>NC_135502.1:19747502-20047502 GCF_052857255.1 Amblyomma americanum | reverse complement strand
GCAGGGCAAAAGTCCTGACACCTTTCGATAAGTGACTCTAAACGCCTCCAGACTCTGGGCACGCGGAGCACGTCCAAGGTCATGGACATGCCACGTCAGTGACCAACTACGGCATTGTTCTCCGCCCTTGAGGCTCCTAGTATCCTTCATTCTAGTTGTATGGTGGGATCAGGCGCACTATGCTCAACAAGAATCAGATAAGGGCAAGAGAAATTCGGATGCAAGTCGGCTAGATTTAAGACCGTGGCGGTCCATCAAAGAGGAAGGTCTGACGCGAGTGCATTCGGCGTGCCAACGCAGGTTTTATCTCCACTTACATTCCAGTTTGTCCTCGGGCCGGCCGGCTTCCATGAGCGAGAGGTAGCATATGATGTCCTTGAGGGGAACACGTACGGTGTGCACATCGATGTGGCTGCTCGTCTTCCGCAGGGGCTTCAAGTCCACTGCGCCAGACATAAGTACATCAGGTTACACCTTCGCCGCCTAAACGGAGAGCTTGGCTTAGCTGGTCAGATGTTAATCCACCACTGTACGCATATGTCTATATACTGTATATCTGCAGCCGTACAGTCGAGGACAAAAGTCTATGGACCGCATTCGCTGTAAATGAAGCCGAAAGCTCCATTATTAGCCGCCGGCTGGAGACGACGCTTGCGAAGATCAAAGAACAGGGTTTTGACTTTTGAATGTGTGGTGGAAGTGAAAGAAACGTTGCTGAATGTTCGAAGGGAAGATTCTTCAAAGAAGCCTTCACTACGAAGGTCAAGAAACAATGTAAAATGCATGATCTGCAGCGCAAACGTGCTTTTTCTCAGCTCAGTGGATGTATCTGCACCTCCTGATGCGGCTAAATTTAAACAGACAGCTACAATATGCTGTAAGTGTATGGACTCTTATAAAGCGTATGGTCTTGCACACGCCGATCAGCGCTCCATGTCAAAGAGGCGCCATCTCAACAGCGTGGCCTCATATTTTTCGACATTCATCTCTCCTACATGTTAGTGTAATTCGTACTTGCGGCGCGAGTACAGCAGAGCCGGCTGCAGGAACCGCTGAAGGACAGTCATGGCCAGTAATCACCGTTCAGTATTGTGTTTCGTATAGTGCGAGTCTCACGGCTAGCCGCAATTTACGAATAAGCGTTCTCATTCAGAACGAAGCCTTGAGAGAACTACATGATTGCATTTTACAACGGTGTCACAGAAGCTCCCGAAGGAAAACACCAGAGAGGATGCGCGCGATGCGAGTTGAGTTGAGCTGAGTTGGGGTTGTAAGCTACTGGCGGGATTAGCCTTCCAATATTTCTGCCGATAACTGCGCCACCATAGCGGCACTTAGATGTTAATTAATATCAGGAATTTGGGGCACAGATCTGTGACCTGGAAGATCTACGTCACAGTGCGTACAATCACCCTTAATAGTCACCAAATGCTGATGTCCCTATCTGAAGTTAAGATCAGAGTAACGAGGGAATTTTAGAAGAATGTGCGAAGCCTCCTTCCTATATGACTGATTTTCGCGTTGGCAAGCACTGTCTCGGAGTGGACCGTGCGATGCGCTCACCGCTGTGCACGAGCAGAGAGCTGTTGGACTTTCTGGATGAGTTGCGGGACACCTGGCTCTGGTTGGGCGAGGAGTCGGTCGAGTCGCCGTAGTTCTGCGTCACCGTTACCACCGGGTGGATGGAAGCACTTCCTGCGAACGTCGCCAAGGGAGGGAGTGAAGACGTTAATTCGAAGCCGGATCCGGAGATAGCAGAGCGGGATTGCGTTCACGTGCTTCCCTGAAAGCGCGGAGAAGCGTACGTGGTGGTTTCACCATCGACAGTGTACTGGGCTGTTGTAGCGGGCACAACGTAATGGCGAAGACAAAGTTTATTTCTTTGTCAGTGCTAGTGATACTACAGACCGTTGCTTCTATATAATTGAAAGACTCCCGGTTACTTGTTGCGCTTCTATCAATTTTTTTTCCACAGTGAAAGTTATTACGATAAGAATGCATTACTCAAACGAAAATAATGTTGAGAAAGCCAAACAATCAATTAGATGCATGTTCTTTTATATGCACACATATTTCTTGCAAACAGCTTCGGCACAAGAAAATTAGCAAACTGCCAGTGTCACACCACGAAAGTTGTGGAAGAAACTGATATGAAAAGAAGTATCGTCAATGCAATGTGAAATAAACGCGGAAGAAACTAATGCAACATTTTTATGTTCACCCAAGACGACAGTCCAGGTGGGGCCACAGGCTCTATAAGCTGTCTTGCAACCTAGGCAGTTATTACATAACAAGAGCTTATGCGCCATTATACGTCCCGTGCATCGCCTGCAAGAGGCGGCACTAAAAGCACCCTAGCGGCGGCCCCTGGAAACAGAGTCGGGGCGCTTTCGCCGCCTTCGCCGCGGACGTGATTTGCCGCTTGTGAGGGTGCATGATGACTATTTAGTGGTGATAGCGTTCTGAAAAAAGAGTTAAATAAATCGATAGCGGACATGCGACCGACGTCTCAGCTATGTGGGCCGATTCGTTCGGCGAGCTCAATGCTTGCTGCAGAGAAATGTCACAAAGGCCGGTTGCGGCGTGAAGCTGATCGCCGGTACGTCGCCTTTTTGTTGTTTGAAATTAGTGTCAATGTCCACTTGTTGCGTTTTAACGAAAAGTCCGACGGGTCGAATTTGCTATGCTGGGGTGTACATGATGCCTGTCTCGCGTGCCCGGTTAAGGAGGCAGCGACCAAAGCGCGCGAGAAAAGCACTCCGACGGCAGTATAGTAGAAAGGCGAACCCGAAGGATAAAAGTCGGCAGTTATTTTCACACTCGATACTGAATTACACTAGGAAGTGGCGCGCTGTAAAGCTAGAAGAGCACCTGTTGTTGCCGTCTCTGATGTTCCAAGCAGCGTTATTGCTTCTCCCGCGCTGCCGCCTTTCATATAGGACGCTATAGGCCTGTAGCTACAACAGCGCTGCGACAGGGGAGGTAGAAGGAAGGAGAAGCGCTATAAACAACTTTAAAAAGATGCTCTTTCTTCCAGCCTGGCTTCGGATTACAGAGATTGCGGTCTTAAAAATTCCAATTCCTGGAATAAAAATGCATTCACTACTCTTTTCAATAGAACTGAGGTTCTGTATGGGCATAGAAATCAGTCGACAAGAGAAATACGTGAGGTTCATCATATTCACAAGAACTGCGACACGTGCGTGAGCACTCCTTCCGTTCTCATCTATGACTGTGAAATTATGCATCTGGGCTCTCATCTGTAGCCCATTCTGTATCTTTTTTGGGAAGCCACGCGCTGCTGCATGGTTGTAGATTGAGAGTGTATATTATCAATGTCTTTTTTAAGTAAATTTTCAATTGTGAGCAGCTCTTGTCCTTCCGTATTCGTCCCCTGTCGCAGCGCTGTTTTTGTATTCAAAGATGTACCAACTAGCTAAACTTTGCGTTTTACTGTGGCCACAACATAGTGTAAAGTGCACTCTCCAACAAGGAAGTGGCACTATCAGCCACAACGTTTGGTTTGGTTTTATGGAGTCTAACGTCCCAAGCGACTCCCGCTACGAGGAACGCCGCAGTGGAGGGCTCCGGATAATTTTCACCACCTGGGGGTCTTTAACGTGCACTGACATCGCAAAGTACACGGGCCTCTAATATTTCGCTTACATGGAAATGCGCCCCGCCGCGGCCGGGATCGAACCCGCGTTTTTCAAGGTCGCAACTGAGGATATTTTATAAACTGTCGTCCTTTCATGAGGGACACTACTTGATCCCTCGCATGGAGGAAGGAAGCACAGGAGAGGCCCTTCCCATACAGCCCCGAGGGGAAAAAAAGTGTGGAAGAAGTATTTTTTTTTCTCGGTCGGGAGGCCGTCTTGTCCGGGTGGCTAGAGGCTGAAGCGGCAGGTATTCACACGGGGGATAAACGGCAGAGCAACGGCATCATAGTTGCGGCAGCAGGGGGCCACCACGTAGCATAAGAGGCACAACGTAAGCGCGCCTTCGCTAAAGGTTCGAGATTCTGTTCTTGCTCTGCCTAAGCGGCGTTGCACAAACTTCCAGTTGCCGGTTTTGTGCACAGTGTACGTTTTGTAGCGTGATAGGAAACCGAAGAGCGCGAGTGTGCGTTCAAAATGCTCAAGCCACGGATGGAGTAAAATCATTTTTCTAATGGTTCCTTGTTACCATGGCATGACGGTCCAGATCACTGGTGCTTCAGTATCTGTGCACCAAGTGTCGTGTATGCCGTCATGACACAGTAAGGAGAGCGTTTTGGTACGATATGTGGGGTTTAATGTCTAGAAGCGACATAGGCCATGAAGGATGGCGTATTGTTGGGTACGGATTAACTTAGACCACCTGGCGTTCTTTGCCCTGCGTTGACATCGCTGACCACATGGACCCTTTTGCATTTCGCCTCTTCCGAAATGCGGCTAGCACTGCAGGAGTTCGATACCAAGAGCTGGAGATCAGCAGCTGAACGCCTAAGTCATTGAACCACTGCGGCGGGTGTTGCCACGGGGTCTGCTTTGATGGCAGCATGAAAGAATATCATTGGTCCATATGTTGTTCACGTGCGAAACGTTTGTTAAATTGCTACTTTGATCATACCACTATTTATTGTAGTTGTTAAAACAAGCTGTATGCGGAAATGTTAGTGTTGAAGTACAAGTACAGAGGATGGATAAAAAACTGAGATGACTTGCTAAATGACGCCAGTGAGTTAAAATGCCAGGAGGAGAGTCAGTGCACCTATACCTTTCCCGTTATCCGCCAAATTTTTCTATAATGTCTCGTTCTTTAGACCATTTGCCGTGTTAAGAAACCAAAAGAATGTTCCCGAATTCTAAGAATGATTTCAAAAGTATGTTTCCTAAATAATAAGCACAGCAAGTACGAGTAAGCAGAGGAGACGGTTTTTAGCGAAAATTTTGTGCAACTTAGAAATGACACTGCTTGCATGCGTGCCTCTAGTTTATGTGAACAATTCACGCTCATATGTTTTAAAGGAACATTAATGATCACGGCGTATTTGATACTAATCGTCCTATTAAATCTTTCATTGAAAGGTAGCTAAGCAAACATGAATTGCTTATTCCCCCTTAAACTGCGCCGAGTATCTAAACATTTGCCGCACTTGGCTGTTATGAAAACTTTGCGGTTTGCCTGCCAACATGAAAAAAGCATGCGCTAAGTTAGCCCCCCCCCCATTACGCAACACTTCAATACAAACAGTGCAAACAAGAAAGAGAAACGAACGAGGGGGAGAACCAGCCCGCGTGGCGAACTGCACCGGCTCTCTCTCTCTCTCTCCCTATGACGTCGCTAGCGGCGATAGTGTTTCGACGAATCAGCATGGCGCGCTGCACCTGTCGTTTCTCTGTGACGAAAAGGAACACACTGCCGTTTCTTTGGCTGCTCGAAAAGCTTTAGGCCTCCCTAGAAACGCGCTCCTGCGACCTCTCCACGCCGCTCGTTGAGAGCGGCGGATCGAATCTGTTCGACGAGTAAAATAAAAACTGACATCCTCTATCAGTTTCAACGCCGGAGTGATTATTGCCTGCCCAGCTTCTTTGTCACTCGCCACATTTAGTAATAGTCTTCACTTGTGGTCGTCGCCCCGTTCATGCCTCGTAATGTGAAGACAGCTCTATTTGTTTATTTCAGCAGAGGGGGGAAGGGTGGGGTGAGGAAAAGGGAGAGGAACTGAATGGATTATGGTTTTATGACTCGTGCCTTTGAATGGCGCAGTATGCTCTTGCTGAAACTTAATCTACAAAACATTCAGTACCCCCCCCCCCAAAAAAAAAAAATTTCCTAAGGCCTGTAGAAACAGCCTCATGCGGCGCTGGAGATGACTTTCCAAGAGGCAGCATCCAGTGGTTTCGTCACAAAGCGGCAGAGAGACTTGTTTTTTAGACGCTTGCTCACAAACTCACCTTTAGTGGGCAATCCCCAGTCAATAACCCAAAACATGCCAGAAACAAGCATAGCGCGGGACTACCAAATAATACTTTATTAAGTGCGCACAAAATATCAACTTAGTCTAAAAAGGGGAAAAATAACAAAATAATAACAAGGTCGCCTTCAACACAAACAAAAGCCAAGGCTGCATTAAACAACAGTCCACGGAGCGGCAACTGTTTAGACTCTCTGCTTAAATTTTTAAATTATTTTTTTTTCCTGGAAGCGAAGCCAGAATATATTGTGCTATCGACAGCAAAGCTTTCAACATTTTTTTCCTACTTTGAGCATATCTAGCGATTTTATTTTTTTATAATGTGTGATTAGCAGAAAGGTTATTAGACGTATGCTGACGGTATTGCGAGTGCACAGTTCGCCAGGCTGTGGAGACCGAAAACTAGACCAGGCTTCACAGGGCGGATATACGGACAATACCACTTTAGGTCACAGCCCCAAAAGGTGACTGTGCGGAACTTTAGACACACAGTGTTTCACGGAACACGAATAGAAATGTGAGGAAGTAGCGGCTCGCTTCGCAAGAGAAAAAAAACTGAACTAGTAAATACTGAGGGTCGGCCGCCGCCCTTAAAAAAGCCTTGAACTTGTAGATAAGCGCGAAAGGTTTCAGCTGGAAAGTTATAGAGCCGAACAATAAGCCCTGAACGGCATTGTTTTTATAACGGCACCTACACTTAAAGTGCGAAAGGAACGCCCAGAACGATGAGCGGGAAAGTAAAATATCCTCGAAAATCGAACGCGCGTGACAATATAATGCACGCAAAGATTAAATCCAAACGTAAATCAAATGCACGTTGGCATAATCACGAAACTATCTAATGAAAACGAGCGAGTTGTAGTGCAATGCGAATGCGTGCCTTTTGACAAGGTAGTCAGCAGCTTGCGTGGCCTCAGTTCGAGAATATATAGACGTGTTTTTGCGTATTCTCGAGCCGACGCCACACAAGCTGTGCGCCAACCGGCACAGATCAAACCGATCTTACAGTGAGTATAGAATGATGATCGACGAATTCCTCCAACACAATTTTTTTGACACTTTCTTTCGCTGGTTTCGCAAGCTCTATGAAAAAGCCTTCTGCGTTTCGCGATGCACCGTGGTGCTGTCTGCGTGCTGGCGAGCATGGCGCCGGTGGCCACGCTGCCACTTTCGTTGAGCCTGCAGCAGTCCGTAGTCCGTTCTTGCAATGCACGACACTCATGAATACAACCTCCTGACGATAAGGCCGAGCTGACACTTTTTCGAAATCGCAAACACCGTTGCCACGGTCACACGACACACGCGTTCATAGGGGACTTCGTAACCTGACAGTTTCCCTTCAAACATCGCTGCGGCTAACAGGGTCGTTCACTTGACATATCACCCCAGCTTTCGTGCACATTTTCTCTCAAGAAACTATTTTTATCTGCACTGTTCCGTGACCGAATTCCTCTCCCTAAACACCCTCTCTAACGCAGAGGCACGCGATGGTGGTTTTGACACCCTGGCTAAAATCTGGTAATTTTTTAAGCAGTTTTATTTTCCAATCTGTCTCAGAAAGCGCTGAAGTGCTTTTTAATAATGAACGTTTGCACAATGACCTAATGTGAATTCAGCGTGTTTTGCTTTTTCCACCACTTTTAAATCTTATTAGCGAAAAAGTTTCTTTTCACTCAAGCGAGCTCCAGTGGAGGCCGAAATCTTCTATCAATCACTTAGACGAAACGAGAACTATGGGGTACTCACGCTTCTGCGACAGCGTGCATGATCTGCAACGGCTGTGGACAGTGCAGCGCAGTTGTGTCCAGAAATATACTGCCTAATTAGTGTGTTTCAAAGCGGCGTGAACACTATGTCTATGGGCGACACACACACACACACACACACACACACACACACACACACACACACACACACACACACACACACACACACACACACACACACACACACACACACACACACACACACACACACACACACACACACACACACACACACACACACACACACACACACACACACACACACACACACACACACACACACACACACACACACACACACACACACACACACACACACACACACACACACACACACACACACACACACACACACACACACACACACACACACACACACACACACACACACACACACACACACACACACACACACACACACACACACACACACACACACACAAAGAATGGAGCGCAGTTAATAGTCCCGTTATTCGCGCGGCATAACCAGCACGAAAGTATAGATAAAACGACGCCAACTTTGGTATCCATGCAGGTGAATTTTATTATACATTGCCTATTCTGTGGCAGTTACCAGTGCCCTGGTCAATAAAGTATAGCGCGACGGCTTCGTATGACGCGATGGTTTCGGAACTTGTAATCGTCGTCATTATTATTGCTATTATTATTAGCGACATATCGGAAAGCACGACACACTAGCCTGCGATCCGCTGTCGTGGGCAGCTAACGCGCCTGCGGAGTGGGAGGTGTGCGCTTGCGTCCGTCGCCAGAGCCTAGACGACACCCACGCGCCGTCTTACTGTGGTAAGGCGGCGCATGCGCAGTTGGCACGTCGCGGTAGTGGATGGCGAATCGCGCTGTGCAAAAACCATCTTTTGCTTCTAAACGCTTCAGCGCGTGGGCGGAAGCGCGAGGGTCACAGCGCGAGAGCCGTTGACCGCGTCGGCTGCCGCGCGATAAGGCTCCAGCAGCTATGGCTGTAGGTTGAAGAGAGAGAGAGAAACCTTTTTCTGTGCGCAGTGTTTCGCCATGAGCCCGAATATGCTAATTCACCATGCTTCGAAATTTCCGTTCCAGCGCTTTCACGTAGTACACCCGCGCACACACTTAATGCGAAAGTGCCGATTCTAGCCGGTGTAGAAATTGAACGCAGGATACAAAAGTGAGGCAGTGCCGGTTTTTGAAAAAAAAAAAAGAACCTAGCTATTCACCATACCGCGCTGGAGGAATCAAGCTCTATAATTTCGAATGAATACGCACCTAAATGTTTGTTTATGCTAAGTATCAGGAAGATGTAGATGTTATACGATCTGCCAGTATATTGCGAATATGATTTACAATACAGCATGACAGCAGATGCCACCACTCGAAGTAGCACAGGCTCAAGCAACCGCCTTCCGCGATTGGCAACAACAATTACAAAGCGTACAGATAGCAGCTCATGCTAAACCTGCATCCGTTAATGTCTACGCTATAGGGCCCGAGAAGTCCGCAGATCAAAAACGGCAGAGGCTTGGTCTTTATTCATGGCCACGGGGATGTTGATGATGGGTGACAAAAACATTTACTCCAACTCTATTTTTTTTGTAATCCTTTTTGCCCCATGCCTTCACTGTGACTGGAAATGTGCACTCAGACAGACGGATGGTAAAACCGAATACAATCAGACCAAAAGATCGTATCATAACGGCCGAACATTTATTACTTGTACACGACATTAAAATTCTATGTCCGTATTTAAAGTGCTAAGTGCTCATTAAAATTTACGGCCATGAAAAAATGCAAAGCAGGCGCAGCTTTAGCAGTTAAACGCGCGCGACAGTGAGGACGTTTCTATATTGCTTTCTGCGCAAGCCGGCAGTCGATGAGGCTTGCCTAACTGTGGTGCGAAACGCAAACCATTGCGTATAAATTTCTGTCATTCATCGTTGTACAAGTCTCGAGCGCCGATAGTTACTGGTTTTAAATTCTTTCCAAAGTGCACGTCCATCGTCCACCGCTCCGCATTTTTCACACGCCAGGCAGCAATGTCTTCGTTGTCTCGCGTATATCATTTCTCACCGTCGAGCAACGGAAGGCCGACTTACACGGCGTCACCAACTTCCATAAACAAGCACGAGCTTATCGTGAAGTTTTAAGACACGCATGATTCTAACTAGGCTGCCCCCGGAAGGATTCCTCCGTAGCGCCGTCAGGCGCCCCTCTTGGTCGTGCAAATCGCCATTAGCGCAGACTTCACATGAGAGTGCCTGGGCTTGCGCTGTGCATATGAGCTATAGCAAAAAACTTAAATGAGAAGCCGTGCTATGTTTCATGTTTTTTCAAACCACCCGTATAGCGCATCGGTATCGTTTCGTATAAAAAGCGGCTATCTCCCTTAAGAAAAAGAAAAGGGTGGAGCAGAATGAAGTTGTGACGCACAAGTGAAAAGTGCAGGGCCTGAGCTAGAGGGCAATCTGTGTGAACATTCATAGCTCTAACACACACACGTGTACGAAGGAGAGGAGAAACACAGCACACTAGTTCTCTCCTTCACTCACTTGTAACTGTTAGCGCTATGAACGTTAGAGCAAAAAGTTACTCGTTCTATTTCCCACTCTACGTCATCATAATCGCCAGCCTGTCTTTCCCCTACCTCTCCAATAACCCAGTCCTGTGAACGCTGCGACCATCTTATTCTAGCAAACTTCTTACCCTTATACGACCACCTAACTTTCTGCTGCACCCTGCTTGGCTTGCCTTCTCTTGGAACCGAGTTCGTTGCCTCAATGACAATTAGCCTTCGCATTACATGCCCTGCCCAAGTCTGTTTCTTCCTTTGGATTTCGACTACGATGTCATTAAATCGCATTCGTTTCCTGACTCACTCTACTATCTTTCTCTCTCTAGCGTTTCCCCTGTTATTTTCCTTTGAATAGCTCGCTGCGTTGCACTCAATTTAGCTTGAGCCCAGTTCGTTAGCCTCCACTTTTCTTCTGCATAGGCGAGTACCGGTAAGATACAGCTGATGTATACTTTTCTCTTGTGGAATAGTGGTACCTGCGAAATGCACTCTACCTACTAATTAATCTTGTTATTTCACTCATGTGGTTCGGATCTTCGTTCATTACCTGCTCTAAGTAGATGTATTCCTTTACCCCTTGAAGCGCCTCGTTTCCTATCGTAAACTGCTGTTTCTTTCCGTGACAGTTGAGTATTACTGTAGTTCTCTGCATATTAATTTTTGACCTACTGTTCTTCTGTTCTTCACAATTCGTTTCCTGAGTTACTTAACAAGGCAACGATCTAATCGTTGATTACTAAGATACACTCCATTGGCTATTATCCCAAACTGTTGATCAGACGGTACTGGGGCAAAAGCGCAAGTGGCATCATTGGCTGCCGAGGCATCTTTTCTGTGGGTATCGGCAGTTATAACCTCGATGAGGATGGATACAGCATATTCTGGCGTAAGCACCAGCAGCTAAGCTAAAGCAAAAATTTGCTAGATGCTGGTCTAGTAGAGAGTTTCGAGTGCAGTGTAGTACACATTCACCAAATAATAGACGAACTAGCATCTCTACTACGGGGTCTCTGTTGCCGCGGAGATGCGAAGGAAGTCAGAATTGATCAGGGATGGAACAGCATCGTGCGATTCTGGCCCGGACGTGCACACCTGCATTGATTCAAGCGCACGAATGCAGGGAACAGTGGGCGAGGCAAGCTCAGGGCCACGGCAAACCGTACAGTTTAGTCTGATCGCGCAAAAATTTTACCCTAGCATCCAAAAAGTGTAGTCAAAGTAACTTAAGGGAGATATTGTATAGAGGCAGCTGTCGTGTACTGAAATGTGCGACGTAAACACAGGCGGCGTGAAAACTTTGCGTGAGGAGCAGTGAGTGGGGTACCCATCTGCAAGGCTGCCACATGGGCAGCTAGTGATAACGACGCCTCTCACTCACCTTCCGCGCCGAGAGGCAGCGCCCGTAGGCTGTACGACTTGGGCATTTCCCTCAGTTTCTTCGTGTTAAAACATAGCGGCGACATGGCGATGCACGGCCACGAACGGTGGGGCGAGCGACGAGGCAACTAAAACCCACCGGCTCCGCTCACTGGGACGGCGTACTGCGGCTACATCGCTTCCCGAAGGACGCAGCCGTGTACCGTGCCGAACTGTCTCCGCTTTGAGTCCCGCAGCGACGACGAACAAACACAGTCGACGCTATGAATCGCACGCGCAGCGCATCTGCGTCGACAAATGGCTGGAGGCTTCGTGTAAGCCTCGCTCCGGGGAAAACATTCTCCGCCGACCCGAGCGCATGTGCTGCCTCCGGTTTCACAGCCACTATATGCAGGCGATGCAGCCAACGCAGCCCGCGCGGCACTGCCTTCTCTCTTTCTCCCTCTCCCTCGCTCTCCCTGCAGAAAGGTTACACAGCCGAAACCTGCGCGGGCGGCTGTGAATGAACGGTTCCGTGCACATGACGGCTGCGCGCTTTTGTAAGGACTCACTCTCACTATGCCGGCTCGGGACAATGCACTGATCTGTCAGACCCTCGGATCGCGAGCGGCAGCTGTGCGGAGGCGTTTTTCGTTTCGCTAGGCAGCACGAAGACCGCCATGTTACTTGGCAGTAATTCTACTTCACGAAGCGCTTGATCAAATACACTCGTTAGTAACACTAATTCGCTAACTTGACTTATTTTCCGTCTCCTCTCAATACGAATTCCGTGCCAGAAGATATTTGCTTAGCTCTGATGCGCTGGCAGTGGCGAGTACGGGCAGTGACAACAAGGTGAAGGAGGTCGGCAATAAATGGACGTCCTTCAAAGCGTCTTCACGCATAAAGGACCCTTGCGCAAACCAAGACACGTCGTTCAGTGCGCTTACGACAGTGGTGGTCAACAGGGCCCCCGGCAACTGAATGCACCGAGCGCGTAACGAAGCTCTCTCAAAACCCTGCCTTCGTAGCAGGCGGTGTGGGAAGGAAATCATATTCTGGACATTGTGTGTGTGTCGGAGCGCATGCAGGCGTTGACATTTTCTCCTCAGAATCTTGAGTGGGAGTCGAAGTCTCCTCCCACTTCTGTTTCGTCAGAGATGCGAGCAGCGCTCTTTCTTTTATTTTGCTGATGACCTTCCTACGCGTCTCCAAGCGACCGCGAACACTTTTATATGAGCGTTTAAACGACTGTCAAAGAGGGGAATGGAAAAAGCAGTGTGCGATTTCTTGCCTCCTCGTTTCCGAACCGTCTCGCTGCGCGTATTTCTTTTTAGTCATGCAGTGTCTGCAGCACCCGAAACCTAACATCATTTCGCGAAATTCGGTACTGGCCTTTATTTTTCTTCCATTTTCCTTACTGCAATGGCTCAGAAGCCATGGAATCCTGCCGCTGGCGACAGTATCACACCTTCTAATATATTTGGCAACGAAGACCTCATTTCTATGAAAAAAGATGCATCGAAACTCTCCCAAACGCTACAAAAGCGTCCAGTATATTAACACATAGCTGATCGAACGAAATATCATGGTTGCATGCGCTCCAGCGTTAACGCAAAACTACAGTTCGTGATCTTTCCTTGTGCATACCTACCACTTATATCTGCAACACTTAAACGGCCCTGATGATAAATAAATATTGTACTTACCCAATTCTAATGCACCTTTTTGTTGCACCTAAAATCAAACCTCGAAACAGCAGGCGCGTTATTATCACGAAGAAGAACCGCCAAGAGAGCGACGAACAGCAATGTGGAAGCAGATTTGTGCGTCGCTTTAGGCTTCTGCATAAATTTTGCTTTTTCAGTTTTTGAGAACACGAAAATCGGGTTCTTGTTAGTATGAAAGGCGCCTTAGAATCGGATAATTACGATAAATAATTAAACATGAATGCTAACAGTGAGATACAGTGGGCGCACGGAATGGCACGCAATGATGGACTCAGGCTTCGTTTTACAGATGTTAGATATACTAATTTCACTTTCTGCCTTCGAGCTGCGCTACCTTAGGCGACTAACACTTGACCTAGCCTCGATCGCGAACGTGGTTAGCAACCTAAACAGCAATACACCAGCCGATAGCCGACGTGGCTAAGTGATGAACACCGGCGGCGTCCAGAGCAAAGACCAGGTGGCATGCTTGGCAGCCATCTCATGAAGAGCCCGACTTCGCAAACGAACAGGTCGTGCAGCACAGTGCATTTCAACACCGTCAGAACCCACCTCCATTCTTCTAAGCAGTCAGCCAACAACATAGGCTTAGTTTGGAGTGTGGCATATCGACATGACGACAGAATAGCGAGCCTTGCGAGTTGGTGCTTATTAAACAGTCTCGTAGAAACAGCGCGAAATCGACGGCAGAAAAGAGAAGAGGGGGCAAACACACTTTCATTTGTCTATCTTCGTTTTTGTGCTATTTCCACCAGTATATTAGACACGACGGTAGCCATTCTCGAACGAAACGGAGCCGTGTCGAGTTGCACCAGGTGTACTGTACGCAAGAGAAAAATGGGTGAGTTTTCTGAAATATAGTCTAGCCAGGATATATCGAACCCGGATATGGCAAATTATTGTTTTATCGAATAAACAGAACATTTACTAGAAAAACTCTTCCTTAAGTACAGCACCAATGATCACGTTCATCGAACTCCCGTTAAACGAAACATTCGATATATCGAACGGCGCGCAGCGCCCCTGCAAGTGGCGCTTCTCCTACGGGAGCTCTTCTGTCACTTTTCGCGCGGAGGCAGGTCGGCTTAGTGGCATGGGGCGCCGGCTGGTAGCGCTAACGCTGTGAAACTCCGTGCAGATGTGAACGTGCGGTGTGCTTGAGGGTGGTATTCGGTCTTATCATTATGTACTCGCTTTCTACGCCACATCGCTGTTATGCGGTGAAGCCATACCAACTAACCAAAGCCTAGCGGTGGTTCTCGCCTGACGTGCTTCGTTCGCTTCACTGCCCTTAGCGAAACCAATCGTGACTTAATTTAACGTGTGATATTCTATTTAAAGTGCACTGTTAACAGGAAAGTCAGGCCGCTGCCAGCGCGCCCATGGGCGGCACGTCGCTGCAAGTAGAGCTTACTATCGTGGTTGCAATATATTTTCGCTTCTAGGTTGCAGATAAGCAGGCAAAGAAAAGGTTCTTGTGGCGTTGTAATACCAGTGTTGGCGGACGTCAAAAAAGCAAACAAACAAACAGTCGAACCATATTAACTATAGTAAGGTGATTAACTAAATTCTAACTTTTTAACTATTACCGATAGGCAGCTGACTGCAATTAGATGTTTGCAGCCGGCCGTTAGTAATAGTCATATCAGTTTTTAGAGTTGAGAAGACGGGATTACCCTCGCGGCTGTGGCTCGACGAAATTTGGCTATTTTGACTAGTTGAGTGCACTGGAGGGGTTGCTTTGCCTGCATGCTTTACGAAAGCGCATGTATTTTGACTTATATTAGTGCGGGCCCCGAAAAAAAAGAAAGAAAATAATGTTGCCCAGCCCGCACCACCAATGGCACAACGGGCTTAAATCAATAGAAAATACAATAGTAGAAAGAACAAGAATTTAGCATAGCAGAAAAATAAATGAAAATTAAAAAAGGGGAAGTCACTGCAGCCAAATTTTGTCGAGCCACAGCGGCGATGGTAATCGCGCTTTTGAAATTCTAAAAACTGATATGGCTATAACTAACCACCAGCTACAAATCTCCACTGCAATAAGGTGCCTACCGGTAATAGTAAAGAAGTTAACTATCGGAATTTAGTTAATAACATTACTGGTTAACATGATTCGGTTGTTTTGCGATGCCGAAAAAAGCTTCTATTCGTCTCAAAAACCCTATTTTTAAAATTTAGCGATCACCTTCCTTGAAACACCTGGTATGTATGAGCATCATAAACGCCGCCACACGAACCGACCGTGCTGCGGCGCTTAACCTTCCTTCCCACACAGGCCGATCGAGGTGACGGTAGCGATGCCCAGGCGTAGTGTTTGCATATGCACAAGCACTAGGTAGACCGCTTCGCCAGCTCCAATAAAAAGTTGCGGCGGCAGAGGTCGGGCGCAAAGGGGAGGGAGAGGCGACATTCTTCAGATGTTGTTTCTCCAGCTTCCTTTTTTTTCTTTTTGAGTGCTTTGTGCTAGCACCGACACTAAGCGCCGCGGGACATGCCCACGTTTAGATTCCGTGTCGCACCTAACACGAGTGAAGAAATGCGCTCCTAAGCCCGAATTATAGCACTTTCGTATGTCCTCACATGTGAATATATATATATATATATATATATATATATATATATATATATATATATATATATATATATATATATATATATATATATATATATATATATATATATATATATATACAAAAAGTAATGCTAATCGAAATGCTTTATATTTGCATGCCGTCGATTTACTCTGAGCAGCAGTGCAAAGACAGACTGTAGGTTAAGGTCGATAGAAGGAGACCTCGCCCTAACCACCAATGTACCATGGGGTGAATGCTTAAGACAACAGCAAATATGCAGAGCTGATCGCTACAAGGCGCTTTCGCCTGCAAGGCTCCGGCAGTTGGCCGCAGTTAGTGCTTCGCGACTCCTCGGCATCCTCCACCTTTTGTTCTCAGTAGCGAGAGAAGAAGAACAAACTTTGACGTCGACGCGGGCTACGATGTGTCTTTGCGAGTTAGGCGTAGCAAGAGCGGAGAGAGACACCGTAGTTTCGTATTTGGAATTCTCAGAACGAGACCCCGCGGGAGGGAAGGAAAGAAGGAAGGAGATAGAAGACTGCCCACCTGTGCGCGCCCTGGCGTCGGCGCCCTCTCCGCGCAGGTGGCTGTGCAGCTTCTCGGTGAGGCCGTGC
The DNA here is from genome assembly GCF_052857255.1 of Amblyomma americanum. Taxonomy (NCBI): domain Eukaryota; kingdom Metazoa; phylum Arthropoda; class Arachnida; order Ixodida; family Ixodidae; genus Amblyomma; species Amblyomma americanum. Next base: position 20,030,935 of record NC_135502.1, on the reverse strand, counting down.
AGCCGCTCGGCGAAGCCCAGGTGCAGGTGCTGCCGCTCGTCGGTGCGGCGCGCCTGCTCGTGGCCCGGCGGCGGCGGCGGTGCGGCATCAACCGCGCCGCCGCCCTGCGCCTGCTTGGCCAGCTCCGGCAGGGAGCCGCTGTGCGCCGCCGGCGCCGCCGTGTGCGACGTGATGGGCGCGATCGCGGTCTTCGACGTCACGGCCGCCATCTGCGCACACCCCGCAATGCTGTCACTCACGCAGATCGTACTTTGCTTAACGGACACTCCGCGGCTAACTGTGCGCTGCTTGGCCACCGAAGCACACAACTGACCAATGGGCACGAGGAAAGCATCACTCAAGCGACCAACGTTTTGATAAGAGATCTCGTCTTAACACAGAAAAAGACAAGTCCTCGAAATCACGAAGAAGCAATTTCATCTCGTTGGTCAGTGGAGCGAGACTTCCCTGCCTCAACTTGTCGACGGCACCATCTTCTCTGCTCTCTGTCAACCGTTGTTGATGGAAGAGTGATAGATAAGCGCTTTATAGACGTCGTTACACTTAAACCCGAACATGCATGACAACGGAGTCCCGGAGGTCTAGTGAAGGTCACAGAGGATTATTTTTCATTTTACTTTTCAGCATTGTGGAAGGGTTCCTTGGCTTTGAAAGCTGCGAATCACGGCGTTGCACGGCTTAAAAAACTGTTACAAGGCAATGCCAACGCAACATAAATTATGGCGTATTTTTCTTAATAATAATAATAATTGGTTTTTTGGGGAAAGGAAATGGCGCAGTATCTGTCTCATATATCTTTGGACACCTGAACCGCGCCGTAAGGGAAGGGATAAAGGAGGGAGTGAAAGAAGAAAGGAAGAATAGGTACCGTAGTGGAGGGCTCCGGAATAATTTTGACCACCTGGGGATCTTTAACGTGCACTGACATCGCACAGCACACGGGCGTCGTAGCGTTTTTCCTCCATAAAAACGCAGCCGCCGCGGTCGGGTTCGAACCCGGGAACTCCGGATCAGTAGTCGAGCGCCCTAACCACTGAGCCACCGCGGCGGGGCTATTCTTCTTAGGAAAGTTCTTGTACGGGATGAGTTCAAACATCAATGCCCAATTCTCCTTTCCTTTTTCAGGTCAGGGTTCATGAAATTTCGCGAAGTTGTTACGGAAAGGAAAAAGATACGGAATCACAGACACTGCACAGGAACAACCTCACTGAAAGCATGAAAATTTCATTGCCAAGTTCCGTCCAAAATAAGAAATTTAACACTAAAAGAAGTAGATATGCATAGCAGCAGCGCCATCACCAATTGGTTATAGAAGAAAGCGCGGACTGTTATGAGAAGACAAAAAAAAAATGACCGCATGTTCACGAGAGCGGTACGAAAAAATTCAACGCTTTGCGAACAGTCGAGATGTAAGGAACTTAAAGGGAGTTAGTGCCAATAGTGACGGTGTTAATATTCGCACAGTCATGAGCAAAAGACTTGCCCCCCCCCCCCCCCCCCCCCCCACACACACACACACACAACCCCTACCTCTACAGAACATGAATAGCTGCCTCCTTGGCCCCCTGTATGGTACACAATTTAATTCTTAAATAACGCATCAAGTAACCAGCATTAACAGCATCTTTGTGAGTTACAAGAGAAAGCCCCACTTTGGAATGGCAGGTAGGGTTTGCTCATGGGTGTTTTCCTCTCCTTGTTCTTTTTCTTTAAAGAATGCAGCCTTACATAGCGAACGCGAGGGGACCCAGCGCGGGCAGAACAGGTACAGTCTTTGTCAATATTAACCAGGCCGCGGGGTTTACTGCTCAGGCGTAAAGTGGAGCTCTTACGGCACCCTTAAAGACCAAAATTTCTCTAAAGGGAAAGAAAATGCACAGATTTACAGCTAAAGAGTGCCATAATTGCGCCGCTAATCGGCTAAAGAACAAACGCCGTTGCCTGGTTACTTGTGGCGAAGACAGTGCACTGTAGTGCCGGCCTTAAAAGCCTTAAAGACGCGAAGCCTTCTACCACTCATAAACTGACAAAAGATCCCGAGGCATGAAAGACGGCTCTAAAAAGGTTTCAAGTCAAGAGGCCGCATGGAATTCAGCAAGCAATATTATTCTAACGTGTTTAGGTACCACAGTTGTGAACCCCAATATAACGCATCCCTATTCCGCTGAAACCAAGCGCTTCAGCGCCACTAGATCGTACCATGACGTCTGATTAGTTTTTGTCGTCATGCGTACATACCGTAAGCGTCAAACCAAAGGCGATGGTTCGCTGTACGTCGTCCTACGGTAACTGTCTAGGCACGCACCCGATGTGGCTACGTTTCCGTCTAACCAATGCTGATTTGCTCCACCTCATCTTTTCTGCCCACGCTGAAAGAATTCGCCAATGTTTTCCCTCACTGTAGCAAGGAGATAAATAATAAATAACGGGAACCCGCGGCTGCCGCGTTGAATATTTGGTACAGAGCAAATTGGTAAGTTAAACTAACTGCGCAAACAAACCAGGTCGTGCAATAGAAGTCGCGTAAACAGTTTGCACATAGCAACTGCAGGTGGCTTTATGACCCGCCCAAAAGACCTCTGTGGTAGTTGCAATAAAAATAAAATAAATAGCCAAGAGCAGTCGCCACGTATCGTTCCTTGAACAGGAGTGGCGATGAGCTGTAACTCCACGGTTCCTCGGCCTTGCAAAACAGCGGACGTAGAACCACAAAATACGGCAGCAACACCCGACCAGGACCATGAAACAAATAAAAATCAGCTAATGGCCCTGGCGAAAAGAGGATGCCAGAGTACAACAGCTCGTTTTTTTCTCTCTCTCTCTTTTAGTTTTGGTGCAGGGTTCAACTGCTTCAAGACGCCTTTCGAGACAGGGGAATGGAAGAAGTGGACGTACCTACGCCTACTCAATTCCAGTGGCACAACAGCAGTTTGTTCTTACCAAAGTGTGATAAATGCAGTTACACGCAGCTTGGTGTATGCAGGAAAATCATTGTAAGCCCGCCCGGCTGTGGCAATGGAAAACTTCAGAGGAAGACGCGCTTGTGCTTTTGCATGTCAGCAATCTCTCGAGGGCCCGGCTTGGCGAGTGCTCGGCAAGCGACTCGTTTTCCAGGCGCCCGACTAAGCTACAGCGTTACAAGCAAAAAAAAAAGTGACAACATCGTTCGTGTAGCTGAAAACCATTGCCAAAGAGAGCTCGTTTGGGTAATCACAAAATCGATTCTAGATCGATGATGGGCATGGTTGCCCGTTCACCGTTTGCTGCAGATTTCCCAAGCAAGGATCCCGTGTTTGCATAATAAGTGAACCCCTTATGGCTATGCGATAAACCCCAGCGTGCTCGGTTAGCAAGGCGCCGCTCGGTGAATACACAGAGCGTACACGCCCGAAAGTCGCGCGGCAATACGAATGAGAACGCTCGATGAAACGATAATCTGGAGGAAGCCACTGTGAAAAGTTGCAGTTATAAAGCCGGCACTCCGGCAATCTGATCTGAATCTGCCGTACAGCCTGTACCACACAGCTTTCAGCCAATATTAAACAAACAAAATGTACCAATATCAGCCGGCTACACACACGCGGGAATGAAATCATGTCACTGATCTTGGCAGTCGTATAGCGGCTGGTACTGTACAGCAAATTCCAGAACATATATCGACCCGCCGGTTCGAAGAAATAAAAGATAAAAACAAAATAAAAGCTGCGAGCGCTGTGTAGCACAGATCACTACGCAGAGCACACTACGGAAGCAGATGTCGAACTTCGACAGATATTGAAATATGCATACTTCAGGAAAATGAAAGAGGAAGAATAATTTGTGCTAACCTGTCATTTAATAACTCGACTGATAATTAATAATCCTACTTCATAAACGCGGACATAAACAACCAACAGATTGTTTAATTATTTGAATGTAGAGCAGTTCTTCTCTGCTAAAATTATGTTCAGCTCAATGAACATGGCGCATGCAAGATGATCAGCGCCTCACGTTAAGACTTTCTGCGCCGTGAATACTTGATGAGTGCTAGCTGTGCGTATAAGCAGATTTGTACTAGCGTCATACGTGAACTAGCCGCTCATCTGGTGATATTAGATAAACTATCAGCGACAATGTGTTTAGTTGAATTAATTTGCGTTTTCATATACGACTGCTTTGATTTCGCTAACGTGTTAGTTTCACTTGCGCAACGTCAAGATCTCAGCTTGGAGAAACATACAAAAACAACTTCAAACAAGGCCAAGAAATGCTGAACAACAGCACTAAGCACTACATGAGTGAACATCAATGCCGCAATTTCACTGTTTTGATATTGCCCGTACATTAAAAACAGAAAGCTGAGAATACACCCTTTGAATGTTGTAAGCACAAAACCAGGTTCTTTGCCCGTATGCTGCATGTTACTTTTGTGTCAAGCAATTTTATGCGATTAGTTGCTGTTGAGAACTTCTTTTGTTTCATGTACTCTTCGATGTGAACAATGTGACCTGCTGCTGCTTGATTTGTTTAAAGCTGTTGCTGTAATTACAAAAGTTCATTCGATTCTTTCTGTCGTGGCGTTCGCGCGAAAGAGATTTTAGCACTTGTGCGATTGTAATGTGAAGAAGAAAGCGCAACATTTTGTCAAGCTGCTTCCATAAAACTTTTTCGTACCTCCTCCATGGAAAAATAATAAAGTTAAACTTCGACTTTATGACGCACAGATGGTAACGTTTTCAGGACATTACTTTAATTTGTCACAGCACACACACAAAAAATAAATAAAATCACAAAAAGCGCAATCCACGAGACCTACTTCATTTCTTGTGCACAAACATAACCAAAATGTTGAGGTTTCAGCGAGACATTTCTGTTCAAGCAAGCCTCAGATATTCCTGATAAAATGTTTCTACAAATATAAAGCGATGCATGCCTTAACAAGCAAGCGAAGTGTACTTGAACACTTGTTGGGAATTCGTGCACAACTGTAACTAGTTTCTCTGCTGTCCAGCTAGACCGTGTCTCGTCCCTCGGGGCACATGAAACGCGGAGGCAAAACCAATATTAGCATTTGCGAACGACTTCCAAAGGCAAGCACGAACGCAGGCCGATTGATTACAAACATCCCTGATGAAGTAAAATGATAAGCAGCACCCCAACTCTGCTAGACAGTAAAATCGAGAAGCTATAATGCTATCCATATTGCTGTGTTCCATATTGCAGTGCTCCAATGAATACCCAGACGCTCTCATATCCCTGGACACTCCCCAGCTGTCGTAGCAGGTTCACACATTTATAACAAAAATGACACGCCTGACATCAGTTTTTTTTTTTCGTGGGTTTTAAAATGTACCCCCTCCAGAAATTTCTAACTGATAAGTGCTCATATGAGCAAAAAAAATGTGTTTGAGCAAAATTCTAGGAGGTATGATCGACATATACATAGTACTTGTAGGTGCTGTCATGATCATTACGACAGGAAAACTTTTGCACAAAATTTTGAATTTCCTAGTTATTTGTCTACTCAATTTGAGACCTACTTTTCGATATCATACACCAAGAAGAAAACTAGTTAGAAAACAGGGAGAACTGTTCTTGCAAGTAACAATTCCCTCTCATATTGCACACGGCTGTACATGGACAGGTTCATTCATTTTACCATTTAATTGTCTCCGAATAAAATTCTAGGCGCTCTTAGTAACCGCCTGCTATTCTGAACCGCGTACACAAGTTTCTGTGTGCCTAGACCTAACGACGATAATAGGCTACAATGTGCACGTTTGTACATGCAGATAAAGATTTTAATCATCTAATACGCTTAGATTAGCTAATACATTTAATAGGATTGTAAGGCTGGTCTTCGGTTCCGGAATGTTAAGAGGCTGGCGCTGAACGAAGAAGACAACGACAAGCGCCGAACGCTCCGTCCCTCGTGCGTGCTCTGTACTGACCGCTGCCTCTGGTCTGTACCTGGAGTGTACCTTGGTTGTTTGGGACGCAGTGCATTGCAAGACGTTCTTTACTACAAGTGGTGGAGGTACCAACGATCCCCTCGCCCTGGAGCTTCGCAACCGCGCATTGCCCACCGCCTCTGCAATGCCTGAGACCGTCACCCAAACCGCTTCACCGCTTCCGTCGGCTGTCTTTTGTTCCGGCGCCGCGCGGCAGCGTGACCCGGCCATCTTAAGCGGCACAGATGACACGGATGTGGAGGATTGGTTGGCCTCCTATGAACGCATAAGTGCATACAATAAATGGGACGACAGCGTCAAGCTCACCAACGTTATCTTTTATCTGAGCGACGTAGCCAATCTCTGGTTTCGAAACCACGAGGCTGACGTCACCAGCTGGGCAGCTCTGAAAACCAGCCTGACAGAAGTCTTTGGTCGTACCGCAGTGCGTAAGCTTCGCGCCGTGCAACGCCTGCGAAGTCGGGCCCAGCAAACCGGTGAAAACTTCACCAGTTATATAGAAGATGTCGTCGACCTCTGCAAGCGTATCAACTCTTCTATGAGCGAGGCCGACAAGATCAGACATATTATGACAGGCATTGAGGATGATGCCTTCCAGATGCTCGTCGCCAAGGAACCCCAGACTGTCTCCGGTGTCATCGGCTACTGCCAAATCTTCGACGACAAAAAGCGCCTTTCTACCCGGCGTGCTGGCTTTCAGGAGGCCACACTTTCCAGCTTGGCTCTCCCAGGGGACGTTGCTCTGGACCAACAGTCGCTCCTCCAGCGCATCCAGCAGTTTGTACGTGAAGAAGTCGCACGCCAGCTGTGCTTGTCTACCTGCCCGCCTACGCTGCGCCGTTGCTCACCCCCAACCTACAGCGTGTCATCGAGGAGCAGGTCGCTGAAGTCCTGCCACCTCCTCCTCAGCCCCCTCTGATCGCGGCTCCCCTGACGTACGCCAATGCCGTGGTGCGGTCGCGGCCCTCACCTGCTGCCCCTGTCTATAGGCCACATAACCGCCTGTTAGAACCCCAGCGACCTGCGACCAATCCTTATCGTCCGGTTGCCCGCCCCCGATGACAGCCGCAGCCACTCAACCCCTGGCGCACACAGGACAACCGCCCTATTTGCTACGCATGTGGCGTCGCTGGCCACGTGTCTCGTTTGTGTCGCAGTCGTGACCACCGTCCTTACGATTATAGGCGTGAGCCGACGTACGACCTTCCGCCGTCGTCCTCGCCTGCATCACATGCGCCGCCTCCGGATTCTTCTTCTCACAGTTACCACCTCCGCTCTCACCGCTCGCCGTCTCCTAGCCGCCGTTCCCGTTTTCCGATGCTCCGCCGTCAACGCGGAAAACTAACGGCCGCAGTTCGGGAGGCAAGAACTGCGTCGCCAGCGACTCACTCAAGACCTGTTTCTGTGCCTGCCAATATTATCACCGTGTTCGTTGAGGGAGTCGCCGTCGAAGCACTTGTAGACATTGGCGCAGCCGTTTCCGTTCTCAGTCACATCCTCTGTCGTAGACCCAAAAAAGTGACAACGCCTCTTCCTGCCGTTTCTCTCCGCACCTTTAGCGCTCAGGACATTTGACCGTTAGCCGCCTGCACCGCCAGCCTGCTTATCGAGAACGTTTCCTATACAATAGAGTTCATCGTCCTCGCCTGCTCATCTCACGACGTCATCCTTGGTTGGGACTTCCTCTCCACACATCACGCCGTTTTTGACTGCGCCCGTGCTCAGCTTGAGTTATCGCCCTTCAGTGACGCTCCCTTGGACGTACCCGGTGCTGCTGCTGCTACTGCGGTCGTCTCAGAGGACACAGATGTTTTGCCTTTCTCTTCAGTGCTGTTGCCTCTTTCTTGTGCTGCTCTCTCCGACGCAACTGTCACTTATACGCCCTCTTTAAGCTGCGCTGACCAAAAATCTATTTTGCTGCCTCATGCCATGCTGACAATTGTTCGTGGCTCAAGCGCTATTTAGGTGGCCAACCCGTTCGCATGACCTACCACTTTACTCCGTGGCCAATCGCTTGGTAGTGTTGCCTTTCTCGATCCCGCCTCAGCATAGCCCTTCGTCGATAGCACGGTCGGTCTTCACGTCAGAGCCATTACGCCTGTTCCCAATGCCAATCCGTCTTCTGTCCATCTTTTTCACCGTTCCGTTCACGCCGCCCTGACGTCTACCCAACAAGACCAGCTTGTCGCCGCCGCGCAACCACCGTTGCCCTCTGTATTGACATCGGCACCCATGTCCATTTGAGCCAGCGTCCGTACCGCGTGTCAGCCGCTGAGCGCCGCATCATTGACGAACAGGTGACCGACATGCTCAAGCGCCACGTGATACAGCCATCGCACAGCCCGTGGGCATCGCCGGTGGTCCTGGTCAAGAAAAAAGACGGTTGCATCCGGTTCTGCGTCGACTACCATCGTCTGAACAAGATTACACGCAAGGACGTTTACCCTCTCCCTCGTATTGATGACGCCCTCGACTGCCTGCAGGGCGCTGAGTTCCTTTCTTCATTGGACTTGCGCTCTGGTTACTGGCAGGTGCCGATGGCCGAGGCCGATCGCCCACAAGCTGCATTCGTCACACTCGACGGGCTCTATGAATTTGATGCCATGCCCTTCGGCCTCTGCAATGCAGCCGCCACATTTGAGCGCATCATGGACAATCTACTCCGAGGGCTTAAATGGCACACATGCCTTTGTTACCTATACGACGTTGTGGTCTTTTCCCCAGATTTTTCGTCTCACCTCCAGCGCCTTGAAACTGTTCTTCGCTGGCTGGCCGACGCTGGCCTCGAACTCGATTTAAAAAGGTGCCGCTTCGGTGCTCGGCAGCTCACTATTTTCGGACATGTCGTGTCGAAAGATGGCGTTCTCCCGGACCCGGCCAAGCTGCCAGCTGTGCAGAATTTCCGAAGCCCACTTCTGCAAAAGACCTCCTCAGCTTCGTCGGCCTCTGCTCCTACATTCGCCGCTTTGTCCGCAATCTGCCACTATCATCAACCCCCTGACCAAGCTCCTTTCCGGCCACGACCTTTCGGCCTGCTCGCCAGCCTGTGATGAAGCCTCTACGACACTCCGTCACCTCCTGACCACTCCACCAATTCTGCGTCATTTCGACCCTCGTTCTCCGACGGAATTCCGCACCGATGCCAGCGGCGTGGGCCTGGGTGCAGTACTCGCCCAGCGCAAGCAAGGCTTTGACGAATACGTTGTGGCTTACGCCAGCCGGACACTCACAAAAGCTGAAGCCAAGTAATATGTTACAGAGAAGGAGTGTTTAGCCATCCTTTGGGCGATCGTTAAATTTCGCCCCTACTTGTACAGGCATCCTTTTGACGTTGTCACCGATCACCGCGCCCTCGGCTGGTTGTCCTCTTTAAAAGTTCCCTCTGGACGACTGGTGCGCTGGGCTCTGCGATTCCAAGAGTACGACATTCACGTTGTCTATAGTTCCGGCCGTAAACATTCCGATGCTGATGCCCTCTCACGTTCCCCTGTGCCATCTGAGGCAGTGCCTTGTATACCCGCCCTGAGTTCTTTCCCGTTTGAGTCCGCTGATATGGCTTCCGAGCAACGCAGAGAGACATGGATCACTTGCCCCTTAGATTTCTTATCTGACCAATCGTCTCGACCTCCTTCCCGTGCTCTCCATCGTCAGTCCCACCATCTCGCCATCAGAGACGAGCTTCTTTACCGCCGCAACTACCTCCCGGACGGTCGCAAGTGGTTTCTCGTCATTCCGACCCATCTGCGCTCCTTCATTTGCTCTTCCTGCCACTATGATCCCCAGTGTGCCCATGCCGGCTTCTTGAAGACCTTCACCCGTCTACGGCATCGGTACTACTGGCGTGGGATGTACCGTTATGTTCGCCAGTTCGTTCAGTTCTGCACCGCATGCCAGCGCCGAAAAACCCACCTCGCCGACCCGCCGCTCCTATGCAGCTGCTGCCTTGCCCAGCACAGCCCTTCGAACGTGATGGCATTGGCCTCTATGGTCCTCTTCCCAGCACATCAATCGGCAACCGCTGGATCATCGTTGAAATTGATCACCTTACATGTTACGTAGAAACGTGGCTTCTACCATCTGCTACAGCCCACGACATTGCACCCTTCATCCTCCATCGCATCGTTTTTCGCTATGGTGCTCCCAAAGAGTTGCTGAGTGATAGATGTCCGGCCTTCCTCTCTAAGTTGTAGAAGCTCTCGTTCAGGAATGCAACATCGTTCACCGCACCACCTCCGCCTACCACCAGCAAACAAATGGATTGGTTGACCGTTTTAACAGCACCTTCAGCGACATGCTGACCATGTATGTAGCCTCCGATCACTGTAACTGGGACCGCGTTCTCCGTTTTGTCACCTACGCTTATAACTCCGCTGCTCAAGTCACCACCGGATTCTCTGCGTACTTTCTCCTGTACGTCCGTGAGCCTTCTTGCACAATGGACATTATTCTACCGTACCGCCCTGATGCTTCCGAATTTACAAGTATTTTTCAATCCGCAATTTATGCCGAAGAATGCTGACAGCTTTCCCGGTCCTTCACTTCTCCCGCCCAACAGCAGCAGAAAAGCACCCGTGATCCCCCGACACTTCCTCCCGCTTACCTTCCTGACTCTTTGGTCTGGCTCTGGGTACCCTCCTGAGGTCCCGGCTTTTCCTCCAAACTAATTTGCAAGTACCAGGGACCTTACCGTATTCTTAAGAAGACATACCCCGTCAATTACCTCATCCAACCCCTTACGCCATCCCGTAATCATCGCCGCCGAGGCCACGCAGTTGTCCACACGGCCCGCCTCAAATTATACTACGACCCCGCCGTCGTCAGATCGCCCTAGGCCGCCAGGATGGCGCCTTTTCGCCCCGGGGAACTTGTAAGACTGGTCTTCGGTTCCGGAATCTTCAGAGGCTGGCGCTTAACGAAGAAGACAACGACAATCGCCGAACGCTCCGTCCCTCGTGCGTGCTCCGGACTGACCGCTGCCTCTTATCTGTACCTGGACTTTACCGCTGGTTGTTCGCGACGCAGTGCTTTGCAAGGCGCTCCTTATTACATTATTATTTCGCTCCCTGAAGCAAAGAGCTAAACCAGTCCCCTGAAATTCCGGGAAATTTGGTCTGTCTTGTTATCTTTTCAAGCCTGGTACATATTAACCATGTCAATACAATGTGGAATATTAATAAAATATTGAAACCGCATCCATGCAAAAATGCAATAAAATCTTTTTAATCGATCATTGCGCTTTTTACATGTAAAAGCAACGCTGTGGCTACGTGCTAGTCCGTTAAGCGGAGGGTTAGGGATTAATGTCCACCACTCGGAGTTATTTTACGTGTACAAAGCTCCCGGTACACGAAAGGTTTTGCACATTGCCTCTGTCAAAATGCTGCCGCCTCAACCAGGCTTCAAAACAGCGAACTCGTGTCGAGAATACGAGAAATTAAGTCAGCTAAATACAGAAGTGAAGGGTGCTCTGTTAAAATTTGAGCCTGAGAGAAAAAAAGACTTTTTGATTGGCGGCGCAAGCGCGTTTCGGCGAGCAGCTAGTGGCTAAAGAACTGCTTCACATGCAGCTTCTGTAGAACCTGTGCTTTCAACCTAGAACTGCCAATGGAAACAAATGCTGCGAATGGCTCAAGAAACAAAATGTGTAAAAATTGACGCAGTGACTTTCTGTTCAGAGTTTTGTAGGCATGTCTCAAAACCTTACCTCTGCTATGGGCAGAAAACGTCTCATGCTTAGAGCTCGGTATGTATGCAAATAAAATCTCTACTGCGTGTTTTTCTTCTAGCCGTATCGAACGGAGTTTAATTTAATTCCTATTATGTTTGCTAATGTCTTAATGAGGATTATAAATAGGGCTGATTTTTCTTATCAACAAAGCTGTGGTAGCATAAGGCCTAGTCTTTACTAAACCGCAGATATATACGAAGAACTCGCTGGTTGAGTATCGTCAGAGAGGCTTTCTCCCCAAGCGCGAAATTTTTTCCAGCGCTTTCTCGGTTGCATTTACAGGACGTGAAAAAGTAAAGGCAGGAGGAGTCAAGTTCAAGCAGCAAAAAAAGCCCTGAAAAGAAGCAGAGACATACACAACACGAGTGCCGTATCTGCCTCCCTTCCGCGTTTCTTGTTTTTTTGCACTGCGTGAACATAAATCACCACCAACCCGCCCAGTTTACTGCTCTTGAACATAAATCACCACAAATTCGCCCAGTTTTCTTCTCTCAAATGTAAAATAACAAAATGGCGACCGCCCCAGCAGGAGATGGGCTTTGTTAGCTCAGCTGTACAGTGGACGGAGGGCTCCCCGAGTTCAGTACAAGAGGGCTGTAGTATAGAGTAGCTTGACGCTCGGTGTTTCTGCTTTCCAGACACGCTAGAACAAAAAGTCGAGGAAAATATAGAATGCAAAGGTGAAGCTGGAATTCTCGGCATCGCATGGACTGCGAGTCGTGACTGCCATGACAAGCGGTGGTGGATCAGAACGCAGCTCCGCTTGGCGCTACGGAACTGACGCCGTCACTCAGTGAGAAACAGAGAGAAGTATAGCAAAATCAAGAACAGCTGATAAGGCCCCGCACTGGGGCACATAACAAAACAGCGGCTAAAGTCTTTCAAGAGTAGATAAAGCAGGGTGGCGCAGTACTCCACCCCCATCCCATCTTCGCCAGCGCTATGCATTTCAAGGCCACTTCTACTTCTCGCTCTCCGTGTCAGGCAACAACAAAGCTAGGCCTAAGATTCGGAAGAGTTTTATGCTCAACCATTAGCTCCTCGCTTTGTCTATTTTTTTTTACTTTTAGGAGAACAGCCGTGAGGTCGGACCCCAGAGAAAGAAAGCTCGTTGGATTTCACCAAAAAGAAGTAAATACAGGAGAGAAACCGAATAGAACGACAAAGAGGAAAGAGAGAGAGAGAGAGAGAGAGGGAAAGAGAGAGAGAGAGAGAGAAGAGAAACGCGTTAGAGTGAGAGACTCTAAACAAGTTAGAGTGAGAGAGTCACGGAAGCAGCGGTCAGCGATTCCGGACACGTTTTGGACGTCCCTACACATCTTCCGAGCTCGGGTGGCGTCCAGCTCCGGAATACAGAGTCGACAAGCAGATGTGGCCGTAATCGGGGGCGCCGTGTGCAGCCGGGCTCTGCAGACGCCCGCGGAAAGTGCGGGAAGACGAATGCGTGAGATGTTCTAAGCGCGAACTCTGTACAGCACTCTTACGCCTCGTGCTATAGTCGATGGGCCATTCGGGGGATGCATGAGGCCATACCGAAGGGATATAGCGCTTTAGCGCTTGGAACACTGCACATTGGGGACTGAAGAAAATAATGCGTTGGCAGCGCATTCTTTGGAGGCGTGGGGCCCGGATATTTGTTTACATTTCTTCGTTCCCACAATGGTACTTGTCTGGAGGAGTCGGCACTCATCCCTGAGATGTTGGTAAAGTGATTTATCTTATCGGATTCACTTACAACGTGTACGTCCCGTCTGGACACGCATGGATGAACCGGAGGATGCCATTAAAACTGGCCCACATTAGACAAACAAGTTTGGGAGTCAAAGGCGTTCCATTCTGCGGTATCTCTCCTGTCATGGCGGAGAGAACGCTTCAGCCACTTTCTCTGTACCGTTGTCTAGCCGGACATCTCTCAGACCTGTTCCACCACAAGGGATCTCTGCAAAGATAGCGTACAAGAAAACGCTGTTCCTGTCAGAACGAGCACAGTCTTGTTCAACACCTTTGACGCGGAAAAGAAGATTCGATACCACTGCCTAGACTTCTCTAGTGATACATCTATCTGAAACGACAGCAGCTATGGCGTTCGCATTCTCGCGCACTGCGGAGGAAAAACAACGCGGAAACGGCAGTCTGCTGAGATTTAGGTGCACATTAAACACGCACAGTTCAGCGATAAAGCCAGAGTTACCGCGAATGTTCTACGGAGAAAACAGTTCCCTGTTTGGCTAACAGCTTACGGGCCTCCTCTGCCATGGCTATTACTAGGATCTACGCCTGGATTTAAGGAGCTATTGGTTAACACACCAAGGAATAAAACCGAGAAAACAGGCCGCTCGCTCACTTACTATTCACTCGACCAAAACAGTACCAAGAGGCGAGCCGTATAATTACAGCGGGTTAATGGTGTCGTACCGAGCTACCCTCAATGCCTGACGGGAAATGAGCGTACGCGAGTAAACAGAAAAGCTTTCCGGCCCAGCGAATCTGTAAGCGTTTCCAGTGGCGATCGCAATAGCCAGCCGGTCATAACAAGCCCTCGCAGGTCCCGAAAGCGACCGGAAATGTAGTAACGGCACGCTAACGGCATTAGACGAGCTACTGAAGAGGCGTAAGTGAAGGCACTCACAAATTGCGCGCCCGGGCACATCGACGAAGTACTGCGGTGGCTGTAGAGGCAATGCGGCGCGTCCGGTGCCCGACTGCGCAGGGCTCGACGCACACGGAAGCGGGAATTCCGGCGTAACGTTTCAATCCGAATAATGAGGCCTTCCACAGGCGGCCGTTGGCGGGGCCACCGACCGTGTCGTCATCGCGAGGATGTCGCGGCGTCAGAGTCGCGCATGAAAGCGCCGTCCTCGCGTTTTCATGGACGCGGGAACCATCGCGTTAACGACGGGCTCTTTCGGTTTGAGCTACCACTGATGCAAAAGTTGAGGACGGCACAGGCAGCCCCGAAACCATTTGAAAGATGAGAGCGTCTGAAAGTGGAGGCCGATCGGTGAAATGGCCGCAGCTTAATGTTTGGCAGCACTTTCGTCGGGAAGAAACAGTTTGCTGAGCAATGGCTAGCTGTACCTTTGCTACGCTGTGGAGCAGCGTGCAACGGTAATTGACCTAGGTCTGTTAACTTAGCGGCCCGACCCTGCGAACACGGTGTGCTAATATTGTGATGGCCTGCGGAGCAATTTGAGGAGAGGTGTAGACTGAAGCGAGCTTTCGCGTATTTTTTCAAGTAGTAACCTGGATCGTAAATATGACTAGTTTCACTTCCAACCCGCAGTGACTAACTGCTAGTTGGCTCATTTGCCAACTCTTATAATCCCTAGCTCATATCAATCAACTACCTCAGACAGACACCGTTAAAGGAGACGCAGCAGCGCCCAGACGCATCAGGCTACGACACACACAAATGCATCAGAAATATTTCCCCGAAAAATGCGTGCCCCCAAATTACACTCCTGAACATTTAAAATAACAAAGAAAGGCAGGGGCGTATATTCACATCCGGGTGCTTGGGAGCG
Source organism: Amblyomma americanum (assembly GCF_052857255.1). Lineage (NCBI taxonomy): Eukaryota > Metazoa > Arthropoda > Arachnida > Ixodida > Ixodidae > Amblyomma > Amblyomma americanum. Next base: position 20,015,732 of record NC_135502.1, on the reverse strand, counting down.
GTTGCAGGTTCTCCAATCACACGGGGCTCTTGGAGATCGATACTCGATAGGTTCTAAAAAAAAAAACAGGGATGCCCACTTGGCGTCTGCACAGACACTCAATGCTCGCGTTTTTGCTGAAATCAGACCACCATTTTCATCCATGTCATGGTACAAACATCGCATTCCTTGACACATGTCGTGCGAGCTTTGCACGCAAGAAATTTTGAGGCGGGCACACAGTGACGATTTTTAGCCACGCAAGATAGGGCAATCCTCTGCAGCAACGACACGGCGAAGGAAGACACGGGTGCGCACGCACACAGGATCCGAGGCAGGGCACGTCAGAGGACCGAGCAACGAACGCCAAGGCCAGTAGCATCGCCTTCTGCGGGCACACTGCGAGCAACCACTTTGGCCGTCGTTTGTCCACACAAGCACGCTGGAAGGCAGCAACAACGCGTGTGATGGGCCAGTGCAGACCGAGCGTCTACGCACAATGCTGGATGTGGCGGCGGGGCGGGCGGGCAGGCCACGGTGAGGAGGAGGAGGAGAGACGACGGGCAAAGGAAGAAGGAGCGAGAGGGAGGAAAGAAGAGGAGGCCTTACCTTGTCGCCTTTGTCAAGGGAACCGCCGGTAAGCGTCCTATGCAACACAGCCGCCGTCTTCCTATCATCTAGCGATTCGTCCTTCTGAAATTTGCCCGCCACCAGATGACGGAACTGGAGAGGGAGGAGGAAAGAGACACAGAGGTGGAAGGAAGGAAGGAAGAAGGTAGAGAGAGAGAGAAAGCGGGGAGAGGGGGTCACAGAGGAAGGGAGAGGAGAGGCAGAAGACACGTCAGTCACCACCGGCGGCTCACCCAGCGCGACTTCCCGCGGTTCGGGCAACAGCCGTGTCGCCGGCCCAGGCAGCAGCAGAAGCAGCGGCAGCGACGGCGGCAACAGCGACAGCCGGGGACGCCCTCTCCTCGTGCCCCCCCCCCCCCCCCCCGCCACCCCCCAACATCTACAAATGCCGTTTCCGACGCGCGGCGGCCTCTGGCAAAGCGCACATCCGGAGGAGACTGCACCTGCAAGCGGGCTACGCTCAACGACGCCACTATATGCAGGCTCAGCCAAGGCAGCAAGCATTCCCAGCGAGGCACCAAGCACCGATCGCAGAATGCACTGTCTAACGTGCAGCACTGGCGATTCTACGCATTCAAAACTAACACCGCCGCGCACAAAAAGGAAAGGAGAACGAAACACACAATTCCCACACGCAATATGTAGCACAAGACGGCTAGCTGAAAACAGACACGTCAAAGAGCATCGAAAAAACAAAAAAAAAACTTGCTGGCATTCGTCGTAAGGCCTCCGCTCTTGGAGGAAGAACGACAGATCGCGGCGGTCTCACGAAGCACCAACTTTTGCTAACAGGGCGGTTGTGCGGAAGTCAAAAAGCTGACGTAACCAACAAAAACGGCTATTTTTACCAAACGGCGGTTTGCACTGTTACTTCAGCGCTGGTGGTTCACAGGTGCCTTGATATTATGCACGTCTTTCGGAATGCTTTACAAGAGTAGGCACAGCACTCGCGCCCTTTTCAGCGTGACTTTTGGTATCCAAGAGACATATCTCTGCATCTCTGCCATAAGCGTGGCAAGAGGTTATAGTTTCTCTTTACGAACGCGCTAACCACGACCTACTGTGGCCGTAACACTTGCTCAGTACGCCTACCGGACGCTTCAAGTCCGCATCTGACGCACGCGCACTGGTTAGCTGCAGCCACAGGACTTTCCATCGCCGCGAAGACGTAAGCTTATCTTTCGAACGGGACCGAACTGAAGGACTAAAGCCACCAAATTACGGTGTCTCGAAAATGACGCGCGTTCATCGTGCAGGCTGAGTAAATATGCTATTCCGTCACCGCGTCAACTCACACAAAACCGCTTACGGCGTAGGAAGCAAGGAGCGTGAGCTAGGCAAGTCAGACAGGTGCGGATTCGTAAAAATGACTGACATGCCCACCTATCACTGTCGATTGGAGATGAACGTTACCTAGCATATGGGGGTCACCTTTTATTTCAAACGCAGGTGATCAGAGACGTTTCGGATGCTCTCGAGCGCGCAAGGAGAGTTTTTTTGTTACAAAGAAATTGCCAGCTGTTTGCGTCAACTCCGAAAAATCGTGTTCTCGGTTAATTCCAACTAACTATGCAGTTTTAGTGCATGTGCAAATGTCTCAAGTATTTTGCCAGCGCATGAAGCTCATCCGCGCTTTCTGCATCTTGAGTATAACGCAATCTAAACGATACACCAGCATTCGAAAGCGGCTCAGCACAGCAATTCAGGTAGAGTGCTGTAACTAATAGATTATATAGTTGTAGTCACGCTTGCCATCTAAGCTGGCAGACCGCTGCGATCGACACAGAACAGAATGGAAGTCTAAATGTCGGGTAACGACAAGAAATGGTGCAACACCTCTTCCAAGCATTTTAAACCAGGTCACTATGTCATGAACTGCAATCTAATCTCCCCATTTCTTTACGCAGCATCTATTCCCTCAATAACTCTCCTTTATAACGGAGAACATAAAAAGTCTCCTTGCAGTTAGAACTGGCTGACACATTAATGCGATGCTAAAGAACAGGAAGTTGGGCGAGTTGCGCGGTAATATTCATTCACTTCGATCTATTCTTGTCCATCTGCTCTTTTCTGTTGTCCTTTTCTTCTTTTGCGCTGACGCCATTAAAAATGAGTATCAATGCGACCGCACTAGAATTCCCATGGGGTCAACGTGCATCGTCGGTCACAAAACTTGCCTATTGGTTGGAGCTAACCGGGACGGAAAGCTTACGGTAGGGCGAGAGCGAATTCATCAATAACTCGGCGGTTCCGGGTTCGAACCCCGGACCAGGACGAATTTTTCTTTAACTACGAAATTTCTGAGCAAGCTGTATAGCTTTCATTTGTAGCCGCGTGGCTGCGCTTGGGTGGATGTCAATGAGTAATTACTCCCTTATTGTAATTCGGCCTCCTTGTGAATTTTTGCAATCGCCCATTACCAAGAGAGCCGTGACATCAGAATGTGATATTCGCACTGTTTAGGACTAGAAGTTCGTGAGCGGGAAAAACTGCGCCTTATCATTAATCTATTCTTCTGATAATCTGCAATCCTTGAATGACATTTTCGTCAATTCTGCCGAGTTCAAGCTTCGCATAATCTCAAAACTATCATCGGTGGCCCGAGCGAGTTTGAAACAGTGCGAGTCGACAGAAATAGCACGCTTTGGAAGTTAACATTGATGCGTTAGGAAACTGCTGCTAAAGCACTTCTCTTGCCGTTTCGCAAGTTGAGCAAATCCAGCGTTGTCAGTAGGGACATTCAGTAAATTAAAAGAAAAAAAAGGGTGACCAATTGGACTGATGCGCAGGAAATGGGATACCATTTTCATTTCATTCGGCAATGTATTCCAGTTCTGACTGTACCGGTTCTGATCGTATTCTGATTCTGTTCACAATTGTTCCATTTCTATTCGTAATCGCCTTTTTTATTCATTTCTGTTGAGTCAGTCACTTTAATTTTTTTTTAGTCATTTTAAGTCAAGCGTGAGAAGAAGGCGGTAGGAGACGGGGGAAAGGAAGACGGTCGGCAAGTGGCAGGTGGAGAGAGTGAAATCCTAAACACCACCTGCCACAGTTGGCAGGTGGCAGTTTCACACACGTGCCGATGCCAGACAGTTTTCGATTTCCATAGGCCTCCAAATGAGATCACATCAAAATTTTTGCACGTATTTTAAAAGCAGCAGCTGACCCGTTACGAGTACATTTAACAAAATCCCATTTCTGTGTAGCCGTAACATTTTCCCTGCAGTGGAAACCGGATACATCGAACTCAGATGTCTGGAATTATTGGGTATATAGAACACGAAGATTAACCTCTTGGAAATGCTGCGCAAAAGTATAAGAAAGTCGCGCATCGCATCGACCTCCAATTTCATCGGTCACCCATTCGATATAGCAAACTGTGCGCCACTGTCCTGAAAGTGGCGTTTCTCCTAATGGCGCTCTTCGATCAGTTTTCGCTCACGGAGGTGGGTCGGCTGCGCGGCCTTGGTCACCTGCTGGCACCGTTAGTGCTGTGAAAACGTTTGACGAGGTTAACTTGGGTAGTGCTTGAGGGTGGCCTTCGATCTCTCGCATTCATTTTGCACGCCACATCGCTGTCATGCGGTGAAGCCAACCTAATTAACTAAAACCGAGCGGCGACCCTAGCCTCGGATGCTTCGCTCTCTTTGCTGCCGAAAGTGTTGCGGAAACTAACTGTACCCGAATTTCATAGTGAGCGATTATTCCATTTTAGTGTACTGGGAACAGGATTAGATATCACATGATAGGCAGCGGCCAGTTATAAATAACCGTCTGCTGCGGCTTCCATGCGAAGCAGGTTAGCTATAGCGGCGCCTAGCGAGTGGTGTGTTGACAGCAGGGTGGCGCATGGCACGTCACTGCAAGAAGCGTGTCACTAGAGTGGGTGCAATGCATTTTTGCTTCCTGGTTGCAGATAAGCTTCTCTACTGCCATTTCTTATATAATGAATTACGGATATATAGAACTATTTCAAGATCCCATTCGAGTGACTGCTTAAGGCACTTGTAGCTCGCTTGAATTGTGCTGTATGTAACTGGTATGGATGTCTTTGGCTGCTTTGCGCGGAAATCGTTAAAAATGCCAGAAAAATGTTGTTTGTGCTAACAAGCAGTCGTTTGCGAAGTTGGGTGCATTACCAGCCTTAAGCCTAATGGTTCTAGCGTTGGTGAATGTAAAGTTTTCTTTCCACAGTAAATTTTAAGTAAATTTCTAACTTTAACAGCACTACTTGATGTTATAAGCAGACGGCTTGGTGATGCTGTAAACATTTTTAGTCCGTTTGTGACATAACCTGCTTTCTGTGTCTCTAGTTAATATATTTCGATGTACCAAACGAACCCAGAGCTAGCAACACAACACACCAACTTGCTTTTTTCCTGACTTCTGAGTTGTGTATTTTGCTTCCGATGAATCAGTCACTACTGCTTGCGAATGCGGCCAGAGAGGCAGCGCCTCATTCAGTGACTGTCAATATCTAACAGGCAGCACGGCAAAAGTTCGAGGAAATTATTATTACTTATTTTTTGCGTCTCACTACTAGATGCTCTCCAAAGCATACACGTCTAATTGCGAAAGGCATGTCTATTTGTTAGTTGGTGACAGAAACTGTCCAAAACTAGCGCTCAAAATTGCAAGGTCCCTGAAGTCGTCAAAATAAGAAATATAAATGTCACACCGACACCTATCGATAATGCGACGCCATTAGAAGCTGTTCGTGACTTTTCCGGAAGTAAAGTCACTTCCGGTCTGGCGACGTCAATTCCTCACAGGCAATTGGCGGATTTTATGAGGCTTTTAGTACTATCGCATTAAAGCTGTCATACCTGCCTTTATATGCAGAAGTCTGACTTGAGAGTGGACCCAACGACATTACCTGTGTACAGCATAATTCAGGCCCAACTCTATTCTATTTATCGCGAAGGAAGACAAAAAAAGGTGTAATCTGCGTTCTTTGGCTATAAACGGCCGGTCGTACGAGCTGAAATGACACATGGGCACTGCATATGATGACATTTTCTGTTAAGTTCTGAATTTCGACACACCACTTTTCTGGATGCTTCTTACACTGAAAGTAAATGCGATGCTCGATGTGTATATAACGAATGAAACGCCAAACAGGTATGTGAAGTGTAAAAGTTTTTCGCCTCTCAGCTTGTTGATCTCGAATTTTAGTAGAAAAAAAAAGATCAGTCGCAAAACACAGCGCGATTCGCGCTGTTTTTCAACCATTAGAGAGCAGGCGATTTCGGAAAGTGGTTACGAATCAGAAACTTTGCGCACTGATTATGGAGGGCCTGAGTACGCTTTGAGGTTCTTGACTGGCGATAATTTGCGCATGGCCGACTTAGAGACTTTCAGAATAGAGTGACCCTATTCTAAAAATCTCTATTATTGAAAAGAAAGTACAGGTACGAGAAACTACATTCTCGAGGAAAGCAGTGACTTGCGGTATTCAACACCACAGAAGATTCATTGACTCAGGCAAACCAAGAAAACCGACACTGTTACTCATCATTCCGCGGAATTACCGTATAGCTAGGGGGAAAGTAGAAATACAAAACAGGAATAGTAGAAACGACAGCGAAGCTGCAACGTCTCATGGAAAGAAGTCCTGCAGCTGCCAACAAGGCGCTATACAAATATTGGAGTACCGCTCCGATTCTTGCACACCAAACTAACCGGCACCGCAGTGTGTGACGCGGAAGCGAAAAGATATTCAAGTTGCTCCCAGTTTGAATATCATTCTTGATTCCAAGCCATAAGAAAGAGGAAGCAGAGGAGGGGGATGGCGGTCTCCACGGTGCCCCACAAATTCGGTAAAAAGAAGCAAAAAAATACTGCGATTCAGCCTAACGGAAGTCCACATTTCATGCTGCAACCCTTCTTCACATCGCCCCTCCCGCACGCGATCCTCCTGCGGGGCTGGCCATTTGTCAAATGTAATCCCACTTCTTGCGCGTTCGCTTCATTTCTCACTCCGAAGGACGCGGTATTCCTTTCCCTTCCTCTTCTCTCCCGCTCCTTTTTTCCATTTTCTTCGGCGGCGCTCATTTTGTTCGTCTTGATCAGCGTAGGCCCCGTTTCTGCTTCCGAATGACGCTCAGTCGGCGAAAAAGACGTCATTGCGAAATGGGCGGCTGGAATTCGTGCATGAGCATGTACTATAACGTGGATCCGCCAGACTATAACCAACGAGCGCCCAGCAACCAAGCAGTGACGTCAGCGGACAGCTTGGCGCGTATGCCTGTAGCTCAGAGTGCACTTATTGCTTGGATGTGTACTCTGGAGTATGACTGAAACACAGAGGGTCTGATCATGAACTTTGGCGCAGGGCTGGAGTAAACAACCTTGCTAAGGACAAATGATGGCAAGAAGCTTGCATAACAAGACTCATTTAAAGAAGCTGGACAGTTTGATGTATGTTTCAAATAACTACCCCTAAGATTACGCGCGTTCTACCTCCTTGAGAGCTATTAACAGAAAAAGCGTAGTGGGCGCCTAGAAAAAATCTCAAAGAGAAGATTGCGTCGAGCCGCTACACTGCTATTTCTGGTTTGCATATGAATTAGACTGTTTATGTCTGAGAAAAAGAATGCGCTTGAATGCGCAGCAATTAAGCAATTATAACAGTGTCTGTTCCAGGTTGGAGATGGCCGATTTAGTGTGGTTAGGCAAAATGCGAATCAGGTGCTCTCGCGCTTCGGCTTTAACTTTGGTTTCGGTTCGAGGCTCGGTTTAAGAGGGCGGTGTTTTCCGGATCCATTGCACCCAGATGGAGGTTGACGAAGACGACGACGTCCAAAGCACAGTGACTGACAGTATGTCACTAAGGCAGCTACAACAACAACAACAACACAAGGAATGTTCAGCTGCGATGACAACGTAGGGGTGTAATGCAGTGGCCAGCGAAGCTGGTTTGTTCACGCTGCCACGGGTTCGGAACCCACTCGATGCGTTAGAGTGTTTTTCCGTAAAGTATTTTACGGGAAAGCAGCAACGGCAAAGTAGTGTACGGCGGGTCTTAAGACACTGGTAGCCGTCAGAAACGGAGCAGTGGTTTGCCGGTATGGCAGCTCGTAGTTTGCAGGGCAGCCACCCCTCTCGTCTTGGTCTGCCTCTGGCCAGTCAGCTCAAGTCCTTCACTGCAATCTGGCCCCCGCAGGAAAGGGGAGCTATCCTGGGGACTCAAGGCGACGAAAGGACAGCGGTGTCACAATATGTCCTCAGGCGGTCGACGTGGACGATTTCACGTCCGCGGAGGTGAAGGCCGCTGGAGTGGGCTGAAGATTCAACGAGGTAGTTGACAGGGGAAGACTGTCGGATCATAATTGCCACACCCACAACTTGGTGGACCACGTGCCAGCAGACTTTGGACAGGCAAACACAGGCGAAATCTAAGAATGAGGGTTTTAGGGCTAGATCACTAAAAAAGTGGGAAAGAAGGAAGGGAGGGAGGGAACGAAAAGAAGCGAGAAAATTAAAACAAGAAAGAGCTAGAATGAACGACTGAAGTGCAACTGATGTCGACAACCCCTCGCGCCGTGGTCCCGCTGCTGACAGCATGGAGAGGTGAGAGTGTCAGCGTCGAAGCGACGAACATTTCGCAAATATGAAAGCGCTGACGACGAATCGACGCCGCTCATTATTTTTAACGAAGCCCGGCAACCATTATTCAGCGACGTCCCGCGGAGCTTGCAAGCGGCTGCTAATCGCTGGGATTCGGTGTGATTTCGCTGCCATTTCGCTCGTGTGAAATAATTGCGCTTCTCTCTCTCTCTCCCACCCTCCTTTTTTTTTATTCGCGCCTGTCGCGAGAAAAGCAAGCGACGATACTTGAACTGCGACCCTTTCGGATCATCGCCAGAACGATTCATTGTTACCGGTGTCCTCGGCTCGGTCTGTAGGGAGCAAAAAAGAAACCGCGGTAATCAGGCGGTGCGAAGGTTTCGAGAAGGATGCGTGTCATTAGCTGCAAACGAGGTTTCCAAGTGTCGTGTAATGAACAGCGGTTTTATTCAAGAGCGGTACAGCACCTACAGTCTGCGTTTTAATGCGCCTGTAAGGCAAAAAGAAAGATCTGCGCTCCGTGGTGAGTCACACTGCGTGGGCCCGACATTTCAGGTCGTTACTCTAAGAATGAAGAAGCAAGAAAACGAACCATTCTTTCAAAGAAGCTTTAGCGTTTCGGGAGTACTGCGAATACGGTTCCGCTCACCCTAGTTTCCATTTTAACAACGAAAGCTTGTTTTATGAATTGCATTTCTTTACCAATTTGCTCCTGCCATTAGGTGCCAAGTTTTTGTTTCTCGGAAGGAGCGCGTGATGGCAAATGATACCCTTCGGCTTTTTTTTTTGAAAGCGATGTTTATTGCCTCAGGGCATAAAAACTTTTTGTACCGGAGAATTCCCACGAAGAATGCGTTCTATGACTCAAAACTTGCTCGAATTCTGTCTCGGAAGTTTCGCCGTCAACTCCATAATCCTTTCAGCAACACTACATATACGTTTGATCATACTAAATACCTGAACGCCGCGGAATCTACAACCGTCTGATGCCGATCGGGATTCCAAAATCTGTTCGCAGCTAAATGGGTCCGTGACTGAACCTTAGAAATCGTATCTCCGGATGCCGTTATTGGCTAACAGGAGGAAACCCCGTTTATCAGAATTTGTTCCTACCCGTGAGACTGCTTCATGAATGCAACCTATAGTATTCGTATCTCTGCTTTTTGAAGCTTCACAAAAGTTGCACGTGTCCCATCGATACAGTGAGGTATTGATAGCTTTCCCATGACGTCAGAGGCGCCATAATGGTGCCAAATGCGTGGCTTCCACAAATGACGATAAACGAATTAGGCGAACGAACTTTCTTTCCCGGTACTGCTGGGTGACCTGGGGCGGCATTGCGACAAAAACACAAGCTGTCTACAGCAATTCGGGAACAACGCGAAGTGTGCTCAACGACCATATTAAGATCGTATCAACTGTAGGAGTCACACGTCACAGACCCCCGCCGCGGTGGTAACGCCACGTGTGGACCTACGCATTCTACACACGGCTCGTTAGCGCACTCAGCATCCCACGACGCTAGGCAACCAGATAACGACGTTCTTCGCGTAGGATCGGGATGCAGACATGAGCGATGACGCTGCAAGCGCCGTGCCGAACCTCAACGAGGAGACGACGGCGCATTAACGGTGCACCCGAGCGGATATCGCGCATATGCGTCGAACGTGAACAGCCGTCAGCCAAACGACATTCGCGCTGTCCGCGGCGAGCGGTGTTTCCAAACTGGACGAAGGCATTAAAGAACTGATAACAGAAAAGGGGGTTGCGTTGGAGCGCTTCGACGCCGTCGAATTCGTGTCGCCGCTTCGCCCTTACGTAAACACGAGTCCCCTAGAAACTGCTTTCTAATCAGTCTTGTAAACATGGTTCTGCTCTGGGGAGAGAGGCTGAGAAATTATACTTTCGTTTCGCTTGGAACAAGACGGAAAACAAAGCTGAAGGAGAGAGAGAGAGAGAGAAGAAAGAGGAAAGTAAACAATAATATCTGGATTTTAACGAGAAAGCGGATCTGGCAAACACCAATGGCCGAGGGACCGGTTGTTGTCGCCGCGCATAAAGCCGCTTAGAGCGTAAACGGCGTCGCTCGAGCGTCGCGCTATACGCGCCGCCTTGTTAAACAAATCGCCGGTCGCCCAGCGCTCGCTTCCACTTGCTTGCATCCACGGACAGCTTGCTTTCGGGGAGATAACGGTGTTCGAGAACGCCTGTCGGTCCAACGAAGTTTCGAAGACAGATTTATGTCAATTTGGCAATCGGTATTTCGGTATTTTCCCTTCTTTTCGTGTTCAAAGGTTTGTTCCCTCATCCGTGCGGTTTAAATGGGATCCTATAGTCCAGCAGACTGGCGACCAGTCACGAACGCCTCGCATTTGAGTAAACTTTGGGCTTAGAAAAAAAAAAAACTGGGAAAAAACGCCAGCACGTGTGCAACCAAATGTCGACGATGTCGGCAGACTTGTGTACACCAATGATCGTTTTTATTTCGCCTTACACAATTGCGCCATCAACGCTACGTACAGAACCCGCACTGCAACGTTCATTATTTCAAGCGAACAAGCTTTTCCCTGTGGGAAAAGTTTGTTACGTTTCAAGCACGCATGCGTGGACCCGGCAAATCGTTCCATTATTTTTGCACCATGCACTGTAATTCTGCGGCCCCGCCTGTTTCTCCTTCGGGTAAAACGAGGTAAGAAAAACCAAGAGCTCACAGACACCGCCCACTCCCGCAGTGAACATATCGGCAGTGACAGCTGGAATTATAGCTGCATCAAGAGGTGGTTAGGAGAGAGGTGGAGAAGTGCAATATACTAGTTTAGCTAAGGAGAGAAAGGAACCGGCATAATAGATTCGGAGAAAGACTGTTGGTAGTTATTAGCTGGGTTATAACTGCCCGCACTCCCACATAAGGGGTAGGTTCTAATTATCTATCCATCCACGGTGGGAGTAAAACCAAGTACACACAGCGTACTTCCAGTCCCTTTTAATTGCTTATGAATTGGCAAAGGCACATCTAGGCCCAATAAGAGTCTTCAGCAGTCATATGCTTGTGCCCCCTACGTTCAGACTGCCATAAAGAGAAATATTAAGGCAATCTCCACTGCTTCGTGACACTATCGTTCCTCTTCTCCATACGCCTGCGTATTAAATTACGACGTCATCGCCGCAATAACGTCATCAGTTCGTTGTTGCGTAATAAAAAATATAAACGAGTCGGGCTCCAGCGATGAATTTCCGAAGCTAAATTCCTGGCTTCAGCCACAGGTCTTACTTATTTACTTACGGCACTGTCGTATTTCCTCACTGTTTATTTGGAAACGTTTGCCAGAACACCAATTTAAACGTGACACAATCTAATTATTTATGTTGAGATATCGAACAAGAGCGAAAAAACATTGCACAACTTCGAGCACCACAGCAAGGCAGCGAACAACCCGAATCCAGAGAAAGATTTGTTAGCGGCTTGAGTCGCAGAGAGAGTAATTTCGGCAGTAAAATTTCGAAAATTAGCGGACCCCGTGTAATCAGGAAACTCTCAAACTCTTACGGGGTGTATGGGATGACGTCGGCAACAATTAAAAGCCAGCGTGCCTATTGAAGTTTTACATATCAGCAACTAACGATTTCCCTGAGCAGAAAAATCCGTTAGCCGCTTGTCAAAGTCATCAAGAACGAGCTTAGCGCGGGTATTTAATTCAAAGCTAAATTGAAATATTACGCACAAGTTCTACAAGTATATCGAACCCGCGATTATGCAGTCTGGTAAACGACTGCCCCTGCACAATAAAAGCTGCACAAGTCGACTCCGTTTCATTGTAAACCAGCACGCTGGGCCAGTTGGCGATGCCTTATGACTGAGAGAACGCTGCTGTTCTACAAAGTATACAGGCAGAGGAGAAGCCGCTCTTCGGCTTTGAGAGACCTTTACAGACCGGCAACACTACAACACTTCGACCCTTTTTTTTTTTTTCGGGCAGCTATCCGCACTGTGCGGACAAGTCTTCTGACACCTATCACATGGTGTGGGCCTGCCCCTCCAACCCTGCTATCCCTCTCCCCACAACCCAACCCGGGAGGACTAGGAGGAGACCCTGCTCGGCTGCTCTGACCTGTAGGCCCAACGGGCCTTGGTCGGGCGAGCCCGGGCGGCGGCCGACGCCACTGAGGTGCCGAACTAAGGCCCTCCACCTAGTGCTTGTAAGGGCTGGGCCCCTCTGGGTCAGCTCATGCATAACCTTCTGTAAGTGTATCTGCCCATAAATGCTTTCCATCCCCACCACCACCACTGCTCTACAAGACGTTGACACAACACGTGTCCTGTCCTTTTCGTGTTGAGCCAACGTCTTGCAGCGCAGCCTTGTCCTTTCAATCATGACACTGCTAAATACATCGCGTGCAACGTTGCCGAAGCTAGCGTCTCTCTTCGCGCTGGCTACGTGCGTGACAGAAAAATTTTTGGTCCCACGTCGAAAGTTCAGACAAGTGTTTTTGTTGTACTGCGATTGGCAACATCCCACATTTCGTTTTACCTCTCACACGTTTTGGCCCTGCCGCTCACTGAGACCTCTAGAAGTAAGCATGACACGGCTGACACACCCGTTCGCGCTGACTCCATTCACGCCCAAAAAGTAGTTACTCATTAGAGAAATTCTAATCACAGGTCTCAATCCCACCGGCGGCATGGTTGTTTTTCTGCTGCTTTATAATTAATTTTCTTTAAAACCAATTGATTGGCACTACAAATTAAAAAAAAAATAATAGAAACATTCCCCTGTGCACCTTGGTTTCGGTGACTGTTGGCTTCCTTCATATGTTTGTCAAACGAGCCCCTCATTTCATTTGCCCTGTCTGCTAATAGCTTAACGAGGGTCTCGGTTCTGGCAGTCTTGATGCCATAGGTAGCATAAGAGGGTTCTCGCACAGTTTCCGCCCTCGCCGTTAGATGACGTTCTACGTCACACTCGCGGTATCACAGGACTTGCTACGTCCACCGCTATGGACGAGGGTAGCGCAGGTGAACACTCTCAAGGTTAGCTTACACGCAAAATATAAATACCCACGAAAGCAGCAGATTGGACGGCCATCGCCGTAGCTCAGTTGGTAGAGCATAGCAGATCATAGCAGACCGTAAAGCGTACGTCCAGATATCAAAGACGCGGCCAGCATTTTAGGCACTCTGGGCCTTACACCAACATTGGAGACGAGCTTGAGAAGACTAGAGTATACTGGTGGCCTAAAAGCAAGATGAAAAAATTGCACGTACCGTTACAGGCATCAATATAGCTTACAACATAGAAAATAAATTTTAAAGTGATAGAACCACAATACGAATATAACTAAAAAAATGAAAACGTACGAATTAATTAAAACACCCACTTTAATTTACTAGGCAATGTGGGACTCGCCGACACTCCGGTTCAAAGGCTATACACGATTAATGATTTGCGCAACACTCTGCATGATGGAGTACGGCTTTTGGAGAGGGTCGCACTCAAACTAAAATTTGTGGCGTTACACGTTCATAACCATCACAGCAGCAAGAACAAAGCAGCAAAAACAAAATAAAGATATAAAGAACAAAACAAAGCATACGGTAGTACGTATTTCTCTCAGAAATCACGCAAAACGACCGCCTGGAACGAATGCAGTAAATCGCCGCGGCGAACGTGGCCAGGCAGTCACGCATCCACATAGCAGCGATTCTATGGAAGCAAACACGATTCACTCCGTGTACAAAGCCGTGAAATGTCGGAGGAACGATTGAATAAAACGTGAGCGAGACTCACCAAGACGCCGCGATAGCAGGAGAGAGGACACATACACCGCTTACTTTGCCTTATTTGCTCGCGTACGGAAAAAAAAAACAACGTACGCGGAAAGAAAAAAGAAAGCGACAGAAAGCCACGTCAATATCGAATTCCGGTTCATTTGTACTGCTGACATGCGCTAAAACCACACAGCGATTTCGTTCGAGTATTTACGAAAGAGTGTTACGCGGACCAGTTTCTGGAATGAAACAAAATGCAGGCTCACTGTCTAGACGCTACAAGTGCGCCCTTAAATGGCAATCGAAATAAAAGTGAAAGAAACAAGTGACTATTCAAACGAACGAGAACAGGCCCAAACAGATGCAGGAGCGCGTAGGCATGAACCGCAAGGCATGAACCCAGGCAAAGCCACATCTACTCTACTGGCACCTAGGCGTTTGCTGCGTTCGAGCATAGCGAACAGCCAGCAGGCCAAGCAAGCTCCAGCGTCTTTCTATATAGCCAAGTGTTATCGGTCAGGTCAGCACTGTTAACGTGATTGGTGTAGTATAGCTGCATTCGGTACATCTCGTTTAGCATTGTGGATCTACAGCAGCTCATCTAGAGTTGTAAGCGATATGAGGTGCAAACGCCTGACGAATAGAATCTCACTTCAGGCCCATGGGCCGCCTCGTGTCAAGTAACACAGCAACGCCTCAACGCGCATGCGCGGGGTTACGCTGGTTTCCGCTACTGTATCAGGGAAGTGAAGCTATTAGCGTGGGACGACGCCTTCCAGACCTCTGTGTTTGGCTTGTGGCCGTGTGAGAACTGAACACTTCAAGGAGCCGTCGCTTCGAGCTCCTATAGCTTCCGCTGCACTCCAAGAAGTAGTGAACTGGAGCGTCGACGGCGCACGAGTGGCGCGTGGTGCGATTTAGCGACGCAGAATCAATCACGTCACGCTCTGTGAGCCGGCGGGAACTTCGATCCGGCACGTGCTCACGGACTGAGCGTTAAGAACGGCACTAGCGCGGGGAGCACTTCCAGACAGGACGCCACTTGTACGTCTGTACTGCGCGTCACAGTGAAGGATGAACCCCTTAAAGGTGCCACCGGTGCGTTTTTCGAGAATTTGCCGCCTCCGAGCCGCGTTAGCTGGTTTTGGAGTGAGGATAGGTGGTGCGAAAACACGTCTGACGAAACAGTGCAAAGACACGAGGCGCATTCGCCACGAGGTAGTGTTCGTCTACACAGGGTCTTGCTTTCGCCACCACGCGACACCTCAAGAGAGAAGAATTTGCAACCTAGCGAAGAATAAGGAATAAGCCTTAATTAGTGAATGAAAATGAACCTGGTGACAATAATGTGCCTGCTAGTTTCAGTAACGGGGACTTGCCATTATCCATATTATTTTTTCTTTTAAATCTGCTAAACTTCAAGCTGCACACGTTAGACACCGCGCCAACAACGCCGCAAGCGTACACCTGCACTGATTGTTTTACCAGCGTGGAAACAGTCAATATTTACTGCCAGAACGGCGAGCTCTTCAGAGGCTTGTTGTAATAACAATACTGTTTACAGCTGTGCTGGGCCTTCACAGAAACAATGAGATCACGAGCCTCACAGTGGGCACGGATACCTGCATGTTGTGGAAAAACGGTGGATAGCAGACTGCGTATGTCGATCAACTAGTGCCGTTCTTAACTGGTTTACACAATTGGTGCATGGCGCAATGGGTAGATATCGTTCCTTTCCCGCTCATTTCTTCTGAACTTGTGACAGTTTTTTTTTTCAGGGATACAGTGTCGTTTCGATAAACTTTTGCAAACGAGAGAAAGGGTATACTTGCAGAAAGAAAGAAAGAAAGAAAAAAGAAAGAAAGAAAGGAGGACAGAAAAAGAAAGAAAGAAGGAAATAAAGGACGAAATAAAGGAAGACGGGCAGAAAAAAAGAAAGAAGCCAGGAAAGGAAGGAAAGATGGAAAGAAGAACAGAGAAAAGAAAAAAGAATGAAAGGAAGAAAGAGGGAAGGAAAGGAAGAAATGAAGAAAGAAAAGTATTCGAGATCCTTCCCAGCTCAATTTTTCTGTGTTTCCACCTCCCTGACGCTTTCTGGAGGGTACTTCAACGTACTTTTTTCGCTTTAACTTTTATTACCGCATGGATTAACTAAATGTACGTTGCTCTAAAGGAAGAAACTGTCACCAATCAGCAAATAGTCCCGAGGAGGTTTATAAGAATGAAAAAAAAAACTACCTAACAAATTCATGAATATCAATGTGGCGTACCATGCAACGCTTATACCTTCGCTGCAGTTTTCTTCATCTAATCTCCGTGCTGACCACTTATTCGCAGGCTATTTTATGAATAAAGAACTCGTCAAAAAGAGTTAGGTGGCGTCCGCATCAGCGCGACGTGGTGACGTTAAATATAAGTCACCTGTACACATTATACTGCTTGCAGAATCTTATTAACCATAGGTAGCATCTCTGTGATACCGTTCACGACAGGAATTTTGTCTATTACAGAATAAAGTTAGAATTCTTGATAGTTCTTCAGCAAACTTAATTCCACGCTGTCCACGCGCAGTCGATTCCGCGGACTGTTTTCATGTAGCGCGACCTGTGATTTGTCCAAGCCGCTGCTGAGTGTGAGTGCAATTCATTAGGGAAATCATGCAACTAGGTTTTTTTACCAGGTTTTAGAACTTATCGGGTAGGGAGTGTTTCGCTGCGGAATAACGAACTGAAATCGGTACCGCTGTGTGGTAGCACGCTTATCTTATCCTACTGAGTGGCAACAGTTCACAGGCGTTCAGCAAGGCAGGACACGTTCAGTGAAAGCGGAAGACGGCGTACCTTGAGCAGCCTTCCGTCGGCGATCTGTGCGCGCGGCGGGGCGGGCTTGCGGACGAAGGAGAGGAAGAGGTGCTTGACCAGGTCTCGGGGGGTGTCCATTTCCAGGTAGGTGTCCATGAACGCCTGGAAGCCCTCCAGGTCGATGTCCTGTGCACCGCGCATGAAGAAGAGCAGACCTCCGTGAGAGACTCGACGGGAACGGGCGAAAGGCGCGCGAACGAGGCTACGAATTGACTACAATGCGAATTGGGTGGTTGTTCCGGCGAATCAGGAAACTGAAGCGTCATTGAAAGCAATTAGAGCGGTGAGAGACATTAGTGGGCGGTGAAGATTAGGAGGGGGTATGAAATGAAGATTTGGTGGGGGCCTCCACACTGCGGAGAGGGCCAGACAAAGAACGCTATAATGCGCCGACTGCACAAAGGACTAAAGAAAAAAAAAAGACGGCACGTGGTATATGCAGAGCACGAGTGACGAAACGCAGTTGATTAAAAGGTGGCCCAGGAAGGACCTAACTGGCAGCAACGCGCCGTTGTTTGGGCGATCAGCGTAAAGAGAAAGAGTCCGCTCTTTTTCTCCCCGAAACTTCGCGGAAGGAGCGACCTCTTGAATTCACTACATCAAAGACTGGAATCACGAAGCCAGTCGCGAAAAAAAGAAAAAAAAAAGACGCTTCTTAACGAAGCGCTTAAACTCTCCGTTTTCTAGGCGCCTGCAAATAATTCGGACAGACATTGATACGGCGTCGGTGAGTCGGTGGGAGTGACCTCGCAAGGAGCGTATGAATGAGGCGTTGGGGCGTTGGCTCCGCCTCCACCGGAGAATCTTTATAACCCACCTGCTAGCCGACTGCATCGGCTAGGCGACGCTGCTCGAGACCGCCATTTCATGCGCGAACGCGAATAGTTAATAGAGTAGCACGCTAGCGGCGCATAGCGTCAGACTACGGAAGCTCTGCTATTCTTGTGGCTTCCGAGATGAACGACGACACACACAGCAAGGAAGATGTAAATACCCGGATTTCAGGGGCTTTGGATTATTTTATTGCGTTTTAATAGTTCCGTAGGCAGAGCTCA
Source organism: Amblyomma americanum (assembly GCF_052857255.1). NCBI lineage: Eukaryota > Metazoa > Arthropoda > Arachnida > Ixodida > Ixodidae > Amblyomma > Amblyomma americanum. Next base: position 19,997,868 of record NC_135502.1, on the reverse strand, counting down.
ATAAAAGATGCCGCTGGGTGTTGGCAAGTACGGCACAAGCATGATCACTAAGTACATGTCGAAAAGCTCCTCAATTTGCGCTAAAGCTTAACACGTGCACGTAGGGAAGGGGCGTCGTTGTAGAAGCCTTTTAGAAGCAAGACGTGTTCAGGTGCGTTGTAAAAGATACGCCCACCGTCGCAACTCCAGAAATGTTGAAAGCTGCTTTCTCCCGGTCGGCTAATCGGTCAAAGCGCAGCCAATGGTTGTAGTTTGGTCTGCGCAGTCGTGGCAAAGAAGAAGAGAGGTTTCTAAAAAAAAGAGGGCACATAAACCATAATGTGCATCGCACTTGTATTGACTGTTTCTATCAGAACAGAATAGGGACATTTGTGTCGATGTAGGACGATCAGCTAGCCGTGGTGGTAACCTCTCGGCAGGAGAAAATGCTAGATCTTAACCCTATACTCGGCATTAGCGCAGACGGATATTCCTGACTAGTCAAATGATTTCTGGGGAAACGTAGTTTTGACCAACACTGTTCCCCTTTCGAGTTATTGATCAATTCGCTCTCGCCCTGTCATAAGTGTTCCGTCCCGATTAGCTCAGCTGGTAGAGCGACTGATCCGGTGAAGCGGTGGTCCCGGGTTCGAACCCCGGACCAGGACGAATTTTTCTTTATTGCGAAGTTTCTGAGAAAAGCTTTTCTTTGTAGCCTAATGGCTGCGCTTGGATGGATGCCAATGAGTAATTACTCCCTTATTACATACTCCTGAATATAACCTCTTTTCTTGTACCGCAGTTAAATTCGTTAGTTGCAATGCAGGTCCGAAAAAGTTTCCAGTCTGCTTTTGAAGCCTATCTTCCTCAATACCATAAACAGGCTTCGTCCCACGAACAAAGCAGGTTTAACGGGATTCGATTTCACTATGAGTATTTTCAAACAGCTGTCGCGTAATCAAGTCAACGCGGCGGCTTCAGCCTAACAGTTATAGGGTCACTTGTCTGCCCGAGAGCTTCCACACTCTCAAAATGAATACATCTATATGGGTTTAAAAAGAGAGTAAGTCGTCATCTTAAGCTCACTCTTTTAAGGGCACGGTATGCTGCCCAATTTCCTGAATAGATTTCGATCATTTGACATACGGAAGGGAGTAAACAATATTTCTGAGAAAACAGTGTGCTTGGTAGCATACTATTCGCCGTTTTCGTGCAGGCAGGTTTTGTCAACAGAAACTACATCATATTTTTCTGGGTGTCTGCGTCAAGTGCCTATTCTGAAAAAGGAAATGAATTGAAAATTGTGGTGTTTAACGTCCCGAAGCGAAGTATGGTCAAGAGGAAAGGCATAGTAGAGGCCGGGATTAGACCCGGGCGCTGCAGCTCAGTAGACGAGAGCCCTATCAACTGAGACACCGCGGCGGGCGTCGAAAAAAAAAAGTATTTGTTCAGTTAAGTTATGGCTTGACGCGGCTAATTCAGCGAGAAGCTGTCATAGGGTTTTGGTGTCTGCTCGGGTTGTTGTTAGGTTTTTGGGTTAGATGAGCAATCTGTACAATGATTGTAATTGCAAGTGACACGTGCAATGTTTTGTGTCGTGTTTAGTTGTCGCTGGTGTATTCGTTTGTTTTTTAACTGCTTAGTGCATCGTACAATCCAAGCCCTACGACGCTTCTTGCCTCCTTCTATTTCATCTTCTTCGCGGACTGATTACACTGACGGTTATCCCAGATGATGTGTCTTAAATCATTTTGTTAATTTGTGAAATAGCTTAAATTGCTTTGATTTCACGATCTCTCTGGTGTGCATTTTACAAATCTATCTATATCAATGTTGAAATTTCCTACAGTTGCGAGGCCTAGCACACAATTTTGTACATTCTGGCATAAAATTAATACTTGGAGCTTCGCGTTGCAAAGCTAACCAATTTATTATCTTGAAGCTTCGAGAAGGAAAAAAATGTTGTTTATAATCGAAATTACGAGCCACTCCTGAAAGGGTTAAAAAGAGAGCCATAACGTCTCTGCTCTGAAAAATTCTGGAGCGTAGGCCAACAGAGAAAAGTGATATATCACTCCCTCTCTCTCGTGGGAGGGAAAAAGACATACTTTAAGTCGACTTCCTTGGAAGAAAATCAATGTTTACAGATTAATGCAGACTCCAGCGGTGCAGTTCGTACTAATGGGTAGAATAAGTGGAGTTGTTTTTAGACTCGAAATAAAATTTACTAATCTTTCTCCTAGTTCTGATCAAAACTTTTTACAGCGCGTTGCAGGAAAGGAGAGACGCTTATATTGCTGTCGCGACGATATTAATCGAGGCCGGCATTCTCGCGGGAAAAAAAAAACAGATAAAAAGAGGAAACGTTAGCTGCCATGTCCAGGAAGAAAGAGCTGAGCAATTCGCTTCGGTGTACGACTTTGACCAAAAATGACGCGGAAAAGGCGCCCAGGAAGCTACAAATAAAGCCGCCATCAAAGCCGAGTAGCGAGCCACGAGAAGACAGCTCATATATCCAGTCTTTCTCGGTCCGACTGCTTTCCGTTTTCTAGTTTCCTTTTTTTTTTCTTTCGGACTGTGCGTCAGCGACCACTCGTGCCTGGCCATCTCGATTGGCGTGTTGTGCTCAGCTATCGGACCACTCGCACTTGGTGGAGGTTAACGTTGTCGAAGTTAGTGTGCACATCAGACCTGCAGAGTACTTCAGAGCTAGCTCCTGCGTAGAGAGAAGGAAGGTAAAAAAGAGAGAGAGAGAGAGAGAAAGCGAACGCTGTTGGTGTATGTTTGTCGAGCCGTTTTTCCTGATCCTTTCTTTGTTCGCGCCGGAAACGACGTCCCTGGCGCGGATGCGATAAATCGGCCAGCCCCCGGCCGAGGCACGTAGTGTGGCGTGATGAAAGGAAGCCGTGACGGTTACAAGCGCAGTCCTCGTGTACTGCGGCTCATTACGTCAAAGAAGCATTAATAAATGCCGACGAGACGAAAATAAAAAAGCACACCCGCGCGTCTCCGCAATAAAATGTGGTGAGGGCTGATCCTGAGGAGAAGCTCGTAGCGCTGCCATTAATGTGACGAATAGAAAGCTCGAGATGACTAAGTGGTAACAGTAGTGGTCTAGTTGTGCGCGCTATGCTACCACTAATACAGAAGAAATTGTAATGACATCAGTTATTACACGTAGCTACAGTAGTAATAAAGCCGCCCCATTACTATTAGTAATAACAACAGCACTGACAGTTTAGTAGTAGGCGGTATTGTTAGACTGAAGCGGGAACAGACGGGGACAAAAGAAAGAAAGTCACACGAACGCTTTCGTGTGGGTTTATCTTTCTTTACAGAAAACATATCGTGTGAGACAACGCATTCTTTGAAGTTATATACTTGCTTTCTTCGCAGTGAAACAGCATTTGTGAAAACCGCTCTTGTGTTTTCCCCATAATTTCTTCCTCCTACCCGTCCTCTTACATAGTCTGATGTCATATTGTGATAGTGTAATTCACTATACGAGGAATTTGGGACAGCGTCAAGCCACCAGTGCCGCTAAGCCTAGCGGCCTATAAGGCTTCAATAGGAGGCGAAAAATTCAGTGGCTATTCTTGTTACGTCCCGGATGACGTCAACGTTCTATATTTTAATGTTCAAAGCCACGTGCCACTTGGTGGCAGCCAAGGGAACTAGAAGCGCTTGTCCTGAATTCGTCGCACACACTAAACAGAAATGAGTAAAAATGAATTAAGCTGTACTCTGGGGCAATCTTTTTTATAAAAAGGCAGTGCGCAAGAGAATAACTTGCTCTCTTTTAACTTCCAAATAGGCGTATTCATGTTTAGAGTGTAATTACACCGTCGCACGACTGTGTCAATTCATGAGGCGGGGAGAGGGAGGTTGTGGTACAGAAGAGAGAACGCTATCGCGCCTGCGTCGACAAGCAAGAGAACCATGGTAGTTGTTTTCTTTTCTTATGCGCTGCCTCACTCGCGAAGGAGCCGCGACAATCGAATTATCAGTGACAACACATGGAGCGGTTGGACGAGGAGAAATTGCTGACGGCAGTGTGCTTAGATGTCATTATCACGTCGGTGTGGATGCCAGCCGGAATGTTTTGATGTATTTCGAAGAAGTGTCCTGCAGTGTTCAAGAAAAAAAATAGCAAGGAACTACAAAGGAGATCTGTTCAGCCGCTTTCTCTAAGCTTTGTTTCTTGAGACGTAAATTAAAACATAGTCTTAAAAATATTGAGCTTTTGGCTTACAAAACTTTTGTCAGGTTCAAACTTGAATACGCTTCTGAAATTTTTGACCCGCACACCAAGAAAGATATCTATCAATTAGAGCTCATCCAGAGGAAGGCAGTACGTTTCATTTTTCATAAATATAGAAGGTCTGACTCTCCAACACAGCTAATGAAAGACAATAACATTCCGTTGCTCCGTACACGCAGAAAAGTTAACCATATTTCTTTCCTTCACATAATTATAGCTGGAAAGCTTAGCATTTCTCCCCCTTCATTCCTGAGGCACTCCACTGCTCGAAGGACCCGCTATAGTAGGGAGCACTCCGTAAAGCCTCTTTTTGCCAAAACAAACGCATTTAAGCACAGTTTTTTCCCTCAAACAATAGCAGATTGGAACGCACTCCCTGAATCTATTTCTAACTCTCCTAACGTGGAACAGGCGCTAAAAACTTTTTTTTGCTCAACTAAAAAGGAAGTGACTCTATTTTTTCCTCCTTTTTCAGCATGCATTTTTTCTCTTTGCTATGTTCATCGTTTTGGTTTCGTTTTTGCTGTGTGTCACACGCAATGTTTTCACGTGGTGTTGTGATTTGTGTTTTTTCACGCCCCTCCTGCTTGGGCCAATGCTGGCCTGCAGTAATTTGAAATAAATAAATGAAATAAATGCTTGTGGACGAATGCACCTGTCAAGCACTTAATCAGCACCTCGCAGTTACGAAGAAAAAAAGCTCGGGTAATGACATGTAAACGGCGTAGTTAACAATTAGGAATAACTTACGATTACGAAAATGAGTTACGAGTTACGATTACGGGAATGACCGTGTACGAGCTCTACCATCGCTTTTGTTCGCGTTAGCAACAGCAGGTTAGAAATTATTGCGCTCAGCGTACCTACGCCCTGTGCGTAAATTACCACCTAGCATTAAGGAACACCCTGATGCGTTTACTGTCTCCATGGAAATAGGACGGTTTGTTTTGACAGGGCTGGGGCAGTAGACGTTCAAAGGCGACATGACACTGACGAGCTATTCTAATCATAAACGTGGGGCTTTTGAGAGTATCTGTCTTGACAATCTCTGGGACGAATGACATCGTTAAGCTGACATGCACAATGGATATTTTAAACCTCATTTGCAGACAAGGGGAGGGGTTCCGCGTGGCTCGTTAATGAACAATCCCTCCAACAGCAGGTAATTTAGTCCTATTCGCCCCCACTTCCTTAAAACACCCTCCTATATTTGCATGGTGGTTGCTTGCCCAGAAGCAGGATGCTCTGATGCTATTTCGGCTATCTTCTCGAGCGATTTCAAGAAGAGGTATCCGCCAGAAGTGTCTGTCCTCAAGAGCCGGGTCAGTCTACTGGACAGGTGGCATACTGATGCCAGCGGTTTGTTCTGCCGAAACGAAAATAGCGGAAACAAACAAGAACAAAATTGGCAGACGTCTACCGCAGTCAAACCGAGTAAGCGCGCGAAAGAAGATGCTCATTCTTCACTTGGAGCGGACACTTAAGCTCCGCCTTAAGAGTATGACGCGATGGCGTTAATGGGTTAAGGTCCATATATGCAGAAATGGTCATTCTCTACTTAAATTCACAGATGGCGGCGAGTCCTCATATCAGTACCAGCGCAGTGGCTAAGAGATGCGCCACTACCCTGCGACGGCAGGTGCTTCCAACGGCGAGCTGTTTTTACCACAGCCACCGGTACGGATTGTGCCACCCATTTTGTTCTTCCCGAGCAACCTCTCGCGCAGCTGGCGCGACGCTCCTCCGAACTCACCCGAGCTTAGCCGAGTTACTATCCGAGCTTACCCGAGGCGAGATCGGGTAGTAACTCCGGTAGCTAGGCAACAGCGCACGATCCAAAGAACCTACGTACTACGTACGGTGACAAAACATTCTTGGTTGGTGTTGGTGAGCATATCAGTGCTTTCGCCTAAAAGCGATGGCAAGTTTTACGTAATGCGGTTAGCTTCCATAACGATGTTTCTCGTCATGAACGCCACCGGGATGCATGCGAGACAGAGGGAAGGAAACAAGGGGAGGGGAAAGCGGGAAGGGAGTGGCATCCAGGCAGGAAGATAGAAGAAAGTGATTTGGTGACGCACTTCCGTATTCGGCGTAACGTCGCACCAGCTTTCGACACGAAAGATGGATGACAGAAAAAAGAAAAAGAAATAATAACAGGCAAAGCCGAAGGAAGCGGCAGAGCTGTTCCGGGCAATGTGTCCTCATCTCACAAGCGCAGGAAAAGCATAGCAGCTCGGCGTGGAAGCTCGCGTCCTAGCGACTTTCAGCGCCTTGGCACCGCGCCATCGGACACCACAACGGCAGACTCCAGGTGGTCCGAACAACGTATCGCACGCTTGCGTCAGGAGCGCTCAATTGTTGCGAAACCGGGCAAACCCGCTATAACCGAGCGAAACGCGCGCTCTCGGGGCCCGGCACTGGCATCTACGTCACGACGCCAGGTTAGGGTAAGGCTAAACTAGTTGTTCTCAGGGAACCTCTACAAGATTTTCGAAGGGCTTAATGAGGCGAACGCGCGCGATCTATGTTTAGTAGGAGGAGGGGGGGGGGGGGGGGGGTCGCTTAGAGGAGGAAAAAATAGACAAAGGCCTCGCACTGTATGCGAGATCCGGAAACTCGCTACGTAATCGATCCCACGAACTTAGGCTATAGTCGACGATGGAAGTCTCTGCATTGTTACCGGGTCCTGGAGAAATCAACTGGGCAGAATGCCACAACAAAAAGTTTATGGTAATAATTCCGCATAATTCCCTTGATCCACTCCGAGTTTCTTTCTCCGCTGCTGTTTAAATGGCGTGGTAGAACCTAGCAGTGGCGCGACGGTCCATAATATTAAAGCGCGGTTGTTTGCCAGACGGCAGCTGCACTCGATCTACTGTTATCCGTTACTTAAAATTTCACTTAAAATTTCGCGAAGGTAGCTCTAAGCAGAAGCGGATAAACAAGAGAAGTCTGTGAGGTTATCTCCAGAATGCTTTAATGCAGCCACAGCTTTGACTATTTTAGTAGCTTCCAATCTAAACAAGCGTGCCTGAACGGCACAAGACATACAGGGCACTGCATTACGTTCACCAGTGAGGAATTTGTTTTCTGAGACCAAAACAGCAGGAAGAAGACAGCAGCGCCAGTAAAAAATAAAACTTCCGTGCCATCGGCTGCAACAATTTCATTTTACAAATTTATTTATTTATTTATTTATTTATTTATTTATTTATTTATTTATTTATTTATTTATTTATTGGAAATACCTGCAGCGCCCGAAGGCATTATTGCAGGGGGGATGAGGATACATAACAGAAGAATAGGCCAGAAAAAAAAGAGGAAGAAAAAAAAGCAATACAACAAGGCATGACACAGCAAGTACAAAATGAATGAAATATGAAACAACAAAAAGACATGACGAAAAAAAAGCCAACTGACCAAATGATGCTGGACCAACAAGAACGAAGACCGCGTGATTAAAAAAGCCAAAAGAAAGCCAACTGCGCACTCATACATCCGACAGTAACGCGTGGAACATAGACTCGGAACGGCACTCAACAATTTCATGGGGCAGGCGATTCCAGTCATGAATGCTAGATGGGAAAAATGCGTTTTGATAAGTGTTAGTTTTGCATTTAATTTCTCTAATCTTCCACCCATGGTCAAGTCTGTTTGACCTGAAATGCGGTGGAAGCAAATAATTTTCTTTATCTATTTTTATTTTTCGGTGAAAGATTCTGTACAGCATTTCTAACCGGGAGTTGGTACGGCGTTTCCGTAACAGCTCCCATCCCAGCGTTAGTTTAATGTTAGTAACACTGCTGTTAAAATCATAATTACTTGAGACAAACCGAGCGGCAAAGTTCTGAATACGCTCAAGCATGTCTGTTAAATTTACAGTAGGGGGGTGCCAAACAACACATAATAGCCCCCCCCCCCCCCACACACACACACTCTCTCTCTCTGGAGGAAGTGAAAAAAAACACGAAGAAAGCAAAAAGCAACATAGGTACAACCAAAAAATTTATGCAAAAGGAAAATATCACTGACGCAAAACAAATAGCTAATATAATGACTAAAGGAAAAAATGCGGCCTTCTTTGTAGATGACATCAACGCCAACTAACCAAAGTTCAAATCGTTATTTCGCACAGTTTGGAGCTTAGCTGGGTTTTCACGTGATGGGTTGTGCCTTTTAATAGGCGTAATAAATTAATGAAAGGAACTGAAGACATTTTGGGTTTCCGGATCTTCGTTCGTTCTCAACGCATGAAATGAAGTATTTAAAACAGCTCATTTTTGCAATCCCAGTAGATAATCGATGAAACAACAAAAAGATGCCTCACATTCGTTAATGACCGAGCGTTTCTTTTCCATGGTGATCGGCAACAGAGCAAAATCGATAGGGCACATCGACCACTGTTCGTCCATGTTAAGATCGAAATGACTGAGGTACGCGTTTTCAGCATCAATCGGCACTCCGTTCGTTGTGGCCTGGAAGCGTCGGCCGCTTTATTCTTGCTGCAAAATTCAGCCCGCATTCGTAACAAAGTCGTCAAAAATGCTGCGTGGGAAGATTTCGCCCACGCGGTCAGCAGCACCGAGACAGCAAGCGTTTAGAAAGAAAGCAATGTTTTTCATCGGTGGTGCATTCAGTTCAGTGACCTGCCAGGGCGCCGAAACAGCACTTTAAAGCACGCGCAAGTTTATTTTGGAGCGAAAGCTACATTGGCCTTGAACTCGCAGGTTCACCGTGCCGAAATTACCACCGTGGTTGCACCGCACCACGTGATCAACCACGTGACTGGTCACGTGACCAACCGCGTGACGAATCAGGTGACAACTAGCCAGACAACCACACTAATCTAGACTTGCAATCAAGATTAACCAAGGCTAACCAAGCTATGCCTTAGCTTTCACTACGTATATACCCTGGCAAAGCCGAGCTGAGCCACTGCCAATTATTTCTTCCCATTAAAATATTCGGTGACATTTATAGAGTAGCAATAGGTGTCATCTGATACTTTTCTGAAAACAGGCGAATACATTTTTTAAGTACCGGATGCCGAGAAACATCAGAATTTAAATGCTTCTATTGCGAAAAAAAAATTTTGGAGGACACTTAAGCTTCGTCTTTAAGAGTGAGACGCGACAGCGTGTTGCAGCGTTGCCAAGGAGTGCACGGAACGCCATCGCCCGTTCGGCGCGACGCGTGGCCCGTTGGACAATTTAAGGAAATGACGCCCCTCTCACAATTCTCGCAGGACACCCGTACGGCGCGGTTCAGGTGTCCACGGAGATGCGCCATTTTTCGCTCATTGCCAACGCCGCCGACGCCGACGACACCAGCTTTTCTGAGACACGAGCTCCTTAACGCTGTCGCGTTAAAAGGAGGGGCGGGGAGAAGGGGAGAGAGCCAGGCTAGAGAACGCATAGCTAGAGAACGATGGTAACGCAGACAGCCCAGGAAATTAAATAGCCATAATGCAGTTATTACACTTGAACTTAAGTGGCGTGAACAATTCATTATGCCAGATAATTTAAGGCTCAGTGAGAACAGCGATCTATAATGACGTCCATGCTCATAAAGATTCAAAGACGCACTTACAAAGCACAGACTATGAATACGTTTGACCGAATATCAAAGATAGTAGGAAAAAAGTAATGGCAGTCAAGAGCAGACTCACCCCCTCGGCGTTGTACTTGGAAAGGGCTCCATTCTCTTTGAACTCATCAAGAACGTCTGGAAGCTTCTTTGATGAATCTGCGTGAGAGAGTGAGGGAAAAGGGTAACACAGTTTTTCGTAGCACACGCGTTAAGACCTCCACACTGTGCCGGCTACTGACAGACACTAAACAGCCGAGTGAGCAGCTTTTCTTAATTTGCACTGAATAGCGAAGATCCAGAAAATGTCGTGCGGCGCTAACAAGGCAATTAGAATTGCTACACATGACAGCGTTAATCTTAGGGTCATAGAAAAGCGCTTCTTTTTTTATGCATTGTTGCACGGTTATACGTATACACAGACAGACGTCGTCAGCACCACCACCATCATCGTCATCATCATCATCATCCATAATACGTTCACTGAACGGCGAGGAGCTGTCCCACACCGCTCCAATTAACGCTGTTCTGCGCCAGCTCCGGTTATTATACACCAAGAAGAGCGCTAGCTTAGAAGCAGACCGACTGGAATTGAGCTTACACACTATCTTTTCTTCTATCAAGAGTTAGCAACAAGCTTGTATTCAGACTAGATGCATTATTCAGCCTTCGCCTTTTAGCCCTCGTGTCAGCAATGTACGAGCACAGCCACGGTGGCTATTTCAATGTAGCATCCTAGTTTCTTCATCGTACACCATAAGACAGGCATCTAGGCAAATACAGAAAGCGCCATGCGTACGAATAGAATAGAATACCGTGTCTCGCCCTCTTCTAGCAGTGAACTGGAAACTATAGCAGGCGCTAGAATATTAGTACCCATGTGCCCACAGTAGCTCGCCCTCAAAAAAACACTTCGTGTCTGGTTGGTCTCATGTTTCAGCTAGCGCCGCAACTCGGTGTGCAACGGCCAACGTACCGGCCGACCAAAGACCGTTCTAACGTCCCAACTGTTGTGAGTATTCGACCTCTGAATTCCTGATAGCAGATTCAGCCTCTCCAATGTCCACAGGCGCTGCTTTTCAAGTACAATGAGGCTGCGGTATTTTCGCGTTGTTTTAATTATCTCTTGAGCAAATTATGCGTTGCTTCCTATCATTACTTCCATTCTTTCCTCTTCCTAACAGGACCTACCAAGTCAGTTGGCAGTAAACTGGTGAGGCATTAAATACATTGAACAATCTGAAGCTGGCACGACCATGTCATCCTTTGTAGTTTCTTTTCTCTTTTTCCTCCACTGACGAACCGCTTGCAGTCTGAAAAAATGTGTTCCAAGGGCGCATCACTACTGCTTGATTTCCAGCTTCGTTGATTGTGTGTCTTCACAAGGAAGCGCGCCCCTGGAACATGTTCAGAAATAGCCTTAATTCGCGCACCCATCAGCAGCACGACTAGCCGCAGTCTGTAGGAACAATTTGGAAGAGCCTGCGATTGTGGCGAATACTGTCTACAGTAAAGGAAGCTCGTATTCCTTGCAGGTCTTAAGAAAGAAAGAAAGAAAGAAAGAAAGAAAGAAAGAAAGAAAGAAAGAAAGAAAGAAAGAAAAAAAGAAAGAAAGAAAGAAAGAAAGAAAGAAAGAAAGAAAGAAAGAAAGAAAGAAAGAAAGAAAGCAAGCAAGCGATCCGCCGTCATTTTGTCACGGCCGCTTTGAAACCGATTGCGCTCTCCAGCCACCCAACTGGACGAAAACGCGGAAGAGGCAACCATAGGCGAGTCGGAAATGGAGGCCCAGGTGCCGTGAAGTGGATACCACCTCTAGAGGTGCAACATTAAAGCGGGGCGACACGCAGCGAATGAACACTTCCATAGATCATACGCACGGTACCTCCCCGAACTCTATAGATTTCTATAAATTTACATTTAGCTGTACGTTATAACTTTCGCTGTATTTCCAATTATTCATATTTACTACCACTGGCCACTGCCAAACGGCACGAGATTTGATGGCTTTTTTTAATCATAGGAGGTTCTCCTTGCGGAGGCCCCAGGGTCCAGCACCGAGGGGAGGCCACCTATTGGATAGAATGTTGCGTTTTTTATTGACAACGTTATTATCTGCCTCAGGGCATAAAGGGAGTTATAAAAGTAAAAATAAAAAAAAACTAAAAAAACGAAAAAAGAGGGGCCGATCTAATGAAGGCGAGGAGGGAGTGGTGATGTGGCTTCTGCGTCCAAGCAATATATGAGGATGGGTTGTTCGGCGGGAGAACTCGTTAAATTTCGATGCAATAATGCATTGCATGAAATGTTGCATTTATGTGTGAAGATATATATGTATCTTGTAAGACCATCAAACTGACAGCGAACTGAAGTGTTAGCCCGGCGCATAGTGCGTTTCTGAGAGCACCCTTCTCAGAATAAGTGCGCACCGGCTCTCGACTACATCCGTAACTTCCCACTCCTTCCCGCTTCCAGAAAACTGGTACGAGTTGGAACAATTTGTTTGTAATTCCTTTAGCGGTCCCTGCATAGTTTGTCCTAGAAAATTTGCATCCCGAAATAATCCGGAAATAATCGGTACTGACTCGACTTAAGCCGTAGTATATTTATGGCCAGCCATCGCACACACCATATGGCTGAACTGCATGGAGTATCCCGTCATAGAGCACCCTCTATTACTGCACTCTCTTCGTCAAATCACAACATGTGCACGCAAGCGTCAGAAGACCAGAAAACGGCCTTGGCCGAAGAGTTGCAAGAGCCAGACTCGCGAATAGGGACAACTTCTGTCTTATCCTTTCTTTTTCATTTATGTGTGCCTGCTAATGTTCACACTATGAGAGACCGACATGTCTTAAACGAACGAAGAGCGACGGTGCGATGAATACCTCGTCGAACCCATTGGCAGCGACGAACACGACGGTGGTGACAATGACCAGAGTAAGCTACACACGGAGGGCCCACAGACTTCGAGTTGAGGAAGAACTCTCCCTGACCCGGGTACGAAAACCAAAGCCACCATCTTGCTATCTAGGGCTGCAGTTTCAGCAACATCATTAACCAGCGTCACTAGCAGAAGGAACGGCCAAGCAGATTTTATTACCAGTTATTTTCCCCGTCCGACGCCGAAGCGAAATCACCGGCGAGAGAACAGCGGGAAAAGTGCACGCTGCAGAGGCGACCCAATAAACGATGCCAGCGTGAAATCGTGCTCGTCAGGCGACGGTGGTACAAGTCCATATTTCTTCGTGTACACTTAATTTCTTTATTTTTTACTGTCACAAGCAAGCGTTTACATAACGCGGACGTCTACCAAATCTTACAACAATGATCTAGGCGATCGAGACGCTATACGCTGCAACAGGAGCGCTGCCGTGGGAACGCGGCTACTGGAATGAGATGCTCAGTTACATCTTTTCTAATGATGGCGTTAATGCTATCGTCGATATTCACGTTCGCGCGTTAAGAAACAATACAAGGTCAGAAGTGTTTAGGGCTCGGTTTGAACCGGAAGCTCGAAAGCGGGTTGACTCACAACGGCGAAATGAAAAAAGAAAGAGCGCTTTTATTTTCGCTTTCTGGGGACGAAGAAGTCATAACTAATAGGAGTACCGCAACCTTGCTCTCATCTCCGTACTACAATCACTTCCAGGGTAACCGGGCTCTACAACCACCGATGGCGCCTTCTCGAGAGCATCCCTTAGTAATTACTACTCGGCTCACACGTCCCATATGGCTTGTAGATACACTGATCTATAATTTTATATAACATTCTTTGTGCCCAGCAGGAAGAATTTCGTGTCATGACATACTACACTTACAGCAAATGCCCCCCCCCCCCCCCCCATATAGTCTTCCGTAAAACTATCGCTTAGACCATAGTTTGCGACTCGCATGAAATCTGCCTCAGCGCGAGCACTATACGGACGAGCAAAGGAACAAACGGCCCTGTTGTATTGGGCGCCATTGCTCCAAAAGTGCAACTCACGGCGGTTACTTCATCCCCCGGCGAATTGCTCATGAAGCGCGCGCTCTTTTCACTCCGTCCCTTTCACACACTGTCATTTCAGCGTCCGCAGCTGTTGGTAAAGCGCGTCGTAAGCAGCGGCGACTGCAGGAAGCCGCCATCGGCGCGGGTTTCCTCGCATTTCCCTCTCAAAAGTGGTCTCCCTGGCGATGAACTCGCAATGCTTTCCGCGAAACAGGCGCCGGGGGTGGCTTATCTCGCCGTGATTCACAATGGCGCGTTCTTTTCAGCGCGTGCCACGAGGTTTTTTTTTATATACGGACCTGCTCACATAGCGGCAGCTGTGAGAGGACGCTGGCAGGGTTTGGATGCTTCCGCCGTAGGGGCCCCTCGGGGACCCATTACTGCGGCACGAAGCACCAGTCTACAGCGATGCGGTGTACTCTGCGAGCGCTGAAAAGAGCGCCACGAGTGGCGCCCGAGGGAGGCGGCACTTCGGCGGCGCTGACACAAGCACAGCCAGAGACTGCGACCAGCTCGCTTCCGAGAAGCCTTCTTTCCCTCAGTGCACGCACGCTGTGCACGGCAGAACGGAGCGCGATGAGATGCTCCGAGCCTCGTTTCCGCACTTTGCTAGCATCCTTCCTGCGTCCATTTCCGGGCGCAATCGATCTCGCGAGGCCGACGCGAACCGGGCACCGCAGCGACGGGACTCACAGAAGCGGAGGAAAGGGGTCCTTTTCTTTCAGCCCCGCTACTGTATTACGCTGCCTTCCGGCCCGTGCTCTCCGGCTGAACGGGTGCACCTCTCACTCAGCTCAGAGTTCGCGACGCCCCCGCCCCCTGGAGGGGCTCTCATTGGTCGGCCCTGTCGGTACATGCGCCTCATTTGGGACAGTGCAGCAAAGCGCAGTGCTGGCCCAAACGCTCCCAAAGTTTCACTCTTACCCGAGTTGGCGGAGTTCGGTGCAAGGTGAAGGAAAGGGCAGTCTGACCCGTTCCGATTAGTGCACGGAACGCGAGGACTGATTGTGAGGCTCGCGCTGCTTGCTAAATAAAAAAGGAAAAAAAAGTAACGCTCGAGTTCGGCGTAATGAGGCGGTGAGAACGTCGTTCACCCGCACTGCTAAGTGACCGACGGGGCTCGGATCTGCCGACGAAATTGAGCGCGGCGTGGATTGTTCTAACGTGAGAGTGAAACTGCTGCTCTTTGCCAGAATTCGAGGAACATGCTGCTGAAGCAGTGTGCGTTCAACTCAACAGAATAGTGAGCTTCGGCTGCATTTACTACATTACGTTAAGAAATCAAATTGTGGGCAATAGCGGAGGGTGTAAAGCAAGGAGGCAAAATATAGAGAAAACAACAGACAGACAGCCACAGTTTAAAGGTCGTTCATACCACATAGGTTCGTTTATGGATATAGTTCGCAGAATCCTGCTACGTGTGTACGTGTGTTGCTTGTTCTGGAATTGTGTGCGCGTGTACAGCCGGGGCCAAAAGTCTCTGGACCGCGTGCGCCGAAAACGAAGCCGATAGCTCCATTATTAGTAGCTTTCTAGATGCCACACTTGTAGAGGTGAAATAACACGATTTAGACTTTCACATCCACGAATGCGGTCTCCAGCCGGCGGCTAATATTAGGGCTGTCCGCCTCGTTTACGGTGCACGCGGTCTAGATACTTTTGGCGCCGACTGTGCCAATTCGCACCTTATCACCGTCAGTCGCAGCAGTCTTGCCCCCCTCTCGTGTACTTACTGGCAGAGAAACCACTCAAGTCGACAATATTCTGCGTCTCTAAGAGAGCCCACTGCTGGCATTTTTTCAGTGCAAGAATTTATCTTCATAATCAGGGGATCATTCCGGCATACTACTAGCATTATTAGTTTTTAAATCTACAGTTCCATCCTACAGAATAGAATAGTTTGTCATTCTCCATTGCTAACAACAGCAGGTTCTCAATACGGTCCATATCAAATATACCAAAATACTTGTAGGCTTTTACTACAGGTAACTATAAGTCTTTTGCTGACCCTTAGGTACGTTCCTGGTAGTATTCCATGCAATTAAATTTCCCTGCACTAATTTCTAGGCTTAATCTTCCTCCAACGAACGCTGCTATAAGCAGCCCTATCCGAAGGATGTTGACAGTCTACGCGTGGGCCTTAAAGCAAAACGACCAGCAGCAGGGTGACATCTTTCTCTGAGTTTAGCGCGTTATGCAGCAGAATGTAAACAGTGGACAAATTCATTGCTCCATTTCGTACTTAGTTGCGCCTGTAATTCTTTTCAGAGTGTTTGCTTTGCACACATTCATAATGGGTGGTGTACTCTTTTTTTATTTGTTATTTGCCCTGACAGCTCAAGGCCAATGCTAAGATCGAGAACAAACATTGTTATTTATTGTTCAGAGCGCCAAGACATAGCTAAAGCAGTGAATGGCCAGCATTATCGCTTCCCCTGTTTGCTTTTTCACAAAGCTGGATAATCTCAAGCAAGACCACTAAAATACAGCGACTCCAGACAATACAGTGAAAGCTACGATGCACTGCACACCGCACGGAAATATTCTACTGACCTGGTTTAACTTACTTTTAAATTAATATTTTCCCCATTAAACATGCGTACCAAGCACAAATGTCTGAGTCACTCCACAAGTATCCACTCCAGGTGGATGGCTTCACCTTACACAACAAAATAATGCAACAAAGCACGCTTTGCAGGCGTAAATCTACGGAGTGTGCTCTCGCAACTAGAAAGGGAATCATCACACTAATCAGGACAAAAGAAGTGCTTCAGAAATTACCGTGCTGACTCGCGTTGATATGCTACGGCATATGTGGGGTTTTTAAAGAGGTTTTTCACGTACTTGAGCCAAGGCTTTAGAAGCAGCGGCGTGCCGCAGCCGGGTGAAACACACTACGTACTGTTTTCCGTCGTGCGGCACTCCGCAGAAAAATTTTAAAATTGCGATGCATTGGTTAATTATCTGAAAAAAATTATGTAAATTTTATAATTTTCAATTTAGGCCGAAGAACAGTTTATTAAGTTATAGAAGGGGTTCATAAAGAGCCGACTCAGTTTGTTTAGCAAAGTATACGCGGTCCAGTTTTGCAGCATTTAAAGAAAGCCCGCGAAATATGAAAAACATAACAAAGCGCATGATTGCCCTCTTGCGCTATGGTATAGGGGGTATGAACCGATGTAACAGGGGCGGCAATTTTGTGGTGCATATATCAAGGTGAAACACTGTAGGCATATCTAATCGTATTATCTCCATCTGCTCAGGCTTGCACCGCGGAAGCTGCGCGCTGTACAATAAAATGGCGCCCATGATGTCACACGAATACCTTGGATTGTAGCACTGTAAAACGCGTTTTGGACGGAGGAAACATTCGCGATCACCACACAGAAGTGAGCGGCTGGAGTCGCTGCCAGCATGGCCTAGAAAGTGCGTAAGCACATTTTTCCGGAACAGGAAAAGCGCGAGCCGTGACCTGCGATAAGTGATAGGCAGGCCACCGGCAGCAAACTGAGACGGAAATTTTAGTGAGCCGTCTTCTTATTCACATCACTGTGTAGGCCGTCAAGTGAGCGGCGGCGGCTCATCTATGCACGGTCAGCGAGCAAGTTTCGTTTGCTCAAAACATGGTTGGGAGCGCTGAAATATATATGCGCACGAGCGCAGTCACGTGGTTTTTGTTTTCATATTTCGCGGGGTTTTTTTTACACGCCAGAAAAAAAAGGGGCTGCGAAAGAGGTAGGTTGCAGAAAAAAAAAAAAACTGGATCGGTTGCTTCTGAGCTCCCTCTTCACCTTATGAAAATGCAGTTTTCCCAATGTTGATATTAAACATTTTACATAATGCATATTATTTAATTGAATAGACCACTTTTATAAATTCCTTCGCCCAAGTTACGTGAAATACCCTGTATATGGGACTCATCATGGGTCTAATGCGGCAAAAAGCTTCGCTCTGTGGCGGCTTGGATGACGCCCCACAACCTTTGTTTTCTACTGCGCTCGAGCAAGAAAACTGCAAAGGAGCGCGAGCGGAGCACCTGACACACCAAAGACGAAGTTGTCAATTTTTGTTTGCTTCACAAGACCTCTTTTTGTTCCTAGCTTACAATGTGCTGTAATGCGTACTTCTAATAGGATTTCCTCCCATCAATCTACAGCTACTCCCGCAGTCCGCCATCATGTCCTGAAGGCTGAAAGCAAGGCTGTCTGAAGGACTAACCAGTTAAGGAATCGCCGCGGCGTGAACATGAGAGTGCTTCCCAGAAACTGGAACCACCTCAGAAGAAAAGCACGTGTATCAAAGACAGCAGTGCTAAGCGCCGCTTGCAATATACATTATAATCTCGTCTTTCTCACGGAAGAGATAGTTGTAAGCACACCTTCAACTGGCGATGATTTTTTCATCAAGACGCCAGCTGCACAGCAAGCAGGATTGTAATAACTATGCTCTTCAGCTTATAAGCTGAGATCCTTCAGATTTCTAACGTTTATGACCACACAGTCTCAAGACAGAAATTGTGCGATTAGACCGCAAGAAAGGACAGGCGCAAATAAGCACGATGATTTCGGTTTAAACGTCCATAGCGCGCTTTTACTGCCAGCAATAAAAGGGAAGCAGACTTTGCGCAACCAGCACTACTTATCTTTTTCTGGCATTTTATGGGGCGCCTTTAAAGCTACCTGAGACTCCCGCCGTAAAAGATCGTTCATGCTGGAACAGCGAACAGTGCGGCACCCACTGAAAGAGAAAACGAGCTGAACAAGAAGGGAAAGGCAAGCACCTAGGCGCGCCCATAAATGCGGCGGTTTTAGAGCTATTCTCTCCGTAGTGCGAGGTAAGCTACGGCAGTAAATTCTAGAGAAAGGAGAGCACCCTGTTGCTTCGAGACCGAGCATGGATAGGGTCTCAGATGTTCCAGAAATGCGACGGTTTTCCAAAGCCGCCTTTATTGCTAAAGTCGTTCTTGCTTCACAGCGATAACTTCAGGCTATAATTAATCTGCTGCTATAATCAACGTGCTTCTTTTTTCAAACATTATACCGAAAATCAAACCTTTTGTGAACAAACAGCATGGCGTTAACAAAAACTATTAATTTTTATGTGCAGTACCCAAAAAGAAATAGGAGGAGCTTATTATAAAAATAGAAAAGGCACAGTCTCTCATCCGAGGCAAACGCCTGAACCGCACTTTGAGGACAGGAGTAAATGAGCGTGCAATAGGGAGGCTGTAAAGTGCAAGTATAGTCTTTGTCAAAAATATACAGGCCAAGGGATTTGCGTATAGGATCGTAGTGGGTACCTCTAGCATGGTACTCCTGGATGTCCAAGTCACCGTAGGGGTGAGTATGAGAGAGTTCCTCTCACCCTACAATAAGTTTGCAACTCGTACAATGCAAAACGAGTCAACTACAAGCCTCAGAGGTAAACTCGATTGGCTTCACTTTTTCGACAACCTGCCTGTCGTCATTAGCTATACCATAGCTAATGACGACTGGACAGGGCGAGAAGACATATATACTGGGTGAGACACCTAAGACTGTCACAAATTTGTTTTATATAGACGTGTTGTGTGTGTGTGCGTGTGCGTGTGCGTGTGTGTGTGTGTGTGTGTGTGTGTGTGTGTGTGTGCGCGTGCGTGCGTGCGTGCGTGTGTGTGTGTGTGTGTGTGTGTGTGTGTGTGTGTGTGTGTGTGTGTGTGTGTGTGTGTGTGTGTGTGTGTGTGTGTGTGTGTGTGTGTGCGTGTGTGTGCGCGCGTGTGTGTGTGCGCGCGCGCGGGCGTAGTACAAAATATCAGCCAGAATTGCAGATATTACGCTTGCACCTTGTACCATCGCTTGTACTTTCATGACCGAGTACATTCCACTGTCAAATATTCATCACTGAATTGTGAGATAACCGTATCATGCTAGGGACGAAGCTATGAACCCAGCGTACACGCCAACACCTTACCGCGCCAACACCTTACCAAGAATCACGCGGTGCCGTGTTCGCGTTTCATTACGACCCGTTAATACCTGTTGGAAGTGGACCCGTTCGCGCTTTGCCGGAGGCGGTGGCCGCGTTGCTCCATAATCGTCTACCGAGGCGGTCGAGAGACCGGTCACGTGATCAAATTGAGCGTGCGCCACACCCGAAGATAACGAGGGTAGCGCGCGGTGCGTGGAGGAGCAGCAGTGCACCGGTGTGTAGAACCTACAACCTACAACCACACCACGCGAAGGAGCAGTGGCCAGAAGCCGCTCTGTTCATCTCTGACCTGACGATCCAGAGTAACCAGGCGTCCCAGGCAAGAGAAACAGCCATGGCCATTTGATTCCTGAAATAAGGACCCCACGCGCAGCAGAAGACTCCTTCTTTATTTTGAATTACCAATAAATGTTTCTGCCCACGTTTACGGCCTACTGAGGGCCATCGCGGTTGGGCTTTATGGCAGAATTATTTTTTCGCTGTAAAAAGAACAGATTTCATCTTATTCTTTTCATGCGTTGAAGCTTGGCTATGTAGAGGCGATCTCAGTAGATGCTACCACAAAGGTTGCGGCTAGCATTATACATGTTTTCTCTCGGAAAGAAGAGCTCCGCTGCTGAGGCAGAAAGGCCAATGCATCTCTGTTATTCGGGAAACATATACGACCGTGCCGTCAGTCCACTCAAGTCCGAAGGAGCCATCTATTTGCAAGCCCCCCCCCCCCCCCTCTCTCTCTCTCTCACACACACACACACACACACACACACACACACACACACACACACACACACACACACACACACACACACACACACACACACATCGAATTACATACAGAGATCTAGTGCACATTCAACCATCCCAAACATCTACGAATCCCGGCGGCCCAGCGTTGCCTGAAGGGCCTTCCACGGCTTTTCGTTGGAGTCACCTCGGGAATATGCTCTGAAGCAGCATCCTAATGGAAGACTTTCCTATCTCGTACACTACTGCGCGCGCTGAGCCCCTAATGACCTGCCTTCGTGATTACGCTTCGCAGCGCACCATAGGCGAGTTTTCTGTTTTATCGTGCGCCTTTGCTTAATGGGTTGCCTTTCGCTCTGAGAAGAGGTTAATGGCTTAAAGAAGGCGTCGCCGACCACGCTGCCACTGCCACGTTCAGGCTCTCGAACGGAGAAAATGAGAATGAACTTCGCACCCGAGGCAGCGTTACAACATCGCTGCTCCCGCCGACCGCGACTGCGCGGAGAGTGCTTTGTTGCGGGACTTCCCGAGCTCTCGGTCGTCAGGCACGGGGCCCGTTAAAGACACCGGAAAGCCGAGGCAGCTTTGTTGTCAGCGAGACAAGGGCTGCCTTGCGACATTCGTTGCGGCAACTGCGAACAACACGCGTGTGGTCTGCACTATTTTAATTTCGCAAATCGCGGGAACACAGTGCGTCCACACTTCAATGTACAGTGTCTGTCGGCGTCTCTCGTCGCTTTCGTGCTACATTAAGCTTCTTTTAACGCAAGCGCCTTTTACTAGGTCACTACGCGAGCAGTTTGTGTTTATTTTCAATTTGCACAGGTCACGAACTAGCTTAAAAGCAAACACTCTCAGAAGGCCAACGTTTTGTGAAACCGAAGCACACTGTGCTGTGTACATCGATTGCAGAATGACGCTATAAACAACGTCGCTTTGCTTCCTTTTCTTTCTAAGGGGATCAGGTTTGACCAAGCCAACTTTTGTCAGGGAAAGTGCTGAAAAATGACAGGCGTTCGTCTCCTGTAAGAGCTAATTATCTTCAAATACTTCTCGCGTTAAATGTTAAATTCTTACCGTGCTCTGTCTAAACTGCGCGCAAAGAACGTAGACGAACTAAGACATTGTACGTACAGAGGTCAAAACACTTGGCTAGAACACGTTCTGGGCGTGTTGAGAAGTGAACACGCGATATCTAGCGATAAAACTTGGTTAAAAATTGTTTGGATGTAAGCGTTTGCATTTAATGTGCATTTGGATGTAAGCATGTGCAAGGATCACATAGTCATTTTTTGCCGTCCTGGTCGCAGCGGAGCGGCTTTGGGAGCTGCGCAACACACAGTTCGGTCATTCTAGACATGTGTTTTGTCCTCTCTGCGATATCGACCAGCGTGATCCGTGTCGTGCATGTGTCTATTTTATGCCACAGTTTTAATTCGAAGTGATCCCGGAAGTCGGAGAAGCAGAGTAGAAGCGCCAGAAGGAACGCGGTGATAGCCAACCGCAGTACAGGGTCGCGAAGCGCTGCCGCCGAGAACCGGCAAGGATCGGCGGCAAAGGCGAGTGTGCTGTAAGGACGGCCGGCTGACTGTTCAGCGCATGCGATTGGTGCCGCCCATTCTCACCAGTTCTCGGCGGCAGTGATTCGCGAAGTGCGGAGGCCACGCGCTCCCGTGTTTCCTTTCATACTGTTTCCGTTCATACCGTCACGCTGTGAAGCAGCTGTCGCATTTATCATGTCATGGAAAAATGGGCGTATATTAGCGTATACCATTCGAGGGGTCTCACAAAATTGCTTCTAATGGCCCGAGTTTCGTAAGAATAGAGGAAAGATATGGAGTTATGGCCACCCTCATTTTACCTACGCTCCATGGGGTGTATGGCGGACTCTCTGTTTTTGAGCTGTGCAGTACACCAACACAGGGTACTCACGACATGGAAGATGGCACCACTCTCGTGTCAACGGACCCAAGCGTATTTAACGTCGACGCAGATAAAAACAGCGCCTTCCTCGTAAGCGACGGCGTTGCGACAAAGAGGGAACTGATGCCAGGATATGTAGCCAGACTTTGGCTTCGTACTCGATTGCGCATATCTAAAGGTATGCAGTGCACCACACCTATGATACATAGCTCCTGCAGCAGGTTTGACCGGCACTCGATCCTGCAGTTTTTTTACTTTCCTTATTACAGGCCAGAAGTTCATCACTGATAGTATTCACTCAGATAAACTAGTTGCGCTTGTGGTGCAACTCTCTCTCCTGGTACGGCGTGACGTGTAGCGGACCGTGCAGATTGAAGGGTTAATAAAAAATGACCGGGCATCACAAAAACGAAAAGAGTTGTGCTCGATTGCAATGAATGCTGGCCGGCTGTAGCGTGCATGCGTCACTCTTCTTGAGGCTTATTTATGACAGCTAATATACCTGTAGCCATTTTATACTGACAGGACGTTTTTCAAAGCATAATTATTTTTACTTAACCGTTTAAGACATGCTGTCTTCGTTGTTTCACAACAGAACATTATTCTTCAACTCCACATGTCGCTGGTTGCGGAAATGCGTGGTTGGTAATACTAGAGTCACTGAAGAATGTGGACAAGCGCTGATCTCCTGGGTTGCCGGGATTACAGGGCAGCCAAAAAGGACAAAATGCTGAGTATGCTTCCGGGTCGATTCTAAGCAAACAAAGGCTCATTAGGAAGGACGGCAGAGAGCGGATGCGATGCTGCTCCAATCTGTTTCCTGTTTTTTTTTTCCTATTTTGGCCGCGCCTTTGAAGCATCTGTCCGATACAAAAACCGAGCTTGTCAACTGAACCGAGTCTGTGACATTTTGCTGTCTGTCTATGACATGCTTGCTCTCTTCACAGGAATATACCCGATCAGCCCGAACATCAATCTAGCCGGTTGACAAAGCCGCTCTGATAGTTAGAGCACGCACGCACGCACGCACACACGCACGCACACACACACACACACACACACACACACACACACACACACACACACACACACACACACACACACACACACACACACACACACACACACACACACACACACACACACACACACACACACACACACACACACACACACACACACACACACACACACACACACACACACACACACACACACACACACACACACACACACACACACGCACGCACGCACGCACACACACACACACACACACACATGCACGCACGCACGCACGCACGCACACACACACACACACACACACACACACACACACACACACACACACACACACACACACACACACACACACACACACACACACACGCACGCACGCACACACACACACACACACACACACACACACACACACACACACACACACACACACACACACACACACACACACATGCACGCACGCACGCACGCACGCACACACACACACACACACACACACACACACACACACACACACACGCACGCACGCACGTGCACTCACGAACGTGTGATACACACGTGTGTATATTCTTGAACAACACAGATGCCAGACTCCAGAACATATGATGAGACTAGGAACAATAATTATGGCTTCCAGACGCTAGGAAGAGAGGATGCAGAGAGGATGCACCGCAGGTCGAAGAGGATGGGAAGGAAAAGTTTTATCGAACCAATGGTACATTCGCAGATGGTCGCCATTCTCTTCGGGTGATGTCCTTAGTCTAGGTAAAGTGAAAAATTTTTTGAGGATACAAGATATCTCAAGGACTCTAATGTATGTTTAGACTGTTGAAACGCCAAGCGCGCTCCGTAAAATGTTTCTCTCCGTTAAACCGCTCACTTATTCGCACCGAAATTTATTCGAAATTTATTCGCACTGAAAAAATACGACAGTCATTTTTTTTTTATAATCCCAAGTTTAGATGATGCACTTTCCTCGATTGATTAAAATATGACAAACAAGCAGCTTTCGCTAATGCGCGTTTAGCGTTGCGATAGTCAGTACGGAGGACAAAATTCATGTTTCTTCTCACTCAATCAAGGCGGAAAGCTGGGCTAGTTGGTGTTTCATCATGAATTAAAAGACTAGCGCATATAACAGAGACACAGACAAAGAAGTAGACAGGACGAGCGCTAAACATCAACTGAGTTGTTTACTGAACATAAAGGAACATATAAGCAATTCGGTGGTGCATGCGCACACTGGGTTAACAATACATAGACAATCTAATCAAGGTGTGGCAAACTGTTCTTTAGGTACATTTTTTCTTTTTTGGTCAAGGTAAGTGAACTAGTGCTTACACAGTTATCACCTTCTCTGTCAATGTGATAGGCCTCACAAATCTCGCGACCTAACTTTGTGCCTCCCCTACCAAGCACACACGTGGCACCAAACGCCGGCACGCACCGCACCGCTTACAAAGAAGCGGAAAGAAACATGACGTCATCGTTTCCGAAGTTTCAGGTTTAAGCTGGGTTAGCCCCCCTTCTGCTGTGCGTCGTCCGACGCCGCCAAAGAACGCTTCGTCGCGTTTTCTTCGGTGGAGTTGGTTTTCTTCCTCGAAGCAACTGTTTCTTCGCCGTAAACGCAGCGCCGTCGTGCATGACGTCATCATTGCGGGCCCTGCCTGGAGATGTGCACCGCGGAGAAGCTTACATGCCTACTCGCCTTCATTCGGCGATTTCGACAGCATGTCAAATGCTAGCACAAAAAGGCTTCGTTTTCTTAGTCTTCAGGTTTAACACACGCCTTCAAGCTCGTCGAAATCTAAAACCTCTTCAGTTGCTCCGCTGGCTGTCGCTATCCTGCGCGCCCGCTCGATCAGCCGTTGCTGGTCATGTGAGTATGTGCTAGATAGAGCAGGCCACAAAGAGTAGAAAGTGGGGCGGAGGATGGGTGGTTGGTTGTTGTCCCGGTGGTTCGGGGCATTTTGGAGTTGCTGCATGTTGAAGCATCCAGGACATTGTGCGGGGAAACAGAGGTGTTTGTGGCAGAGGTTTCGGAAAACGTGCGTCTGAAGCTGGTGCCAGGTTATGGTGTCTGCCCTGTGTGGGATTTGTGTGTGGGGGGAACGTCAGCGTACAGAGCGTGTCGGATCCTGGGGATGCGCGCGAGGAGTGGGAGCAGTTTCGCCATCGCCACATTGAAAAGGCTCGGGGAGAGGACCGACCCTTGCGGTGTGCTGCGGCCCGTGAGTATGACCACGTCCAAGCGGCACTCCCCGAGGCCTATCGTGACCGTGCAGTCTGCCGGGAAAGCTCGGACGTAGTTTTATGTGCGCTGTTGACAGAGGGACGAGGCTAGATTGCCAAGAATGAAGTCGTGTGCCACGGTTTCAAAGGCGCCCTTGAGGTCAAGGGCAAGGATTGCTCTTGGTTCGACCATGTTGGTATGGTCGAAGTTTTCTTCCTTCAAACGTAACGCAGCATAACGTCTTGCTTGGATAAGTTAGAACTTAGATCTGAACCTGAACGTGGTGTCGGGAAAGAACTTTTGCTCCGAAGAGGCTCGTGGTGTGGAATAAACATGACTCGCTCGAGAATACTGCGGCTGAAGAAAGCAAGAACAGTAGGCCAGACGGAGGACTGGATGTGAGCACTGCCGCCGGCGTTGGACGATTTTCTTTCTCTGAATGTCCGAAGCACAAGTATAGCGAAGAACAGCCGGTCGAGAGAAGCGGAGTGGCACCGAAGTAGAGGGTGAGATAAGCTGGCCGCCTCGCGCATAAAACAGGGCAGCTGCGCGAATGTGTACTCCCCTTCGCAAAGAAATGCGAGCCACGAACTGCGCCATTTTTCGACACACATTCAAGAAACCCACGCCCTTCCCGAAGAAAGAAGAATAAGCTCAAATTTCTCGCGAATTTCTGCGCGAGCCGAAAGTGTGCCGCAGGTGCAATACCTAAAAGGGCGGAATAAATTCCGCGACGCTAGAAGCGTGCATCGTCCTGGAAGATGTGGATCTAACCCCACCTAGTGAGCTGCTGGATTCACAAAGCGCTACGCGCGTAACACCGGTTCGCCATTGGCGGGCGCTGTAGCGACCGTATCGTAGGCCATCGTGATTGGCTAGCGCATGGGCGAGGACCAATCACGAGGTCTTCTGACTTGAGCGGCTGTGCGAATTCGGCGCCTGATTGGATGACGCCAGTTCCAGCTTCCGCGAGGCTGCACGGCTCTAGCGGTGCAGAGTGTTATACTCGGCGAACAACGGCGGAGTTTTCAGCTTTCTCTCCAAACACCTCGGCTACGCGAGGGAGCCGATTGCGTGCGCTACGTTCGCGTGGAAACGAGGAACGATAACGACCGCCACTAAAGCAAATAAACGGGAAGGACACGCCCCCGAGGCGGTGGTATGTTTGGCTTCCCAAGACGTACTCACAGGCGGTCCCAACTAGATCTATGCGCTCAGAGAAGCAACGACGACAAACAATGACAGGACCGCGGTGGAGCAGTCGTACGAAAAAGCTGCTTTCTGCGTCCTGCCTTTCAACAAGCACACGTGCTTGGCCCACAAGATTGTATACACACGCCACCAACCTCCTTTGCCTTTTTTGTATTTTCAGCCACAGTATTTGTCATTGCACCTGAATGCGAGGAGACAATACGCAGAGAAAAGAAACCTTCGTTCGTTCTAGGCTTTCATTGGGCACGCAAGAAAACAAGCTACGCGGGTGAAAAAGAAATAAGGAAAAAAGAAAATAAAGCATTTTCGCAGACCCTCCCCAGTTACACCACTCCAACCTTTCCAGTGTCTCCGGTTCACCTCCGCGGAATCCAAGGAACTGTCGTGCGTCGGTCTATTTGCACGGCTGTCTTGGGAATATAGTCTTTGGAGATTACATTTTGCGAACACCATGGGATACAGTGGGGACAGAAACTGCCCCCCGGGGCTGCTGGTTATTTGCTTTGTTAACCTTGTATTTCGGAGCCTCCCCCGCTGTCTGCACAAACACTGTCCGGCGTTTTCCGCGGACAGAACAAACCGGCATCCCTGGGCGGATACACGACATTAATGTTTGCACTCGAAATACTATTCTCGGAGGGTTGAACTTCGCCCTGTGGCGTTGAGTTCCGTGTTTTGAAAGGGCATATTTCAAACGCTGAAGCACTAAAAAGAAATAACAGATAAAAACGAAAGGAGAAAACTGAAACGTCTCGTATTTGCGAGGAAACGCGGCCTGCTTGATAATCCGTCTCAAAGCATGCTGCTTCAGAGAAACAGCCATGAACTCCGTGCGCTTCTGGCGCTGATATCTAATTGAATCTTTATTTTGCGCATAAACGTTTAAAGTACATAGTGCGAGGGCTTTGCTTGCACGACCGGTTATTCCCAATAAAGTAGTAGTAGTAGTAAGTGGTTTTTATTAAAATAATATTAAAAAGGAAGGAAATTTTTTTTTGCTCGCCCCGGCATCTGCCATCGATACTGAAGCACCTGAGCTGGGGCAGCGGAAATAAAGGATCTCAGGCAGAATGAAGAAATGTCGCTTCAGCCAACAATGAAGGGTAAAAAGCGGCGAAATGAAATAAATTTTCACATACATTTGTTTAATTATATACTATGAGCTTTGCAAGTGCAGCATGACGTGCGCGTCGAGACGGCCTCGCACTGATGTCCCGAGCCTTTATTGGGAATCGAACCAGGGCCTTTGGCGTTCGAGGCGGAGTGGTAGCGTCTATATATATATATATATATATATATATATATATATATATATATATATATATATATATATATATATATATATATATATATATATATATATATATATATATACATATATATAATCTCGTCATGCACAGATTTATTTTCTTATCGAGTTGAAGAGCGTAACGAACGGACGGACGAACGGACGGAAAGGCTTTTGCCTTAATATTTTGGCAGCTGCGCTCGTCGATGAGTCACCCCAGGCGCTGGATGTAACGCCGGACGGACGGACGGACCGGAGAATGAGCCATTAAAGGCTTTCGCTTTAAATATGATGAATTATTATCGAAAGAAAAGCAGCGTTACGCGATACGTGAGCCATTTTAGCAATTTCGGTCGATGACTTTAATCTCACCTTGTTACGAAGTTGCACATGTGGGCTGTTCTAAGCGGGCGCATTATTTTCGAAGTTGCTATATAACAAATGCACTGACATCTCTGGTGCGCAGCGGATCAGCTTAGGGCTCCTTTAGCCATATGCTGCCACTGGTTTTAGCGCACTGCGCTATCAAGTGATAGTCTCCTAACGCTGAGGTTTTAACTGCTCCCTAAGAACGCAAAACACATCTGAACTTACGAGCGCCGTCCGTAGTGGGCTCCGGATTAACTTCAGACTCTGTACTTTTTTTTTTAGTGCGAAAGCAGTATTTCATGAGGTCTAACCGGCTTACCGAGTCTGTGTGAAGCTTTAACTTCAGGGCAACCTCGGCCAAATCATAAATAAAGAAATAAAACAAACATTATCGCGAGTGGGATTCGAACTAGTGGCGGTGCGAACAGGTCAACTTCGCTGGCCACTGCACGAGAGCACTATACTATCGGCGTAGCCGATCATGATGTGCAACACTCTCGCGCTGTGCATTATATATCGTCGCCTTCTAGAACTAATACTACTATCGAACTAATTAATGTACACACCGCCGCGCTGTGGACTGCACATCGCCGTCTTCGTCAGCTCATACTGCTATTGAACTAATATCGTCGCAAGACGTCCCGACGACTTAGCAAAGCAAAACCATGAGCCAACCAGGCTAAAGACATGGTTTCGAACGTCTGGTCGGTTGAATTCCGCTAAAACTCCATCACTTTTTTTTATCTATTTTTACCTGAATACGTAGCTGGCGTCAGCAAAGCAGTCACAGAGGTCCCGTTGTCGTTCGTCTGAGGTCACGGTCACGAGCTAGTCAGAAACCGCTTTACGTCCCAGCAGTTTCGTGAATTAGACTTCCCTTCCCTTGAAGAAGCTACCATAATGTCGCTATGTAAACAGATTGTAGCTGCTATCTTATCGCACAGGAGAGAGGCCTTGACGGTGTGCAATAGACGGTAGGCGAAACGAACAAAAATCACCGCTCCGCTCGTACGTTTCGCCGGAGATACGCTCACACAGGAACTGGGAAGGATGCGCAGCATGGCGGTCTCGGAACCAAAAGCTTGAGCAAAGAAAAAGAATGGAGAGTAAAAAAAAAGGAATACGACCGGAAAGATGGGGGAACAAAATACGCGGTGATTCCATCACACCGCTGCAGTCAGCAGATAAGCTGCAGGTTTTTGTTACGAGCGAGAGCCCCGGAAGGAAGGGGGGGGGGGGGGGGGGGGGGGAGAACACAGGAGTGCAAATATCGGCCAATCCAGCACGATTCTAGTCTTCCGAGCGCCGCGGTGTACCAAGCGGTGCCCAAACAAAGAAAGGCTCGAGAGGAGAAAGCCTCAGCCAAAGGAACGGGACTCGCAGCAACAACCGCGCAAGAAAATAGTGGGGTGCAGCGACGGAAGCCGGCACCACGCGTGCTGGGACGCCACTCTCTTTCTCTCTAAAAAGGGGAAAAGCATAAAGCACCGCTGAGCAGGGAGAGCAGAGGAAAAAGGAAAGGAATGGCGATGGATAGCCGGGATCATCCAGAATTGCGCTTCTCCGCCACTCGCGCGAGGTCCAAAGCAAAATGAAAGAAACCCACGAGAATACAAAAAAACAACTCAAATCCCGCACAACGCACACAATCCCAAGCCGCGCAGCATCCGAAGGGACGGGAGTCGACAGTTTTTCTTCCTTAATTCTTCCTGTCGCCTTCGCCGGCCGCGCACCCCCCCTCTCAGTCTACCACGGCCTATACGGCCACGTCTCTTCATCTTTTTCCGGCATGCGGAGCCCCGTTCACCCTTTTCGTATTTATGTACTTTCTGGATCTCTTTCCCGACGATCGTTGCGAACGCACCGCTTGCGACGAGCTCTTTGAGTTCGCCATTCTTTTTTTCTTTCTTTCCCACCGCAACTCATTTCGTAAGTCTCCTTTTCCTCGACCCATCCTTTGCTGCCTTCGCACAGCTCGCGCGGTTGGTTCCCATCGCCTATTCTCTGACAGCTTCGTTGTACGTACGCCCGAAGTGTGTGTGTACAGGTGCATATATATATATATATATATATATATGTATATATATATATATATATATATATATATATATATATATATATATATATATATATATATATATATATATATATATATATATATATATATATATATTTATATTTATGAAGGGAGCCAACAGTCACCGAAACCAAGGTGCATAGGGGAACGTTAAGTTTTTTTTTATTTTTTTTTAATGTGTTATGCTTTATCAGTGGGATAATAATACTTTTAGATTAATAAATCGCTTAAAGAAAATTACTTATAAAGCAGCAGAAAAAACAACCATGCCGCCGGTGGGATCCGAACCCACGACCTCCGAATATCGCGTCCGGTGCTCTTACCAACTGAGCTACGGCGACGGCTGTCCAATCTGCTGCTCTCGTGGGTATTTATGTTTACTGGGTGTAAGTGAGCCTTGAGAGTGTGTATATATATATATATATATATATATATATATATATATATATATATATATATATATATATATATATATATATATATATATATATATATATATATATATATATATATATATATATATATATATATATATATATAACACGCTGGTCCTTGCGAAACCACCCGGCAATGGAGGTTTTCATTACGAGGAACGTGAAATTCCCCGCAATACCTTCCGGAGCGGTGAACTGGAGAAACGGGTGATAAACAGTTACAAGTGCACAGACGGCAGCTTGTCTATAGCCTTTCATATGTCTCTCTCGCACCAACTCTTTGGTTGATTCGGGCACCTGACGCTTCTGCCTGATGTCTCCTTTCAGCTGGCACCGTGTGATTTGTGAGCCGGTGGCACTTGGAAAAAAAAAAGAAAAAAGGCCATGCCAGGCGATGGCAGCGAGAACCTTTTCTCCCTCTTTTTTTTTTTTACACAAACAGTTTTTTCCTCTTTCACGAATGCTTTCCTGACAGAAGTCAGGCACAATGTACGTACGCCCTTTCAGGTCCGCGGAGTTAATTCTCCTCCACATCCAAGCAGGAGAAAAGAAAGCACAGGGCAGTTAGCACCTGCAACGCGAATTACTCCGATATCTTCGACGCGACGCAGCGCTCAATGTTTAGGACAACGCTGTTTTTACCCGACGTCGCCGGCACGTACATTTTGATCTTGGGGTCTGCGGGTTCCTAATGCGCAGCACATGTGCGGCCAACGTTCCGAGCTCGTTCATGCAATATTCCACCCGTCGCACGTTGCGGTCTCTGGCCTTACGCTGACGTGGAGTGTCCCGAGCACGACGCTGTCTCTCGGCTACATGCATGGCCTCCTAGCGTTCACACCCGCGCTCTCTTCCAGCCTCGGCCTCACAGCGAGCTAGACCTTCGAGAACTCTGCGATTCCATTCGCGATATCGTGGCCCGTACAAAGCTTGCAAGTTCACAGGACACGGCGTTCGTGGCGCTCGAAGCAGTCAGCGGCATTCGAAGCAGTTAGTAAAGGGGCTCCTTGCAGTGGCTAGGAGGAGGAGGATGAAGTTTACTGACCATAATGGAGATTTTGGTTGGTCAGATGGACGGTTTCTTCCTTCCAGGATTCCAGTGCCTTCACTGCGTAGCGGACTTGCTTGATGAGTGCCCGTTGGCCCTTCAAGATGTCGCTGGTCAGCGGTGCCTCCTACTGTTCATCCGTTCATACGACGTGCGTGTTGTATTAAGGTGGTCGGGTTTGTCCCTACACCCCCACGAAAGGCGATAACGTGAGGGGCGGGCGTTGCACAAGGAACAGGTGCGCCTGTACTGCGCAGGTTACATTATGGTGTACTTATAATGGTTTGGGAGAGTTTGAATATGTTCAATGTCGTACCTTCTTCGGAGCTCAGCAGCCTGTCGCCTTAGGTGGGCGAGAGGGTTTCGAGGTGGGGTGATGGTTGATCCTCTCGGCTAGTTAGAGCCCGAACTAAATCATGAGCCGCCTTGTTTCCTCTAGTCTTTAATGCGGTGGTGTCCACGCAGTCTGGTGATGTTCAGAAAGCAGAGAGCTTAAGATTTCCTCTGTTTTCTTCGGGGGGCTTCCTATAGTGTAATCCCGACATGTATGAGGTAGAGAAACCAGCATAGCAGGTACGTTGCGGATCGGTAATGATGTGTGCCGTCTTGATGTCGGATGGCCAAAGCTGCAGCAATAGCCTCCGCTGGTCCTAGGTTCTTGGCCTTGATTGAGGCCTCAATTATGGCATTGAGTTCGCGGTCAATGGCAATACTCTTCTGGGTATGCCGCGACATCCGCGTATGTTGCACGTGTGTCCTCTTGTAGATTTAGCTGTAGGTGCGCAACAGGACCTTTACGTCTCTCGCTGTTTACCTCTTGATGCTGACTATCGGCGCTGCCTTTATGTGATCTCGAATCCAGCGAGGTAAGATTTGTTCTTCTTATAAAACTCTCCGATCACTCACTGCGTTAAGAATACCTCGTCCCACTTATGCGGATTGTAGTCTGGCGTTCTGAGATGCTATAGTGGCTTCCGGCAGCCCGCTGAAGGTGTTGCGTCAGCCTTTCATTATAGGCGTTTATTGGGAGGCCCAATGCCATTTTATATGCCTCCTGATGATTGTATAAAGTGTGTTCTTCCTCCTTATTGATGGATTGGTAGGGGAGGCCATGCGCCAGTCGACTAATGGCTAGGGCCTGCACCAGCATAAGTGTGTCTTCTTCCGGCATGCCCTGTCTGTTCTTGGCGATGCATTTGATAATTGTCGTGATTTGGCTCGCCGTTGTCTTCAAAGTTTGGATCGTGTGCGAGGCCCACAGGTTGATTTGTATCCAAAGTCCTAGCATCCTAACCTCATTTGATTTCTCAACTTTTTGTCCCTATATGAGGTCGATAGTTCCGGGTGGCTTGTAGTTAGGTCCATGTATCCGGATTACTTCCGATTTTGCAGGGCGCGCAGTGTAGTCCGCTTCTGGCCGTAAAGGACTCCATTGTCGTTTCGGCTTCTTCAAAGGGCCCCATTTTCTGTGCTGGTGATCCTTTTGTTGTACATATGGTGACATCGTCTGCGAAAAGTGTATATTTAGGCGATATCTGGCACTTTATGCAGCTCGTGTGCCAAGTTGAGAATGCCTATATTAAACAGGAGCGGGGAGACGATGGCTCCTTGCGGGGTGTCTTTGCTGGGCAACTTGATTTGGACTGGTCGTGTTTTCCCTATTCTGATCTCAGCTGTTGGCTTTTGATAGAAGTGCTCTCAGGTATTTGAATATGCGTTCTCTGCAGTTCAGGTTGTTGAGCCCAGGGATCTGCCCCTAGGAATCTGCCCTTCCTTTCACAGTTTGTTATTGATATTTTGTGTTAGGTCTTGGAAGCTGACTGGAATAAAATTTCGGATCATAGCGTTTGTGATCAAATCTGCTCCAGGAGCAATGTTTCTTTGCGAAGCCCTATCTGCCGCACATGCCTCTTCCACTGATATGGGAGCATCCAGGTCTGGGTTGGGTCTCCTTTGGTAGTTAAGTGTGCGTGCTGGGACTGGATTATTTTCTATGCATATGCTGTGGAGTGCTCGTAGCAAGATGAAAACAAAAATGGCCTCCTGGTTCTTTCCCAACGCGCACTCCCTCGCGCCTTCTTCGTCTCTCTCGTCAATGTGGACTAACGGGTAAGCGAAGTGAGGAACGTCGCACTAACAGCTCTCACTGTGAAAGGAATCAATGGTGGAAAGCAGTGAGAGCTGTATTTCTTGTAATAACAAGACAGAGGGAGACCACTAAACTAGTAGTATTAAAATTTCTGCGAGTCTGAAGTGGCAATACTCCCGGGAAGCTGTAGCATTCGGCGCGCTTAGCAACAGGGAGAAAGAGAGCGAATGCCTCAACGTGAAGCCGATGGCTGAGCTAAATCGATAATGAGGGTGAACGCGCCACTGCTGCTTCTAACCTAATTAACACCGGTACGGAATGGATAAATTATCGGCGAGTGCTCGTGCGGTTTAGCGCTTTTTAGTGTGTCGAAACAATTACGCTGCCATGAGAAGCACTGCCACACTGAAAAATAGATGAGAGGAAATAAAAAATAAAGAACGAAGAAAGTTGAAACGAGCGAAGGGAATGAATAGATGAGCAATAAATGAAAAAAAAATGCAAAAATTAACCGAATGAAGAGAAAATGAAAGATGGAGAAGAAAAGAGGAAGTACCATGAATGGAGGAAAGAATAAAGAAGTGAAGGAAGAATGAATGAAGAAAAGACAGAATAGATAAATAAAAGGACTAATAAACAATTTATGCACCAACATGCACTGTAGAATGATTGCGCAAGCTTAATTCAAGGGGACATCAGCTCATCATAGTTGTCGTTGCACGGAATAACAACCGCGGGCGTAATTATGCAAGGTCAACAGAAAAATTGCCGGGGGCACCTAAGGAACTTACATGCGAGAATTGCAATTCCATTGCAATTCTATACCAAATTCATTCTCATTCCCCTCCTATTCTATTTCAATTTATTATCATTCTAATTCTATTCTATTCATTGTGGTTGGTGCAGGCGTAAAAGCTAGTATTCATGGTTATTGGTCAACATTTCGTGTATGTCTACCTTTGATGACGTCAAAGCGTTTCCACCAATCGTGAATATTGTAACGCCGCCACTTTCTGGTCGACGCCGGTTTCTCGTGTTGATAAGCCATCTAATGTTTTCGCATTAAAGACGCTGCAAACTGCGCTTGAGCACTTTCAGCAATCCCAGAGCAAATGAGAGCTGGACAAGGCGCGCCGCGCCATCCCGTCTCTTCAGGTCTTCCGCGTCAAGGCCAACTGCGTCCCAGTAGTGCCCCCACCCCCCAACCCCAACCTCTCCCTCGCGTGGCCTTGGCGTCGCAGGAAGCAAAGAAAGCGCCAACCAGCGCTCGTTCCAGGCGAACGAGGGTGCGAGCAAGCCCTCATTCCGAGCCTGCCGCAAACAACCGCTGGCGGCCCCGTTTCAAGCACAGGGCGTCGTAAAGTCGGCGCCCCTGGTCCAACCCGGGGCGGAACCGCGGATGAGTCGTCTGGAGCCGTTCCCGAATATCGGATGAGAGGCTCCGCTTCCTCGGAGCAGGGCGCGCCGACACGATTGGGCGTCCGAGTCATTTCGGTCGGCGCTAACCTCGCTCGAGGTCAGGCGATGGCGATACGAGTCCCGCGGGTTCCATAAACGGTGCGTCTCAGTGGTTCAGTTGTCTGGGGTGAAGATGGTGTTCGGAGCTCTTCCCGCCGACGCGAAACACTGGGTTGAAAAACTAAGTGATTTGTTCGGCACGAATCTTTCCGAGCCAGGAACTCTTGAGAGCCTGCAGTGCCGAGTGAGCACTGTGAAAGGTATTGGTTGTAGCAACGAGCGCCGAAGTAGACGTGTTTTTCCATGACCACTTCTCCGATGCAATCAGCATTGCGCCACAACTATAGCGACCGCGGCGCACTGAGGTGTAGAAAATGGGATTGCGCGTACTATGAACGTGTTGCGCGTAAGATGCAAACATTCCGAGAATTTTTTTCAGAGCCGTTGACTAGACTTTTTGAAAGAGGAAACGCGCCCATACTAACGGCGAGACGATATCCTAGGTGTTCCGAAACGAGACAGAGAATTTAGGCTTCATTCAGCACACATATACACATGAATGCAGCGCACACGCGCGCTCATACACATACATACATACATACTAACACGCATCCACAAACACAGACTAACTCACTCAATCGTGCAGGCGCACGCAGCGGGAATACACTCAAGCACGAAAACTTCAGACGCGCAATCAGCCGCAGTGAGTACCTATTATTACAGGAAATAAGTAGCTCAGAGGTCTAGGTCATACCAGTCCGGGAGGTGATATGACGACTAAACTATCCCTTCTCCTTTTCAGAAGCTCTAGATGTAGCGTTCAATACGCTATTTACGGCCAATACAAACGTTCATTGGACAGATTTACCAAGAAAACACGAAACAAAGACGTCAACTGTGAGAATACAGTGACGTAAAATGTAAAAATCCTGCCCTGACGAAAAAAAGCGATGTCGCGAATTATTTTTTTCGTATCGCCGACAAACGTTTCTAAGTCAAGCTTATAATTGCGGTCAATTTCTAAGTCAAGCTTATAATGAACGCATAAGCCAACCATTTGGCATTGTGCTGCCGAGTTCCCAAGTTCGATGCCAGGCGCTCGAAGTGTATGCATAACCACTGCAGTGCCCTCGACTGTAGTATTATTGTTGATCGTATTATGTATTACGTCTCATATCAATGAACTAGAACTGAAAATTCAACTCTTAATAAAAATTATCTCGCTCAACAGAAAACACTAACAAAAGTGGTACAAAAAAAGGAAAAAGTAAAGCATTGAGCTGTGTAGATGCTAGCATAGAGCGACGCTGTGAAGACATCTAGGTAGACAAAAGGGAAATGACTCTAACACCAAAAAAGTTTCGCCGTCATGCACACACAAAGGAAATGACGAGTTGGTCCAGTGACGTCCACTTCATTAGTGGGCCTGGACAAAAGACGTGGCTCAAGATTTCAGCCTTCCACGCAGATCGAATCCCACGTCGCTCGGCGCTTCGTTTCCGCCACGGAGATCGCTCCCCTGGAACTTTCCGCCCACAGAATTCACTCATGAATCGAAACTGCTGAGCGCGGTTGCAAATACGCATGGGGAGCCTCGCGAAACGGTATCGCAGCGTCTCGCTCACAGAGACGGTTCCCGGAAGGCACGTGGTCGGAGATTGGGAGCCTCTCATCGGTTCGCCATTTTCCCGACCGGGAACGGATCCCTCCCAAAGGTGGGCGACGCAGCGAGTTGGGAAAAGGGAAACGAAGCAAAGCGGTAAAGCGATCGGCAGAACGCCCGCTACGCTCGGTTTCTTGCGAGAGGTGCACGTAGGGCCGCACACACATGGCTCGCAGCGATTTCCGCGCCGTTACCTGGATATAAATGGGGAGCCTGATTCGAAGGATAATGGATCGCTCCTTCTGCGCGGATAAACGTGAAGCGTTAAACGAAAGAGGAGCTGTCTAGCGGGTACAGACGGATCATCTGAACGAACATGTCGTCAGGGGAAAAAATAGTGTGGAATGAATAAT
Source organism: Amblyomma americanum (assembly GCF_052857255.1). Lineage (NCBI taxonomy): Eukaryota > Metazoa > Arthropoda > Arachnida > Ixodida > Ixodidae > Amblyomma > Amblyomma americanum. Next base: position 19,960,176 of record NC_135502.1, on the reverse strand, counting down.
GCGGGACGAAGTCTGAAATTGGCCTCGTGTTATTAGAAAACTCTCTGCGGGAACTGCCGGTGTGTTCTATGTGGTTTGAAGGCACGATTTTTTCCAGCAGCAGAATAGCAAAGACCGCGAAACGATAAAGGACAGCTCACGTGACAAGAACCGGTGCCTGGTGTGTGTCACTTGTTTTCGCAAAAATTGGGGAGGTGGACTGTGCACTATAGCCGCTTATACTTTCTCTTCTCCTCCCCCCCCTCTCTCTCTCTCTCTCTCTCTCTCTCACACACACACACACACACACACACACACACACACACACACACACACACACACACACACACACACACACACACACACACACACACACACACACACACACACACACACACACACACACACACACGCACGCACGCACGCACGCACGCACACACACACGCACACGCACACACACACGCACGCACGCACATTCGCTTAAACGTAGCATTATCGAAGCCAGTGCTGGCATGAGCTAATCATGGGCGGAATGCGCAAGCTTGTTCACGAAAGAACAGTCGCGATTGTATCGTCGCCATGGCTCTCGCAATAACAAGGCATAAAATCTAATAATGTTGATCAAACTTAAACCCATTAGGCACAGTTCTCGCATGGTTAAGTCGTGTGGTTAAGGCTCGGGGTTAGACGACTAGAGCTCTACCTCCGCAGTTTTTCGCAGCTTTGTCAGAGGGTACAGACCAATTCGAATATATTGACACGGTGCGTTCCGCATGTTCGCTTAGCGCTGACCTGAAGCACGCATCGCCTCAAAAAGGAGAAGAAGCGATCTGGAGCTGTGGTCAAGACGTTCGTCGAAGTCCGCCGCTGTCTCTTGCGATCACTGATCTCCAGCATTCACGCGTGATATCTTGGTGGAGGTGCTGGGTACCGCTTCCCATGCCCAGGACACCTCCAGGAGGCCGGGACTCCAGCCTGCCTGAATCCTTGAAAGTCCAAGTTACGCCCATCCACCAAGGTAGCCGGCGGCTGCAAGGACTGCAACCAGAGTTCGGGCCTCTGCAGTCTCGTCCGACCTTGAGGACACTGACCTCCAATTCAGCGCGACCCCCAGTGTCCACACAAACCCCCGTCAGCATGTCGGATGCCATACCTTCGCCGTCCGTCGTGCAGCCACCCACCTTTCAAGGTTTTCCAGGCGAAGACCCGGAGGACTGGCTCCAGAAGTTCGAGCGCGTAGCCCAATACAACAGGTGGGCTGACGACTCGAAGCTGCAGCACGTGTTCTTTTCACTGGAGGGTGCAGCTCGTATTTGGTTTGAGAACCTAGAAGCCACAATAACAACATGGGGCTCCTTCAAGACTCAGTTTTTGCAGGCTTTTACCACCGTCCTCAGGAAAGAACGTTCCGAGCTGCTCCTCCAGACACGCGTCCAACTACCAAACGAGACCGTCCTCGTTTACTCCGAGGACATGGCGAAGCTCTTCCGCCGGGCTGATCTCAACATGTCCGAAGAGAAGAAGCTGCGTTTTCTTAGGAGGGGCATCAAGGAGCAGATCTTCGCTGGGTTAGTCCGAAGCCCGCCCAGAACAGTCGCCTAATTTGTTTCCGAACCCACTACGATGAAGAAGATGCTCGGCATGCGATCCGGACAGTACGAACGTCCGCCGTCGCTGATGTCTACCAGCGGTGTCGATGCTTCTAGCCACGATGTCCTTCGGGAGACCATCCGGACCGTCGTACGCGAAGTGCTTCAAAAGCTGTTTCCAGCCCCTTAGCCGCCGCAGGTTTCTTCCATTTCGGACATTATTCGTGAAGAGGTCCAACAGGCGCTTACGCCGCCAGACCCTCTTCAACCGAACACACCACCACAGATGATGAGATATGCCGCAGCCGTTCGCCGTCCACCGCCGACTCCAAGTCGCCCCGATACACCTGTCCACATTCGCCGCCAACAATTCCTTTCTCACCCTTCGCAGGTCCCCCCTCGGAAGAGCGACGTCTGGCGTACTGCCGATCACTACTGCGTACTGCCGATACTGCGGCGGGCTTCGACGAACGTCTTGACCACAGCTCCAGATCTCTGCTTCTTCTTCTTCTTCTTCTTCTTCTTCTTCTTCTTCTTCTTCTTCTTCTTCTTCTTCTTCTTCTTCTTCTTCTTCTTCTTCTTCTTCTTCTTCTTCTTCTTCTTCTTCTCCTTCTTCTTCTTCTTTTCCTTTTTCTTTTCCTTCTTCTTCTTTTTCTTCTTCTTCTTCTTCTTCTTCTTCTTCTTCTTCTTCTTCTTCTTCTTCTTCTTCTTCTTCTTCTTCTTCTTCTTCTTCTTCTTCTTCTTCTCTTTTTCTTTCTCTCTCTTTTTCTTTCTCTTTTTCTTTTCCTTTTCCTTTTTCTTTTTCTTCTTCTTCTTTTTCTTCTTCTTTAAGGCGGCGCGTGCTTCAGGTCAGCGCTAAGCGTACATGCGGAATGCACCGTGTTCTCGTCTGATGACGTTAGTTCCCTCCAGCCAATCAGCGAATTTTCTAACCGACAACGCATTTGGTAAAAATGGGGATTCTAGTGAAAGCGGAAAAGAAAGAAAAGGATTCTTTCCAGCTGAGTAGGCTAAACGAAGAAGGAAGAAGACGGCCGGCCGAAATCGGCGCACTCGCACTCTCGGACTCCATTGCCTCGCCCACAGTCTGAGATCGCGGGGCGGGAACGATGACCGAGGCGGAGCCCTTGCCCGGGCCGCAGCCGGCGCCAGAGAACATACCGGAGATCGTGCTGCTACCCAAGCCCCAGCCTACGGTAGTCGTCGCTAATGGCGGCGTCTCGGCCAAGAGCGAGCCTCAAGCCGTGAGTCAGGTGCAGCAGGTAAGCACCGCCCCGGTCCCCCCGTGGTGCACTCCGCTGAATCCAGAAAGAAGTCGCCTTCCACCACGGTGTGGCAACACTGGCCAGAAAGAAATCTAGTTCAGTTCCACGAATTTTCCTTTCGCGAAACTTTTTCTGATATGGGCATTTAAGTACAATCGATACGTTTAAGACTTTCATTATAAATTCCATGAGCTTCACTTGTCCATTATTTCGCTGTCGCGCGGCTAAATAGTGGTCTCCTGGTTGGTTCAAGAGGTGCAGTGCTGTCTTCATCCTTTTATATACACCTTTGAGTAATGAGCATAATTTTTATTCCTTGCGGGCCGCCGTGGTGGCTCAGTGGTTATGGTGCACGGCTGCTGAGGCGAAAGACGCGGGTTCGATTCGGCCGAGGCGTTCTAATTTCGATGGAGGCGAAAGTCTAGAAAACCGTGTGCTGTGCGGTGTCAGTGCACGTTAAAGAACCCCAGGTGGTCGAAATTTCCGAAGCCCTTCACTACGGCGCCCCTCATAGCCTGAGTCGCTTTGGGACGTTAAAACCCCATAAGTCATAAGTCAAATCTTATTGCTTGCTTACAGGTGAGTGTGTCTTTATATTTATAAACTGGTCACGCATTAATGTCAAGCACACACCCGGGAATTAACACTTAAAAGCCGGAAAATATGAATTTTGCACGGTGATACTGCAGGATGCGTCCGATCGAAATAGTTTTATTTGCGGTAGCGCCCGCCAATAGCGGTTACTGTGTGCCACGCTTATGGGCTGCTGGAGGAATCAGAGAGGAGGACCTACAGCTGCCGGCCTAGTGCACCGGCTTGGCAGGTACTTTCCTTGAGGAATCTTAAGCTTCAATAACACATCTGTGGTGCCTAGTTGGTGCATGGTGATAATACAGACTATCGATGTGCGCGAAACATTAGTCCTTGTGCTTCTCCCGTGTACGTGGCTCGTCTAATGTTTTGCGCACATCGATCATCTGTACCTTAAGGGGAAGCCCAATCAGTGCGGTCCTCATTAAAAAAGTAACATCTGAGTTCAAGAGTAAGCCGAGCGTGATGCTCAGTTGCAGAAAGACGCGAGTGGCACACAATGCTGCGAGCAGAAGGTTGGGTCTTGCCAGCTGCTCCTGACACACGATCCCCTGTCCCACAGCGCGGTTTCTGCGCTCGTTAGGTGTCTTCTTGTGTGTTCGGCGTTGAACCTTGCTGCTGATTGTGGCGCACCCGCTACATCCCTCGAACCTCTCCACAATACGCTCGCGTGTGTGCCGCCTTACCGTCTCGAAGGTAGCGCCGGCATTGTTTTCAACTCTTTGTTCCTCACGGCCGAGGCCATTGCTGCTCTAGGACACAGTACGTACAGTCTTCGTCAAAAGTCTTACGGCCAGAGTCTTTTCACTTCAGCCGCATAACAGAGCCATTACGGCACTATTAAGACCTAATGACCTTGAAGTGCTAGCATAAGGTTTCTTCTTGCGGTAGAGAAACTACCTGCTTGACTTTTGCTTCGAATGATCCGCTAAACGGAGCATTCTACGAACATTCATTTCGCTGCAGCTGAACGCTGTGGCATTAAGGCTTCATTTATTGATTTATTTATTTACAAAAGTACCTGCAGCACCACAAGAGCATTATTGCAGGTTTGGGGGGGGGGGGGGGTGGACAATTGGAGGAAAATGAACACGTGACAAAAACTTAAAACAGATAAGCACAGTTGGTAAAAGCAAGAAAGTGAAAAATACATAACATCGATAAATCATCTCGCATGAGATCGCATGATCGCGTGAAGCGCAATGGCAGCCAAACGATATGAAGTGAACGGGATGATGTACTCTGCACATGTTTTACATTCGCCAATGCTCTTGGGAAGCCTATTCCAGTGTGCGGAAGCATGCGGAAAAAATGAATTACGGTAGACATTAGTACGACAGCGCACTTCAATAACTTTCAGCTCCTGATCAAATCGTTTAGAGATGAAGTGGGGAGGGAAAATGTACAAGTTGGTATTTATTCCTGTGAGATCTGAGTAAATAGATCAGAGTAAACTTTTGACTGAGACTGTACTTGTCTTTTCTGGGATAACAAACTTCCGTTTAGAGGCTGCTGCAGCTGCTGTTGGCGTTTTCTCTAGTTAGCCAGAGTGGGTGGTGAAAGGGGGGGGGGGGGGGGGAGCGTCCTGCTTGTGACTGTACCGCAACCGAGGGCCACCATCGATCGGCACCTACTTCGCTAACTATCTCGTGGTATTGCAGGGTATTGCATCTCCTCTCAACTTATTCATACGTCTTCGTTTCTTCACTGTTTTCGCTTATTTTCCGGTCGAGCAGCACTCCGGGCCGCAGACGGCGACCGCGGCGCAGGGTGTCTCCGGCGAGACCAGTCCGAGGGGCTCCTTCTCGCTGGGGGCCACCATCGCGGCGACGCTGGCGTTCGGTTTCTTGGTGGTGGCGGCCTACGCCTTCGTGCGGCCCTTCCCGCTGCGCGAGCGCTCCGACTGCGAGACGGACGACTGCATGCAGCACGCCTTCCTGCTGTCGGCCGCGCTCAACCGCAGCCTGGATCCGTGCGAGGACTTCGGCGCCTACGTCTGCAGCGCCTGGCTCTCCAGCTCGGCGCACTCGCGGAGTCTCCAGGAGGACCTCTGGTACAGGTCAGCACCCACTTGCTTCCTTTAACCTTTAGAAAGGGGGAACGGGCTCCCATTTGCCGGTCACGCCGTAAGAAGTGAAGTTATTCGGTCGCACGCGCGAGAAAAAATATGTAACATGAGACGAGTTCCAGTGTCGGCGATAAGTGCAAGGGGAATGTGGAAAGAGGGATGTCACTAGAGAATGCGTTCAAGAGTTCAGTCACATGACCAATTGGTCATGTTGATGGGTCATGTGACAGACAGCAGATCATGTGACTTCGCTATTTTATGACACAATTTTATGTGAAGGATGAGTATGAGATCTCTCTGGCCAGGGGGTGTCTGATTATATAACTGCTGACGCTGTGAAAGGAAGTTCAATGGCCAGATACGTGGATACGTTATAGTGAACGATAGTAGCAAGGCAAACGGGCAAGAGCCCTATGCCCCGCGTGGACGATTTCTTTTTATTACGCACCGAGTTGAACATGCACTGGGTGGCACGGCTTAAGGCTCTCATCCTGTAGCCTTCCTTTGAGATATCCAGGTGACGTTGACTGATGCGCCCAAAACGGCAGGTGTGGAGTACTCATCAAACAGTTCATGTTTCGCCATGAGGTGTGAGAGAAGAAACTACCGCTTTCCGTCTTCCGTTTCCTGATAACTGGTATTCTCGGCAGGCACTCGGTGCATTAGATCATTGCTTGCTACCCAGCGGCCTGCGCGAGAAACCACTGATTCAGGTCCACCATAGTAACGGGCGTAAGTTTTTCGCCGCTCGTGCGCTGTAAAACGGCATCCCTGTTTTCGACTCCTCGTGATGTTGTCACGAGGACGAAAATGAAAAAGTTTTGTAGCGTTCCTTTTGTGTGCCTTCTAGCTGGAAAGTCCGCACAGTGTCATTTTGTCGTTTCCCGAGGGTACCAGATGACCCGCTCCGCATAATTGACTAAATTCCTGAGCCCTGGAAAGAAAAGTAACAGCGGCTGTGCTCGTTTGTTTGCAACTCGACACAAGTGCTTCCTTCTCAGTAACCATCAACTTGCCCTTAGTCGTTCATTTCAGGTCGCACGATCGTACTGTGACTGAGGTTTTGTTTTGTAGGCGCTCCGTCATTGACAACTGAACTTGTTCAGAAGCTTATACAGCTGTTTTTATGTCACTGTAATTGATGCTTTCCCTCGGCGAGTAAGCCGTGATACTACCAGTGAAGATAGGTTCTTCGTTCCCGTTGTATTCTTCGCCTTCTTCAGACTTGCGGGTTTTATTCGGTGAAACCCGAGAGTTCATTCCGCGAACTCTATAGAGAGATATAACTGACAAATGGCTTATAAGCAGGAAACAAATACAAAGCATTTACAAAACAAACTCAGTGTACAAACTCTATGGCCGCCCCGCGGACCCTCCCGCAACTGATCGAGCGTATGGACTGCTCCTCATTCAGCTCCAGAAAAGTCGACCACCGGAAAGCGGTGGTGCTTAAATAGAAAAATATCCCCCATCCTTTCTGCACTTAAAACTAGGAGATAAACTATAGCTGCCCCTGGCATCATTATGACATCACTTTTGAGATTTTCTATTCGTCAGAAATTATGTCAGGGTTCCCAACTCTATTTCGTACAGTTTACCCCCAGACTGCGTAATTTATTGAACCGCACTCACAACCATATACAAAGACCGGTGGGAGGAACATGATCCTTCGGAATTCCTAACAGGCCTGATGCGAGCTGCCGACTCAAGAGCACATACACATTCGCCGTACTCAACGGGCTATCCGATGGGGCAGCTCCTATGATGTTCATGCCGATTACTGTAAGCATGCGGCATGAAACGCTGTACATCGCCGCAAACCAAACTGACACATGAAGCGTGGGTTTCCTCTTAACTCGCGGACAGTCCTACAATATGATACATAAAATAAAAACAGCGACACGCCCAACCTCACACCAGCAGTCTTCCACTGAGCATGGCAGTATGTCCAAGCGATGGTGCTCGCAGATCAGAGCCGACATAATGGAAGACAAGTAAGATATGTGATGATTAGAGGGGTAGAAGTAACCCCCCCCCCCCCCCCCCCCCCCGGTTCTTCTGCCACCGCGCTTACTTCCCTTTAAATCAGCTCTTGTTTGGGACCTGTAAAGGGAAGTTCTAAACTGTCAACGCATCACGTTCCGGTGCTGCCTGTCTTAATCGAGTTGGTAGGGCGCACACAAGACGCGACTGTCGGCCATTGGCGACAGGCGGCGGATCGGTCTGCGGAGACAGATCGGTCCATGCCATTTAGTACGAGAGCGAAAGACTTCTACGTACGTTCTTCTCGATAAACAGTCGTTCATATTGTTTTGCTTTATCATGCATGGTACTAGATTTTAATAGAAGGAAAAAAGCTGTACGTGGACCGCCTGTTCCACGGAATACCATCTGGCTTAATGCCCACGCGGTTCGGCTTAAACAGATTGCGTCAAAACATGGTTCCGGAATTCTCGGTGTTTATGCGCGGCTTACAGAACTGCATATTTACAGCAAACCTAGCAAGTTCGCCGTTTCCTATGGCATCATTTCAAACTGCTCGGAGGCAACCGCAGTCGGCTGCACAGAACTTCAACGCCTCACCAATAAAGCGGCTGACAAAAGTCGAAAGTGAACATTTATCTACACGCTCTTAGTTCTGTGAGCAGCAAACCGACTTGCCTGTAGCAATAAACAAGTGCCACGCGCACGGATTTGCAAGTTTTGGAAAAGCCGGTAGTGCGTGTGCACTGGCCTGCCAGCACGTGGGGCTGTCTGAGGAGACATGCTATCTTGATAGTGATCTGGCGCGGCTCACACTAGGATACTGGCGTCTCTAGGCAGAGAGCTTCACTGGGCGATGATTTCGGCGCGGTCATCAGCGTGGCTCTCCAATCCGGTTAGGCAGAAGGGGCTGGCTGCTATAATCCACTTTCCTTCGACAAAGCACCGTGGTTCTACACCGCAATCTAGAAATCGAAGCACCGCACCAAGCGAAAGTGACGCCACGGACCGACCGATAGGACGGCCATGTTTGTTTATGTTGAGCAGTGTTGCCAGGCATATATTGCTTTCCGGAGTTTCGAGGAGCGCCTAATTACCTCGTCTACATCTGCAAGCATATACAAGCAGTCATGGCTGTCACGGTGAAAGCATTTAGCCAAACTGCTGGAGGCGAAGTACTGCTCCGACAGAGGGCTGTAAACTGTTTACGCTAATCAGTAGAACAGAACTGGCCTATGTCACAAACTATGTCAACGACACACACAGATGGACCAAGCAGACGGCGCATCAGCTCGTGAGGCAGCGGCTCTTCCCGGAGGCCCGGCCTATGGTCAAGGCGGCCACCATGCTGCAGCGTTGCCTCGACATGGACGGCGACTCGAGCCGGGAGAACACCAGGATCTTCCACCACTTCCTCAGACAGAGGAACCTAAGCGCGGCACCCGGCGAGCAAACCGTGGCAGGGGCGCACGCCTTGGACGTGCTCTTGGACCTGGCCATCAACTGGCGCATGTCACTCTGGTTCTCGGTGGCCATGCTCAGCGGACACTCGGCCGACTCGGTGGGCCTGCTCATCGACTATGGCCGCTACGATCCCTACTGGGTGAACTCTGCCCCTCCACACGTCAGCAACGGAACTGAACGCGAGGACGTGGCCATGGACCAGTTCATTCTGCAGGTGAGTCACCTCCCGGGGCAGCCTCATGAATGGAATAGCTGCACAGCGTGATGATCGGGACGCTGACGGCACGCGTGATTTGGCTGTCACAAAACACCTGATAAGGGGAGACAGGAAATTTTTTTCTTCTGTTTACGTTCTTATTAGAACGGTAAATTTCAAGTGCTAACTAATGGGTGGCAAACGAGCCGTTCTCTACTTGCAAGGCAACTGTCAAGATTTATTGCCTTTTTTGTTCCCTGGCACCGTAAGTTTCTGTCAACTATTTGTGAGGCCAATAATGAAGCTCACAGAGTCTAGACTGCATCTAAACAAAAGGCAACTACGTAGGCGGCTGATCGGAATAAGTGTGAAAGCAGTTTTCAATAGAATAAATTGCTTACTCCGAGGCCCACTGTTTTTATGTCTTCATTCTTAGCATTCTTAAGACGAAGTGAACTAGAAATCTGCTCGTCGCGCTAGCACCGCATCTGAGAAGATTATTCTATAAAGACTAGCCAACCCGTATGACTAACCCCCTTTCCCAAATCAAGACTAATCTCAGACTCGACCAGTGAGGTAAAACTTTAGCTTCCCTACAGCCGATGCGATTTCCTGTGATCTCAATAAAGTGATGATAGAAAAATTTGTCCTGTTTCGCGAACCCTCAAATGACACTGTTTATAATAAAAATAGACTCGAAACAAGCATGACGTACTCCAAAATCAGCGCATCCTGAATCCTATCGTCCGGCATCGGCTTTTTTTTTTTTTACAATCAAGTAGTGTAAACAATATCGTCGTTTGAAAGGCGTTTCTGTACAGGAATTTTAGTTAAAAAAAAAGAAACGCGTGAAGTGCGTTGCTCTTAGTTATTTGCTGCGCACATGGCTTGATAATGACGGATAACAATCACTGGCGCTGCTTCCAACATTGGTGCAGACTCTTCGAGACCTGTCCGACACCAAGCTGCAGTTTAAACCGAGGATCATTCGTATCGTGAACATCACCAAATTGACGCCGGATTGGAGCTCTCAGCTGTGGCTGGAGTTTCTGAACAAGCACCTAGCGCCAGCGTTCAAACTCACAGTGAAGAGTCAGGTGTTACTGACAGACAGCAACCTCCTGGAAGTTATCGGCGGAGCCGTCGCGAGATACGGCAACCAAGCTGTACTGCAGCACATAGTTCGAGTGTTGAACAAGACATTCTCGAACCTCGCAAGCACGAGCACGCCGTACTTCTACGACCCGGAGGAAAGCTACAGTGCGCAGCCGGAGAACGCAACTCTTGTGTGCCAGCTCCAGGTCGAAGACGTGTTCAAGCCTGTCCTCGCCATAAGCCACGTGATGGCGAAGAAACTCGTCGCTCGGCGCGCAAACGCGGACGATATCTTAAACACTGTATTGCACGCAGCCGGTATTTTACTGGAAAACACCAAGTGGACAGGCGAAAAGACTACGACGAGGGCGCTCAACAGGATAGCGTCGGCATCCGTCAAGCTCTGGCCCGAGGGTCAGCTCATGGACGGCACAATACTCTCCGACCTGTACCGCAGCTTCCCGAACGGCCGAGAAGCGTACGTCCGCGAAATGATCGAGTCCCGAGCTACCATTCGCAGCTACCTCGGCACGGAGTACTACGCTCACTTGACGGCGACGCCGCACGGCGGTAGGCAGCCGTACTTGTCATACAACGTCTTCAACAACTCCTTCACCATATCGGTCAGCGCTCTCTCGACGCCTCTCTATTACCCGGAAGGAACCCTGACCATGAACTATGGCGGGCTGGGCTCCAGGTTCGCAGCCTGGCTTCTCAGAGCGATCGATAACGACGACTTGAGCCTCGGCCCAGAAGGCTGGACATTGGATAAGACGGAATCTATGTACATGAAGGCCCCGTGTGTGGACGTGAGTTTTTCCGGCTTCTATCCCAACCTTCCCTCGCTGGAGTTGGCGCACAAGGCCTATCTGGACGCGCTGCGGAGGACGGGCAAATCAGAGGACGACAAACTGGCGTCACTCGACGAATTTTCCGCGGAGCAGGTCTTCTTTCTCAGCTTCTGCCAGCCCATGTGCCGGATCTCCGACAATCTTAAGACCTCGGCAGAGTGCAACGTCGCAGTCCGGAATTTCAAACCCTTCGCGAAAGCTTTCCGCTGCAAACGCGGTTCGAATATGAACCCTGATCAGAAGTGCGCTTTCTTCACGTCATCTTAGACCCAAGCATCAGCGCTTGGATGCATGAAAGATAGCCTACAAGACCTTTCCCGCATTGCGCACTGTTGATGGTAAAGTGCATTATACTGGCAACATCATTCGATTAACGAACGCTGCAAAAACACGAGAAAACTGTTATGTTATTGTTTCTCCCAACGTCCCTGCTTATAATGCGCGAAAGCAGTGGTAGCAAGCTAAATGCAGCGCAGAATAGAAATCCTGATTAGAACCGCGTTTTTCAATGATCCCAGGCCCTAAGGTAGGAGAAAAACAAAAAAAGAAAGCAGGTTCTGAATGTCCTGTCTTGCGTGTCTTGCTTTCTCAGTGTTTTTTCTGTCGTGTTTTCAGCCTATTAGTACAAATAAATTGGCCGAAGAGAAAAAAAAAAGCACTACGGGAAAAGAAAACGGTCCCGTTGAATGTGTAGCTGCTGTAGAATGCATTTTTTTAAAAACTCAGGATGCATTTGATGACTGTTGCGCTAGGATCAGTGCACTAGGACGCTGCTGCCTACGGCTGCGGAAGTTTCTATATGATAAAGCCTACGAGACTCTGCGGAAGGGACATGGCGCATAAGGCGAAGCGTGTTGCAGTACATGCAATTGAGCATGCATCGGAGGGGTGCCTATAGTGGTTTAGGCCAGAACACTGCAAGAATTATTTGCTCTTATACCACAGCTCGCGCTAAAACATTAGCGTTGAAGACTCGTAGCTGTACTGTGACTCCCCTCTCCCCCACCCCACACATAGTCCTATGACTGCATCAGTTTTCGGTTACACCTGAACCACGCCACAAGTGACGCATTGCCGGAAGCACCCACTTCCATGACTACTGTCATAGCTTAGGCACATCTGGATGACTGTCTCCGGGCAGCAGGTGACGATGGGTATAGAAGGCGATTTCAGTAATTGTGCACAGAACCCATGGGCAGCGGAAGCAGCCTTTTAAATACATGCATTCTGCATCAAGTGAAAGCACTGCTGCACTGGCAGCACTGTAGCGACGGATGCGTGACGCGCTCATAAGACTCACATTGGACGTAGTCCTGGAGCTGCTGGAACTCCGCCGGAGACAGCTTCTCCCACTTGACGGCCATGCCGTCCTGCCGGGCCGAGCTGCTGCGCTGGTCATCTGCATCCGGGGTCGCACGGCTCGGGAGACTCGCCGCTTGCAGGCGCGCCCCGGAGCACCATGCTCTGCGCACACAGACAACACCGCCGGCTGTGAGCGTCGAGGGCTCATCCACAGCACGGGTACGTTATGCAGCGGCGTCAGCGAACAGCGTTTTTGTTCACGCAGGGCAGCACGAGCAGCAGTCTAGAATATGCTGGAGAACCAGGAGAGCTCACAGGGCAGGAAGCGCAGCAAATCACCTTGAGATCCTTTGCAGCGTACTTTCATTTCCTACACCTTCTTTATTTCCTTTCATCAGATGTGCAGCCTTTGTCGAAAATGAGCATCGCAAGGGGTTTGCTTCCAAGCCCTGATGTAAGGCTCGTTTGCATCACCCCTAGAAGTCGTAAGCCACTATGGCGATTGAGGACGAGAGCTGCTCTCCTCTTGGAGTATTTTGAAATCTGACGATGCGAAACGAGCTACGTTGCATGACCCGGAAGCAAGCCCTGCGGCTTGTATATCTTTGACAAAAGGCTGTTCGTCCTTGGCGTGCCAACGCCGTATACGACTATAACAGTCATTTTCTCACACGAGCGTTGTCTATTTCACCAATATTTCATGACGAAAAATTCTAAAACCAACAGTCTGACGTGAACAGTGGAGTCCCTCTGGCAGACACACCCACGAATTTTCTGCACATGCTTTCTAACCGTAGCTAAAGTGGTGCGTCGCTCGGATATTGAAAGGATGTCATCTGAAAACTGTACAAACGCTGCACGGGTACCGTCTTCCTCATTAGCTAAAATGTCAACACGAAATTCTGCCCAAAAATCTGAGCAAAGAACCGCGAATATTGACATCAAGATGCGAGGTAAAGTATAGGAGACACGCGAAACGAGCTAGGTAAACACAAGCCCCGCAAACATAGAGCTTCCAGTCTGCACGACTGATCGCAAGCCACGTACCCAACATTTTTGTTCGCACATTTGAACGCACGGTCCATCGCTGCGTAAGTGCGTTCGCTACTGCAACGAGTTCCATTATATATATATATATATATATATATATATATATATATATATATATATATATATATATATATATATATATATATATATATATATATATATATATATATATATATATATATATATATATATATATATATATATATATATATATATATATATATATATATATCGAGACGTCCAGCCATAGCCGCGGTCGCTTTTACTCCCCCACTGCTCGTCTCGCTGCGTCTGCGCTCAGCACCGCGCCACCATGCATACATTGGCGCGCTTGCGGATGGGCGGGTATTCTAGGAAGCCATGCATATTTAACCGGACGCCACCGTCTAGCAGCAGACCACTTCGTCATGCGAGTTTTGCGCAGCCTGTGAGGCGTTTTCGTCTCCGTTATTGTCGCAACGTGGGCAGGATCCCCAGAGCGAAGGTCTGCTGGTGCGCGAATCTTCAGAGCGTATACCTCCTTCTCATTTTTGCGATTGATGTATTCACGCGTTGGTCGAACCGTGGTATCGTTGAGAAATGGCGATGAGGGCCAGAAAAAAATAAACGCGATGACACGACGACTGCGAAGATATGCAGGAACACTCGATGGGACAAAAAAAGATAGAAGATAGAGTACGTGAGCCAAAAGAACCTTCCGGGAGGCGTCTTCAGCACAAATACAAAAAAAAGACATTTTGAAAGTATAAACAAATGCATGGCCACACAGAAAACAAGGTTGAAGAAATATAGAATTTAAAAAACAACACAAAACAGAATGAACACTCTGTATCGTTAAGCACAATTCAGCACTGCAGAGGGTATCGTGGGCGGAATTGACAAAGTAACTTGTACCTAAGAGCCGCTCATCATTGGCTGTCACCAGTGATGGGAGGGCCCGGAAAAAAACGGAGTAATTTAGAAAACAACTTTGTACTGCTTTTTCCGGAGAGATGGAGAACACGAAAAAAAAGAAAGAACCCGGGCATAACCTAGAGGGTCCATGAATGAGGTACTACACGATTACTCCAGTGACCATTGGAACTATGATGATCAGCTGTGTAAAAAAATAACTGAAACGCAAAAAATTCGGCTTCACTTATATAATGTTTCAGCTGTAAAATAATTACGAGTCGAGCCATTACACCATGCTACCTTGCAGTTAGTATGAAGAGACTAAATGGCAAACTTTGCGCGTTCTGCTCTCTACGTCAGAATGCGGCGGCATGCGGTGAAAATTTTAAAACTATTTTCTGGTCAGCTGCTATTTCTTTGCTACCTACTATCTATGCCTAAAATTTTCTTCCCTCAGGAAAAAAGATCTTGGTATCATTTTTGTTCTTGGCATTACTGCAGCAATTATTTATAATTTCTGAAAAAAGAAGTAATGGCCGCTAAGTTCCAAACGTGGTGATGAGAGAGAAACGAAGTGCGATTAGATCAAAATAACGTACACGTGCAGACATCACGTGTGTTTTTAAAACAATATTTTCTACTGCTTGCCTTAACCTCGACATATTCTACCTCCGGAAGTCACCCGCTTAGCGAATGCAATTTACAGTAGCTGTAATGCGAGCCTTCAAATCTCGAAGGCTTCACGCCAGTATCAACTCTTAGCAACAAAAGTGTCCCGCAGGTGTACATCTCTTTGAATCAGTATACCTCTTAAAGTATCTTCTTGTGATCTGAAGAAATTTGCACAAGGGACGTTTCTAAAAAGTACACGATCAGCTTGTCTGTCAGGTTCCTTTTTCTTCTTGGCGCAGTCACCTTTCGACACCACACTCCTGGATCTTACAACATCGCTAGACTGGCTTGCGGAGAGAATGCAACGAGAGAGAATATTTGAAACACCCTCGTGTAGAGACTGAACAGATGGCTCTCCTGTGGCCACTTCTCGCACCTTTGAGTGTTGCTCCGCGTGTGTATTCTTTGCCTGACCATGGCTGTGAGTGCTGACAAAAATACCCACCATGGATACCACACGCCTGCAAGTGCCAGTCGTTGGGAACTCAAAGCACCGAACAACAGAGATATATAATCAAGAATCTATGAAAAAGGCTTTCCGATGTCAAACTTTGGACATATGCGGATAGAAATTATCTGACTATACTTGTTCTCAGTATATTCCCAGTTTTTCTCATATTTGCGTAACTTTTTTTTCTTTTTCCTCCCAGCATTCAACATTTCCGCAAGATTTTAATCTCTAGCACCAGTACACTTGCCGGTCCTACATGGAGCTCGCAACACCTCTGCGGGAAATGTGGGGCTTAAAACATGAGCAATGACAAAGCTAATGATCAAGATAGCTGAAGCGTGCCACAGCCAACGCCCTAATCAATCGTGGCCTCTACTCTACTTGCAGGCAAGCAGGTTCACGAATTGAGCGCCTACGTTATGCTACGTTATGACAGAACTGAATTTATGCAAAAACAGCAGCGTAACGTGCTGGCAATAGCTCCCTCTGCAACGCACAGGAGGCGACGACAGAGTTCTGAACTAGCATTTTTAAGATGAAGCGATGTTTCTGCGTGCGTGTATGTGTGTGCGCGTGCGTGAGCTAATACCTATCTTCAGTCCTCATGACGACCTGTCTTTGCTGCTTTTTCTACGCTTTCTCCCATACCACAGCAGCAGACACGCTGACTCGTTATACTTTGCTTGCAACGGCGCTCCCTATTTTAGCACCAGTGATCTGAAAAGACAGGTAGCGATAAGTGAAAGATGCGACTGTCCGCAAGTGGGGCGCTTGCGTCCGACGTTCGCGCATTGCCAAGAGCCGTAACGTTTATGAGGAAGTGCAGGAGGCTGGTGCACAGAATAACTGATGCAAAGTGTGGTTCATACCCACATTCGACCTCGATTTGCCTCCAGTGTCGATTTTAGACGGCTAAATACAACAAAACTTCCGTGCTCGCCATCCTCTCACTTTATTGCGATACCTCCTTCGATATTGCTGTGACTTAAAGAGGGCTCGCCAACCGTAGTTCTACGGCTTCGTTGCGATCTACGCACCTATGGCTGGCTGTTGACGTGCGAAGGGTGCTTATGTCACCGCAACGCAGCCGTTTGTAGTTTTTGAGACTCTGAATGAACTGATGGGCTGTGTTCCCCCATAAACTACTAAGAGCAGTCGAAACGCACTATTTCCCCAAAACATAGTCCCCACTGAGGCCTTTTCTGGGGCAGCAAGAATCCAGCAGCTGTAGCTTTAGTTTTAAGGGTTGTGTCAAACTGCACCAGGTTATACATCGAAATTTAGTCAGAAATCATGACTACTTCCAACTTCACTCGGCTTTAAACTGTGCACTATGCATGCGGAACTCTTATCCAGCTAACAATTCGAGGAAGTTTGTCATACCCGACGTGTTCCACTGCGAGAAAAACGCACATAAACTATAACGCCTCTATTAGCAGCCAAAAATAGAAACATTAGAAGACAGGAATCTTTTATATATACTATGCCTCCATTTACATTTTTCTTTCTTTTTTAAAAAAGTAGGTTTACTCCAGAGCTTTACGAATATGCCTAATGATGAGGGCCTTCATTAATCAGGCCGAGCTCTAGGATTTCCCTCATTACTTCCCCTTCCCTCTCGCTGTATGCTTTTCTATCGAATTTTGTTACTTTTTCTTGTTCGGCTAGGGTCGCTTGCGTTTGTTTCGAACTTGATTGACGTTTACGATCGTGTATTGCAGCGTTCAGAAATTTTAGATTCATGCCAAAGTCTGCTGATTTAAGCAATACGTGTTCATCCCTCTGCCGTGTTTTAACTCTCACTTGGACGATTTCGTACTCGTTTTCTCTTTTAATTGTATTTAATGTTTGCATGGGCGCCTATATTTTGGTAGTTTTCCTTAGTGGAAACGAATCACGAGGAAGTAGCCACTTGGCAACAGCACTTAGCAACAGCAAAAGTCCATCTTGCAGATATCCTTAAGCTTTTTTCACAAGGCCTAAATTTAGGAAGGAGTTAATGCAGTTCGCGAGATAGAAGTCTTCGAAGATACTCGCATGATAAGCATTGCACATGCGAAGCAGTGAAGCAAGAAAACGAACAGTGGCATGCGGATTTTTCTCAGGTGATCTCGCAAAAACAGGGACATTACCCATGCTCAAGCCCAACAAGTCCGTTATAAAAAGCAATTTTTCCTTCGACAATTCGCATCCCGTTATTAAAAGGATTTTCTGGAGGTGAATTTCGGGGCAGCTTTTTTGCGCCGTTTGCAACTGTTTGGTCTATTGGCCGGTATATGAACGCCATACTCATCCATGATATTCAAAGAGAAAGGCGCCGGTGGTTTGTTACACCGCAGTTACGTACGATAACTTTGGAAATGTAGCCCACAGTTTATGGGGTCAATCTTCATTAGCATCCAACCGAGCAAAGCTATTCAGCTACAAAGAGAAGCTATGCCAGTGTTCTTATATCTTCTGCAGAGGGCAGCTATGCGTAGAGCTATCCAGGTTACTGTAGCTCGGACACCGGAGCCGTACTTGCGCGCGGACATTTTCTGCCGACTGTCACGCCCCTGTGAGGGTGTTAAGTTAGAGACTGCGAGGCTGCGGCAGCTACACGTGGCCGCGATTTACTGCTTTTCGGGTGCCTGAAAACATTGCCGAGCATATTTACACAGCTTGAATGCGTTACAGCAAGCTTTTGCTTTACCACAGACAAAATCGATGCAGTAGTCATGAGATTTAGTTCGACATTAGAAAACCTTACCATCACACGGTAGTTATGCTAACTGCGGCAACTACAGCCGTAGGGAAAAATGTAATCTAGAGAGAGAGCAGCAGTGGTATACCAACGATAACGCTTTACCGTATTGTCCGTACGTGTGTCCGGCTCTGCTAAAACTCTCTGTTCGTGTTAATTGTGGCAGAGTTCAGCACGCACTCGCGCCATAGTTGTTCCCGTGGTGCTCTGTATCACTGAAAAACCCGCTAGGAGTATGGATCCTATGTAATTCCAATTCCATTGCGCTCCTGACCCTGCCTGGCAGCTACAAAGAAACGCTAAAAATAGGGTTCTGTTGTCGCGTGCGCCGAACTCATCAACAAATTATCATTAGGAGCTCAGCTTATTCGCAGAACTAGCAGGATACAAGTTTTGTTGTCCTCTAAAAAAAAGGCCCTTCGTTAGGATCCTTTCTCTTTTCAGATCGAGCGCCTGTTAAACTATTGCGCCTGCATGACACCATAGGCACGATGCATTTTTTGGATACGCAACATTCATTAATGCACAGGCAAAAAAAATGCACCTGAAGCATGCTAGCTGGCGCATAAGTATATAATTTGGCCTGTTCCATAAAACTTGCATAAATATTAGCAGAGAAGTCAGCTTTCACGAGTTTTCCATTCAGAAGACGAGTCTATTTTATTCGGAAGATTTCGGCGCATGAGGCAGCGTTGCGTTGACGTTCGGGTCAGTGTCATAGAATGCAACGAATATCCCAAACGATTTTCAACAACTGAATAGAGGCAGCCTTCCTCCCCGAGCGCTTAACTACCAGCCTCTGGCACTGCAGCAATCTATTGCGTTACTATTTTGCGTTACTGCACAAAGAGGGCGCCACAAGTCGCACTGACGAAACTGGAGCCTACTTGCAAACGCATTCCTTTCCGCATGGACAGCGTTGATTGCCGGTGAATATTAGTTTTAATCTTTAACAAGAAGGTGAGACATAGTGACTAAATTTTCAAATAATGCAGTTTCAGTGGTGAGCGGGTATCCCCAGTTAAAAGAAGCCAGCTGCACAACGTTCACTCACGAACGATTGAGAACCTGCGCAGAATATTGTGTTTTCAAGGAGGACAATTTGTTGGGCATAGTTGGTGGACATTGCGCTGTCAAATCAACACAACTTCACTGGAAAGGCTACATTATTTCAGTCATTAGTTCTTTCAATATTTATCGCTCCTGAAATCGCAATTCCTGATAAAAGTGGTCGTCAATAGTAAATCAGGCAAGACTGACAACAAAAAACTCCAGAAGCCACAAAAGCTAACGGACGTGCCCAGACGCACACAAAGCTGAAAAACAAGAACGAAACTAAATGAAGACTATATCAGAAGTTGTACTCGGCTTCGAAGCACGAAGCGCTCAGCGAGATCTCTAAATCGTCTTGCGAAATCGCGAAAACCACGACGGGAAACCCGTACATTTCGTACAGCCGGCCGTTCACACTCACGGTAGACAGTGCGGCAAAAAAGGCAGAAAGCGGCAGAATTGTCCCAGCAGCGAACACACACGCACACGTATGCGAGCGAAACGCGTGTCCTCGCAGCGTTGTGCGCTTCGTACGCCCAGATAAAGCCGACTTTCCGGTGCGGTAGAGGTCGAGCCACGCCGTTTCTTCGTCTGTGCGGCGCAATTAGGGCCGCCAAGGAAAGGCGCGCCTGATGCTACGCTCGGCGGCGATACCGTGCTCCGGACTCGTTCGTGTGAATGAGCCGCAAATGAAGACGAATCGGAGTCGGCGGTAGCGGCGGCGCCGCAAACGCCGCTCACTCCCTCTGTCGGTCGCCGTCGGAAATTCGCCCCGCGAGCCAGATTACCCCGCAGTGTAGAACAGGGCGAACGGTGGCGGCGGGATGTAGGAGCTAAAGAAAGAGCTGGCGCCGAGGACTGGCTGCTGAGAGAGAGGATGCGGCGCACGAGAACAGACGGTGTAGCAGCTGCGGCGACGCGCGGTTGCACTATGGAGAGCGGTCGGGCACGAGTTAGGTTCGCGTCCGGGATTACGGCGCAGCGGCGTCGCCAGTCCGGCCGTCCGCCTAGCAGGCGGCGGTTATAAACCCCCGGCCGGGCTCGCTAGCCGCAATTGACCGGCCTTGCGAGCCCATTCGGCTCGGAGACGAATCCCGCCCAGGCGCCGACTGCTGAGTACAGGGCTCCGACAAGCTTAAGGAAACTGGGCTCTGCGTGCTTCCTCGGGACGCGTCCGACTTCCTGCCCTCCGTCTTTCCCTTTCTTCTCCCGTCGAGACAACGGGCTAAAAGCGGATGTGCGAAGACTGTAAAACTGTGTCCCTCCTGAGAAGTTGCAGCTCGCGTCTGTTAGGAATCGGTCTGCAGCGAGCAGCGGCTGCAGTCAACTTTAATTGCTGTTCGATCCGGTTTCGGTGCTTGGGTTTGCCTGGGGGCTGGACAGAGTGCGATGCGATGAATCCGGCAGTGAGACCGCCGATGGGGACATGCGCCCTAATTTTCGCCCGGTGCCATAGGCGCGAAAACGTGATAAATGTTGGGCAGAAAAGTTAATGACGTTGCTGAATTTTCGCAACGCTGAAACACAACCGTGGCATATGAGGGACGCTGAAGTAGTGTCCGAGATTAGTTGTGGGCACTTGAGCTTTTTTTTAACGCGCACAGAAATATCAGTTAACCGGTGAAGAGCTGCGGAGTTCTGCAGCCCTTCGCGCTTCATTCGATATTAAATGAACGTGACTCGTAGCTTTAAATCTACGTCTGCTCGTTTGCGCGAATGAGCCGATTCACAGCGCAACGCGAAAGCATTTGGGCCTCCTTGCGTTTGTCCTCACGCTCTACACGTTGACACTAGTTTGCCGTTCATGTCTTTCCTCAAAGAATCCTTGTCGTGCACGAAACGGAAATGGTGGCCTATTTTTTTAATGAATCAGTAGATAAAGCATGAAATGATTATTTCCCAATACCCCCCCCTCCCCCCCCAAAAAAAAGGCCGCCACTGTTTGGAAGACGTTGAAGTAACGAGCGTTAGCTGTTTGTTTTCATAGACGAAGAAAGCGAAGAAGAATGCGCCCGTTGTCCAGTCAAACCCCCTCAAGATACGTACGTCCCAAACGAAATTTGCTTCGTTTGTGGGGTGAAGGTGGGCCTAGAATTCGGCTTGCGGCGCGATATGGTAATACTTTAATTAGTAATTGCATGCATACAATGTTTACCTATTATTTAATTGTGCTTTTATTTCTATACCACAACCCTTAGGGCTTATTTGCCTACGAAATTTGGTACACAACTGTCCCTGGATGGGTGCCCCTTTTGTCCGAGTATATATATATAGCGGAACCAATGTATACACATAGAGCGGTCCCGTAATGGTACAGTTTTCTTCCTGTGGTAGGATATATATTTTGGGTGTGAGGGGGGAACGGAATGGAAGGGCGCAACCAATTTTAATGGCCATCATCCTGGATTCGAGGAACCGAAATTATGCTGCCATTTCGTCCCCTGACGTCATTCTCACATAGTTCCACCCCTATCCACCATATTGCACCGAGACGTCATCATTGGCGCGCCGCAGGTGGTTGTTTCTACAACGCTATTGTAGATGGCGTTACAAGCCTTCATGGGAGATATGCTGTTTTCTAGTTGCTGCCACAGATGGCGCTGTGATAGCAGGGTGGTAGCAGAGCCCACGAAATCTCGAAACGTGATCAGTAAGAGCTAACGCTCTTAAAAGCTTATGCCAGTTCGTATCTGTAACTGGCTTTAATTACAGCAGTCCGCGTTTAAAACTGACCACGCTTCATAGTGTGTTCAACTGGAAAAGTTCATTAACATGCGCTACTCTGTACCTGGAGCTCCCGAAGTGTACTTCCATCTCATTGTGTGCATTTTAACATGAGGGTAATAAAGGATTTATTGGCTGCAAAGTACAAGACAACGAACAGGAAGTCTCAGAAAAGAGAAAGAGAGTAGTTAATGAAACAGCCGGCAGGTTAGTCAAAGAGCCTTCAGTCGGGATGCTGGGCAACGCCGCCAAATAATAAATCGCCTGTTTGTGCGCAATGAAATTCTCATTATTCATATATGAGCGCATTACTTTATCTTAGAAAAGCTCTCTTAGCTAAGATGAAATGTTAGCGGTAAAATACGCGCATCAGAAAAGTACAACGCGAGTTTGCTTACGAAACTTTAAGATACTGAAAGCTAGCTAATTTCTATGCAATACATGAAACTGTATATAGCTGCAGTGCAAAGCTGTAGTAAGTATTTGCTTCATCAAGCTTCCTTATAGTTGACAGGAACAGTTACTGCAGGTCCTTTTCATTTTACATCATTGCTCTGGTCGAAGAAGCTGTCCTCTCAATACAAAAACGAAAAAAAACGAGCCTGCAGCTTCGCTTCTTGTTCATCATTATTTCAGAAATTGCATCAAGAATATATTAAGAATATACGTCGGGAGCACAGGGCATGAAGAGAGTAGCAGTTTAACCGAATGAGAAGTTTTATTAACATTCATACTTTCGGGCCCGAATACACAGACCGGTCCTCGTATCTTTGTCTTCACCTGCTCTTTAAAAATTCAGTATGCTGTACCAACTGTCCAAACAGATAGCTTTGTTAAGGCACTAGAGAAGGATGGAACTAGAACAAGCGGAAAATCTTGCCCGTAACAGGGTTAAACATATGTCGCCAGTACTGACCATTTTAACTTTGCAGTGTCCAGGATGGTTCCAATGTAGTCAGGAAGGTGACTCGCATGACTGCTTGCTCCAAGAGGACATGGTAATCAGAGTAGCGCTCGGTTCGGCAAGATGGAACGCCTACTTTGGTGTAGGTATCCCCATCCTGAAGTTGGCTCTTTATCTGCTTTATCTTTATGTGCTTGCTGTCTTATTGCTGCTCGTTTCGCTTTCTTTTCATCTCCTCGCCTTCTGCTCTTCGACGCTTTTTGGACGTGCCTCGCGGGCGATCACGGCCGGGCACCAGTGACGCGAGGCGGCGCGAGATTAGTGCGGCATGCATGCAAATGAGAAGATCCATCATCCACAGCCGCCGCCACCGTCTCATGTGTCCTGCGACCACCGACAGTTCCGCCTAACGTTGGACTTGACATCACGCGCGCGCGCGCTCCTGCGCAGCCGTCCAGTTCCCACGTGCGCATGCGCACAAACCACCGACTGACTTCTCGGGCCGGGGTTCGGTCGCCCAATACTTTCCTTCTCATGCATATATTCAGACAACGACCTCCCGGATGATTCGCCGGAGCCGGACGGGGCTGCGTCGCCAAGTAATAGCGGACCGCGACACAGCCGATGGCGCATATACGTGCTCAACAACAAAACGGCAGCAGACACGGAGCGCTGGGAAAGGTTGTAAAGGAGGAGGGGACATTTTCGCTTTCCCCCTGTTTCGATGTCATCAGGAGAGCGTGCTCTGACGCGAACTACTTTGCATGAGCATGCAAATGGGATGAAATCAATCAGGGGCCGTTTGATCCGATTCTTGTTGGGGCGGCTGTTGTGTCTCAGCAGACCGGGGGAAAAAAAAACAAGGAGCCAAGAGTTGTTTTTGTTTCCTTTATATTCCTTAGCTTTGACTGCAGGATATTACTCAGCCGCGTGTTTGGTTTTTATTCTTTCGTTTTCTTTACGAGCCCTTTGCAATGCACTGATTACTAGGGTAGGCAAGTTAGGTTGCAGAGTTCCTATACTCGACCGATATTCGTTGACCACGTGACAGCCGCGAGGCTAGGCGACCAGGCAAGGCGCAAAAGTGATGGAAGAGGCAATTTATAACATTCCGTGGCAACCACAAGTATAGACTGTTTCGCAATTTTGTGAGAATACTGTGTTCGTGTCTTTCGTTTTTCTCTTCTCTGCGTTCTCAGACTTCGAACCTTTGTCCCGCGTTTTCATTTAAAAAAAATGAAGTTGAGAGAAAAACAAAGCGAAAAAGACATATGCCGGCATACTTCTCGTTGCGAGAAGCTCCAGCACACTAGGGGTGTACAGTAACTAGGACACAATGTTGCATATAACTTACTCAAACTAATAGTTTCGAAACTGATAAACTCGGTGTCGTACCACGCTTTCTTTCCTTCAGAAACCTATCCCCGCCTTCCCCCTTTTTTGGATTCGTTTTTTGCAACTTGATCTGAGAGTGGTGACGTACAGTCATATGCGTTAAAACTAGCACGTGGAAGTTTCACCATTATGCTTATTTATTTCTTGCCTACAGCCGCTGTTCTTCAGTGGTAACATACGTCTTTCAGAGAGTACGCCAACTATCATGGTAGCACGTTGTATGTAACACGTTTGAGGCATGAAAAGTAAAGTGACTGGCAGAACCGACTTTGCAAATGGCAAGTTCAAAAATACTTTCTTTTACCTGCCATGATGGCGGAGTTGTTATGGCGTTCGGCTGATGAGGCCACGGACGCGAGATCGAATCCGGGCAGCGGCAGCCGCAATTAGATGGAGGCGAAATGCAAAAAAAGCCCGCGTGCTGTACGATGTCAGTGTATGTCAAAGAACCACAGGTCGTCGAGATTAATCCGGAGCTCTACACGACGCCGTCTTTCACTGCTCATGTGCAGCTCTGGGACTTTAAAAAAACACTGTTGATAAATAGAAGTTGGCCCGTATCGATAGGGCACAGCGTTCTAATTGCAAAGAGACCCTAACACCGAGAGGAAAGCTTTTATAAACTAGAAAAAGACAAAAACTACCCCATTCACTTCAAAACTGCGGAAACACGCCCTTTTACATGAGTACGTGATGTGCTTGAATCGACTGGCTGGAGGATTCTTAAATATAATTTTCTCGCAGATATATGCGTATTTTGTTGAAGGGCAAACGTCAGCAAAGGCAGCTAGAGCGAGGGACAATACCTGCATAGAGTTGTGTCCTCAGTGTCCCTTTGAACCGTACATACCATACCATACCATACCATACCATACCATACCATACCATACCATACCATACCATACCATACCGTACCGTGCCATACCATACCATACCGTACCGTACCGTGCCATACCATACCATACCATACTGTACAGTACCGGACCGTGCCATACCATACCATGCCGTACCGTACCGTACCGTGCCATACATACCATACCATACCATACCATACCATACCATACCATACCATACCATACGATCTTTTGTCTCCTATCCCATGCGATATCAAATTCTCTACACCAGGTGCCTGCGGCGGTTACGCTGCTCTTACTAGACTACTAAAACATAAACATGCCCGGGCCAGAACGTAATACCCGTTCACCGAGTTCAAGAAAATCACAACCACGGGCGCTTCCTCGCGGATAAGAGTCACCTTAGTTCCTGCACACACTCTCGGAAATGCATGGAGAACTGCTCCCAGCTACGTTTTGTATATACGCCATTGGGCTATGCAGCATCAGGCCCAGTCTGCCAGTTTTAATCGGGCTACGCACATCTTCATCTCGGCAGCAGGAGCGCTGCAGAGTGAGAGCGGAGTGAGCGTTTCAGTGACGTTTCGTGTCGAATGACTGTTGAGACCAAACGGGTTCTGTTTAAGCTAGTAAATGCCGACACCAGGCCTATTGCCCGTGCCGCCTCTCACGCATCATTTAAGGCCTTGTGGGTACTGCCTCCTGTAGGCACTGTCCAGTTAATCGAATAGCACTTCAGTATCGAAGCTTACGAAAAAAAAACAAGCACAAAACTTTCGATCACCTATGTCAAATTTAACACTTGAGCCCGCCCCTGTTTCCTTGCTTCTAGGTAAACGATGAACAGAGAAGTACAGCTGGCGGTGTACTTGCGGCCAGCTTAAACGAATATGAAAACACCCTTCAGTTGCTCTTTTTTTTTTTTCTAGATCACCAGCCGAGTAGGGTACATGGGACAAATAAGCTCCAAGCAAGATGCAGCCCAGCGAGGGACGCCTCTCATTGAAAGAAGAAATGGGAGCGGAAAGCCATGCTCTTCAGGCAGCACTAGCAGCAGCGGCAGCAGCAGGAGCAAAGCGATTGGATCGAGTACCGTTTCAAACGGATCATCCGCGGAGCGTAGGACAGGGCCCCTTCTCGATGCGTTCCGCACGCCTACAGCTGGTCATCTGGGCGGAATAAAAGCCGACATGGTCAACAACGCTGGCGGAACAGACATCCCCGAGCCACGAGCATCATGCTATGCGCCACACTGCGAAGGCACGAATGAGAACCGCGCTTGTTGTGTGATCACTGTCCACAAAAGGAGCTCGCGAAAGCGCCGTCACGTTATGCCATTCGGCGTAATACTCCCCAGGTTTTCTAATCTTCACTTGATTTCGATGTTTGACAAAGTATGACAAAGTGAAATTTTAGTAAATCGCAGGCAACGTCTAAATAAGAAAAACTGAAGCCCAGAGGGAAAAGCACATTTGAAAGCATTCACCTCTGCGTAAAAAAAAAAAAAAATGCTACAAGAAAACCACCTCTTCACCCGCTATTTTGACCCTTTCCGCGTTTTCCGCATGAAACGACGATTGGTATGTAGAAAAGAACTGACGATATTTTGAGGTATTTAGTGGAGTGACCCTTTAATTAAAAGGCGTCGCCTTGAGGCTCGTGCTAAATGGTAACATTCTCATTTTGGCAAAGTAAAGCTGCAGTATTATACCGGAATGTCGCTACTTTTTTTTTTCAAACCGCAATGTCACAACTCGGCCACACGTCTTTTAGTCGTTTTATTCGCATATTTAAGACCCATTAGATTTGGCTGGTAGCTGGGGCCAGGACGGTTGCCGAAGAGACTGGAATGTTGGGCGAAAGACAACACCTGCGGAAACAAGGAACCACGCCTGTTTTCAAGAAAAGACTATTCTCTCTATCTCTGTCTCTCCGGAGATATTTCCGAATCACTTCGTGAAATCAGCAAATGTGCTGACGTCAGTCCCTTAGTAGTTGCAACGAAAGAAGGTGCGCGAAGGAAGACAAAGCACAGCTGTTTGAAACAAACAGAACACCGCATAGGGAGGATTCTGATTTGCACAGACGTAAACAAAAAGAGAAATCTGAGGTGGGCAGCCATGTTGTCGTACGCGCTGGGCGGCGGCTTACGACGAGAGTAAAGCGAACCAGCAAACATCTACGCAATTTTGGCCTCGATAATATTTGCACCTAGAAACATTTCACAAGCAAATGACAAAACATAGCCGGAATACCCTCTGCGTCAGTTTGAAGGTTGGTTGGATTGGCTTATTGGGGTTTAATGTCCCAAAGCGACTCAGGCTATGAGAGAGGCCGTAGCGAAGGGCTCCGGAAATTTCGACCACCTGGGGTTCTTTTACGTGCACTGACATCGCACAGCACACGGGCCTCTAGAATTTCGCCTCCATCGAAATTCGACCACCACAGCTGGGATCGAACCCGCGTCTTTCGAGCCAGCAGCCGAGCGCCATAACCACTGAGCCACCGCGGTGGTTTCAGTTTGAAGGCCTTTAGTGCGTTGGCGAGACTTGTCTCAAGATATCCGTAAATGTTCAGTCGCATTCGAGTCTTGCATAATGGACGTTTTACATTCGAATACCTGAAATTTTTTTCCCCGATCGTTGATAAAGCGCCCGTCATGAATAAAGCGTTATTATAGTCAGATACAACTGTAGTCTGCAGTGAAGCTCCGCCCACATTCGGGACCACCGACAAAAAGTTTACCTGTTGTTAAATTTTCTCTTGTTACCTAAACAAAAAGCAAATCATGAGATGAAATTATAAACTCACTAAGTTTGTTGCCGCTGACTTGTTTTTTGCAGGAAAACATTAAAAATAATTTTTTTTGCTGCTGTGATTAGTCAGCAGAGTAATATAGGACGGCGTGGACCGTTACCAACTGCTACCAACTGCTGTCTATTTAAGCTGTATCATACTATAGCGCTTCTGCTCGCAATCAGAATACCAGAAAACTTGGTCCAAGTAAAGTGCACACAGGATGTGTGTGGTATAAAGCACAGCCCGACGGGCATACAAGCTCTAGATAACGACCTTTAGCTATTCACCAAACGACGCCTGCATCCGGCATTCGGCAGCAGGTAAGACATAGGCTACTTTGCAGGCACCAAAGTCGGCGTCAAGAGCCCACTCGATATTGCACTCAATATACGGTGGTCCCGTGTTGTTTCCCCTCCTGATTGCAGTTTGGAGTCGAGGGAACTGATAGTCTCGTCCGGAAATAGACTGACGCTCGGACAAGAGTCGGGTTATGAAAGCGTCACAAAAGCGTCGCGTGAAACCCGGACGGGAAGTGCAGGAAAAGTGTAAACTGCTGTTATTTTTCCCTTTTTCTTTTCATTCGCGACGTGCAACAGCTGCCTGCGTGCGCATTAAAAAAGATTCGCAAATTATGCATACATTATGCGGAATGCCAGAACTAGGACAAACCTCGCTGAATGCCCATCCGAAAGTGCTAAGTCTGTTGAAAAGGAGGAAATGAAATGTCGACGCTGCGAAGCAGGGGAGTGCGAAAGTAATTTCCGGCAGAGCTGCAGGAGAAAGGAAGAGCGAAAACCGCAAAAGCAGTGAAGCCGACGAGACAACACGTAAATCCTCTCAGCTTCGAAGTTGAAACGGCCCGCAAAAACCCGAACAGAGAGAGACTGGGCAGACAGAGACGGCGCGCGCGGTACAGAGAATGGGAAATAATGAGGTTTTAGCGGCTGAAGAAAACGAGCCAGCCGCTCGGGTCTTCGGAACACGTCCGCATTCTGAGACGGGCTCAATTCGCTTACGCAGAGGCGAGGCTGAACAGCTTGCGATTCCTTTGCGGCCAAAGGAAGGCAACGACAACTGCAACAAAACAACAAAAGCAGCTACTAAGAGAGACTGAAGAGACAGGCGGTCAGCGACAGTGCCGGGAAGTGCAAAAGCAACGCCGATAGCAGAATTAAAGGGAAGATGGGAAGGAGGAAAAACTTTGCGGCGCTGAACAGAGAGTGCGGCAAGAATCTCAAGAAATAATTAAACACGTGTCGCGCATTGTGAAGTGGGTGATTCTTGCTCTGAGCGCATCCTTGTTGCTTTTGTTTACACTTGAATCTGTGGCATGTTGTAAATACGCGAGTACAAGAAGATCCCGTTATTTTCTCTCCCCGCCCTTCTAATTTTTTTCTTCTCTCTTACTTTGCCGTGTCTGAGACGGGTTCGAAGAAATACGGCTTGAGAGTGTTTTCTAGAGAAGCGCGAAAACCGAAAGACGAAAGGAATGCAGGCGGTACACGGTCGTCCTTTTGATATCGTCGAGAATCAGAAGTCAGAAAGAATATATTTCGACACTACAGAGGAGCAGGGCACTGTTGTTACTAGAAGAACGGAAAATAACCTGACCGAATTCGCTTTGTAATGTCAGTGTAAGTCCGAAAAGTCTTTCCTTCTATGCACGTTTTCGTACGAAAAGCAAAATACCGACACGCGCCAGACAGCACAGGCTAGTTTTCCTCAGTGTTTAAGACAGACAAAAGGCACATAGGCGGCTGACTCGTGAAAACAGTACAGTCGGTTTACAAGAAAGAGCGGTTATTTAGTTTAATTCGCTTCTTCTTTTCTGCTGCCAAAAGTTGAGGTCTTTTCATTTTCTGATCACCCAGAACTGCTTAGAAGAAGCAGTTCGTGGTACCACGCATTCGCAGCTTGCGGAAACAATGCAGAGGATAAAGAATCCTACTTTCTTGCTTAAACTTCGCCACTACGAGGGAGAAAAGCCAACAAAGAATTAAAATTTGTAAAAATGGACGCAGGCCAAAAGGCGACCAAAAGTAGATGAAGGGGGCGGTGCTCAGAATAAAACTAAACGGTACACTGTCCTCGAACTTTTTCTTGCTGTTAACAAGCCGGAGGGTGGTTGTATAATCGCCCCTTCTACCCCTATTCCATATAACAGCGCCTGTTAAAGTCCTGCTTCGAAAATGTGATAAAAGATGGCGCACTTTCGAGGAGGATGTTCATCATGAAGCTATCACCGTAGCGAAAAAAGCTCGGTTTTTCTTCTTTGAATACTGTCAGAATGAAGAAGCTAGCAGTGGCGCAGGACGGAGCGCTCGCGCTAAGCCCACAGCCATTAGATAATATCTGACCATGGCCTCATGTCGTCTTTTGCTTTGCTTGCCACCCCGCAGCACTTGGTGTGAGATGCGGGGTATCATCGCCATCCTAGTCATAAGGGCTTCGGCGTCCTGAGTCAGACGTGGTGACCGGCCGTGTGTTACTGGTCTGCTTCGCAGTGCCCCAGCCTGACAGACCCGAACCAACCTTGCCATTGCTCCCCCCCCCCCCCCCCCCCCCCCCCCCACCGCCTACCCCAACCACCTCCTGACCTTCCGACCGCATCGATCCGAGACGCCGCCCGCAGTTTCCTTGTTCGCTTCAGTTTGTTCACTTTGTTGTCTGCGTTTCATTTGTTGCTGATGGTACATACATCATGGCGCGCACGAGTTTAAATAGATAGCAGTCGAAAGTTTAAATAACTTCACTAACCACTGCGGGTGATTGCCTATTACAGGCTTAAATATGACAAGTGTTGGTTCGTTCCCAAAGCCGACCCTGTGACGATCGCACTGGCGCATGCTGCTCAGTTACTCACTGCAGAAAATATTTCTTAAATCAGCAAACTAATCGCGTTCCTCAAGCACCTGCTTTTGCTAAGTGCGAAAGTAGGGCACACTGCTCTGTTCAGCAAGACCCCGTATTTGATTAAGTTTACGAGCGGAAATCTTGCTGTCTTTAGGCGACGTCAGTTACTTACTTCGAACAGTTCGCAGCACCAGGACATTTAGAGACGTGGTACATGGAAGAGGACGAGCAGGCGTGAAGTTCACATAGCCGGTTAGCACGCCTACCAAGTTTACAAAGCCCCGCTTTCTGCAGGTATTGGCACAATTACGGCAAATTGTTCCACTTGAGTCACGTGCAGTTCGTGCCAGTCTTTCCACGAGCCCGGACAATCGTCTTCGTTATTTTTCGTCACCAGTATTCAAAGCACATCCACCAGCAACATCGGGATCTCAGTAACGCTGCACAACAAGGGTTTCAGCAGGCACGAAAATCTTAAATCATTTTGCGGTACCGGGTGCCTGCTGAACCGCTTAAATTTGCGCTCGACGCACGTCACTGCACAGTGTTTTTCTGTCGCCGTTATTTCCGATCGCAGTCGCGCCCCACAGCTTGGGTTGGAGTCCCGTGCACATGATGCAGACATTACCGGGCACCTGCGACCCGGCCGGCTGCTGCACACGGGCTTGACAGAAATCGCAGCTGGCGGCTGGCTGCCAAGCGGAACATGCGCGCTGCACACGTTTCGCTCAGCGACCGAGGAACGTGGCACGTAGACCGCAGTCGCGCCATTTGACCACGACTTGCGACACGCCGGCCAAGACGAGAGACATGGCGAGCCTGTGGGCCCTGCGGGGCTGCGGCCTGCTTTGCCTCGTGCTCAGTCTGCCGTCCGTCCAGCCGCTCGAGATCTGTGAGTACTGTGAGCGCGGTGCGCGAGTCTCAGTCTCTCACAACTGGGCGAACACCCCCAACCACGCTCCTCTTCGCATTCGGCTCCCGCTCGGTGTTTGGAGGAAAGACGTCCGCTTGCCCGAAGTGGCTCAGAACTTCACACGCTCTGAGGGATGCGCAGCTACGAATTATAATGAACGCCGCGTGCATACTGTCCCGTTGAAACTCTGAAGCACTCTTGGAGGTGCAACAGCTGGCGTCAGCTCGCGACCGAATTTTGCGGGCTAGCTATTCGAATGCAGAAAAGGTGCCTTGATTGTCGCGTCACTGGTCATCTTTATACTGGCTGGGGCCAGTAGACAAAACGCGAACCAATTTTAGGCGCGTGCAGTATCGTGGATGGGGCTCGTTACATAGCCAATGCAAGCTGTAACTGCCGCACGATGTCGGCAGCCAGCCTAGCGTGTAAAAGTTACAGGGTCGCTATGTAAGGGCAATAACTGCCACCAAAATCACGGCTTACTTGTTTGAATTGGTTAGTAACTGCTACTAACTGATAGATAGTTTCCCACAGGCGAGCCAAAGCTAAGTTGTCTGTAAAACGCAGGTAGCCGGACCAGTGAAGCCCTCCGCGTTCGTCAGTGCTAGCCGATCATAATAATAATAATAATAATAATAATAATAATAATAATAATAATAATAATAATAATAATAATAATAATAATAATAATAATAATAATAATAATAATAATAATAATATTAATAATAATAATAATAATAATAATAATAATTGTTTTTTTGGGGAAAGGAAATGGCGCAGTATCTGTCTCATATATATCGTTGGACACCTGAACCGCGCCGTAAGGGAAGGGATAAAGGAGGGAGTGAAAGAAGAAAGGAAGAAAGGGGCGCCGTAGTGGAGGGCTCCGGAATAATTTCGACCACCTGGGGATCTTTAACGTGCACTGACATCGCACAGCACACGGGCGCCTTAGCGTTTTTCCTCCATAAAAACACAGCCGCCGCGGTCGGGTTAGAACCCGGGAACTCCGGATCAGTAGTCGAGCGCCCTAACCACTGAGCCACCGCGGCGGGGCTGCTAGCGATCGCAAAGGCAATTCTCGTAATTTCGAACTATATTGACAACTATTGGCGCACGAGTGTAACAATAATTAGCAATGCGTGTGCGAGCACACGTGTCCGCTTCACGAATGAACGCCGCGACAGACACGGGCGCGGAGCTTCCTCGTGCGTGCTGTAAACTGCAAATAAAAGCCGCTCTTTGGCAATATAGGCCATAGACCTTCAGTGAAAAGTGCCACGGCGGAAATTAGGATAAAGACTGCTCGCACGCAGGACGTGGAGTTCGGATATTGTACTCGAAATGCGGTCGTGAAACACGATATTTAGGCTGCATACCAATGGCATGCTCCTCAAAAAAATGTGCAGGGTTGTATTCACTAGACTTCTTTTTGCAGAAGATCTGTTTGAGATTGTCTAGCGTAACGCCTAGAGTAGAACCGAAGCAGTGAAGAATGTGATTTTCATTAGAACATTTCTGAAAATAGTTTTTTTTCTTTTTTTTTTAATTTTACAGCTCTCGTAGCCCCATGTACTTCTGCTGCTGCTTTAGACCAATGCTCGCACCTTAGCACAAAAATATATCATAAAACTATGGCATAATATTGGAGGCATATGCCAAAAAGTTATCAGTACAGCCGCGTCCTCCCTAAATTTCAAGGAGACTACTATTTCATTTCGACACTACATACCTTCGCTGAAATCATTCGCTTTTAAGGCTGTCGTTCTGGGTCTGATTTCAATCATTGTATGCCACAAGCTCGGTCTGAAACCGTTTCAACGAGCTAAAATAGAATGAGGGAAAACTTACGATCGCCTGATGAAGAAGCATTTCAGAGTCGAGATCGGCACCAAATCGGCGCGCAGTCAGTGCCAAGCAGAGCTCTATAGTACCTCGCCAATGCAAGCCATAAACAGTTTCCGGGAAAACTTTTATAAAGCAACATAAAACAGAGAGAAAGAGAGAAAGGAAAGGAGAGAGGTAAAGTACGATAAAAATAGAGTACGAGATACATGCCTCCCAGAGGCCCTAGCGGCATGCCACTGAAGCTTGCCTGAGGAAAAAAAAATTGGCCCGCTTGCACGCATGCGAGGGGACAAGCGAGACAGGAAAAGAGATAGAAAAAAAATGACCGGGCACAAGACTCTTTTCATCTGAAAAGTCTGCACTGTTATTTACTACAATGTCGTCCAAATCAAAATTTCCCGCTCGCCGCAGGCAGAAGACCAACACCTTCTGATTCAGGAAAGCGGGCATGGAGAATATGATTTACTTCGTGAACTAAGGGTGTCATTAGAGACAAAATATTGGAATGTGAACTCGGCACATTGTCGAGGTGATTTACGAATGACTTCTTGAACCGCATATCTGGATTTGGAAGCGAAAATACCGGAAATCGTAAAAAAAAAGAAAGAGGGGTATGAGGAACCGCAAGAAGGAAAATATTGAAAACAAAAGTCAAACAGGTACGTGTCGTCTCGGCAGACAGCACATGTGCACGCCTGTTGTGCTCCTTCCAGGCCACCGCTCAAACACTAAGTGCAGCTCGTTGAACTACTGAGTGTGGACTGTTTGGTTCCTTTGCTTATCCGAAAAGTAATAGCGCTGTTCGATTTTCGAAAGCTCTTTAAACAAGCGAACTCACTGAGATAGATTTAGCAATAGACTACGACTGCCGCTTGGCAGTCCACAAAGATGTGGAGTTAGATCAGCAACCAAAGATAGATAATATGAAAGTTATTGGAGCATTCCAGCACAATCACCAAGACGCCTGATGTAGCGATTTCTCTAAAACGGCGTATACATGAATAATCTGAGACATGGACCCCCTATTAATGATACAGCAAACCCAACTTTGGTGAAAATGAAGGCAAAACGTACAAATCACTCACTCAGTACGCATCAGAGGCACTTTCCAAGTGCTGCAAGCAGCGGGATCCTAATTATACGTTTCACGAATGAATGAAAACAAAAACGTTATACCTGCTAGAATTCAATTTCAATCCCGCAGTTATGACAGATGCCACGTAAAGTACGTGCCACTAGCTGCAGCATAGTGAACTTCTCCATTTTATTTTCTTTTTGCCCTATGACAGTTGTTCAGCTTGCAGCACAAAATTTCGAGCGGCAGTCCAAGTGTGTAGCGAGGCAAGATAGTTGGTAAATGATTTATTCTCGCCGAGTACTTGGCGGGTATTTTTTCCATCTCGTTGTTTTAACGATCGTCAGAGGGGTCGCATCCCCCGCAAAATAAGGGCCTCTTCCATCAATCTCCACTTGGCCCTACCGCTGCCAACCACGGCCGTGCCACTCACCCCCCCCCCCCCCCCTCTCCCTGCCTACCTGCACGTCTAGCTCCTCTCAACACACACACTGCTAACTCTGACACGGTTATCTGTTCGCCGTTGGTCTACTGTCCAGTGCTGACGGTGTCACCAGTACTGCTAAGCCTAGCGGCCTATCACGTCAGGTTCTGCAGCCACCCGGTCATTCCATTTGTTTCTTACGTCACGGATGATGTCAACGCGCTACTTTGGAATGTCCAAAGCCATGCGGCACGCTGTGGCAGCCAAGGGAACTGGAATAACTTGTCCCGGATTGCTGGCAATATGGCTGCAGTAACAGTAGCACAGGCCCCCTCAATGTTTAAATCCTACAGCGAAGATGGAAACTGCATAATTTCTGAAATTCTGCAGAACAATTGTGTCGGCCTGAAGTGTGCCTGCAGCTCTGAGTCGTACTTTTGACGTAAAGCAATCGACGCTAACGAGAAGGAGCAAACGAAGTTGGGTAATTTCCACGGAAAATAAGGCTGTAAGATGCGCAACGGGAATAGGAAGACGCTTCATGCGCCATGCTGCGGTCTTTATGCGAACGAACTCCTCTGTGAAGACGCTATCCAGTATCCAGCCACCGCTGTGTCTCAGTGGTTATGGCTCTCGGCTGCTGACCCGAGAGACGGGGATTCAATCTCGCGGCCGCAGCGGTCGCATTTCGAAGGAGGCGAAATGCTAGAGGTACGTGTAGTGTGCGATGTCAGTGTACGTTGAAGGACTCCAGAACCCCACTACGGCGTCCCTGATAGCATGAGTCGCTGTGGGACATTAAACCCCACAAAAACAATATCCAGCACTCCTAATACCCGGTAACTTTGTGGCTTTATAAGTGCAGATGCAACATTTTGGACCACGAAGTATGCCATAAAGCGGAGAGACTCTGCATTAATTTGTGCAATCATGTATTGTTTCTAGTGTACTAGTACCTGCAAGTGCACCACTAGCAAAGGAACAGAGTAAGAATGAATTGAAATAAAATTACAACAGGATTGGAATAGAACTGAAATTTAATTAGAATATAATTGGAATACAACTGCAGAGCTTTCGCATTTGTCGCAGATGAATTCCTTAAGTGCCCCCAGTAATTGTTACAGAGCTCTTCACTACGGCGTCCTCCACAGCGCATGAGCAGCAGGAGGAAGTTAAACCCCGCAAAGCACCAAACACGGATAGCATAACGATGCCCAATAACCAGTCGTATTTACTATGGTTTGGGGCCAACTATTTCTGAGTAATACGCTATTGCGGCCGCAATTCAGGGGCTATTTTGCTGCTGCGCGCATCGTTCCAGATACCATATTTTCTGGCATAAAGGGCATACTTTTTATGAACAAAAAATTTGTGCAAACATAGTAGCTCCGTTAGGGCCAGAAATAGTGAAAGAAAAAACTTATTTTCGTCTTTCTACGCAAATAATAGTTTTCTTTTTATTTTAATTCATAGTGTCTTTCGATTAAAACGGGCACAATTGATCGACGCAGATATTTTGGCCCGATGACAAAGCTGACTGTTATCGGTAGTGGAATTGCTAGACATGAACGGTGTGCCAGAGAAAGCAGCATGTGAATATCTTAGGGCCCAGAAAGGATCAACACTAATGTAGGTCTTGTAATGTAAAAAGAAAATATTATAGGAGGTCGCATTTTGCAAGACGGTTTATGGGGGTTTAACATCTCAGAGGGTGATCAGGCTATGAGGGACGCCGTAGTGAAGGGCAACGGGAATTTCGACCACGTGGGGTTCTTTGACGTGCATTGACATCGCACGAATAGACGAGCCTGTAGAATTTCGCCTCGATCGAAACTCACCCGCCGCGGCCGGGATCGAATCCGCGTCTTTCAGGTGAGCAGCCGAGCACCATAACCACTGAGCCACCGTGGCGGCTTTTGCAATCATGGAACGGAGTGACTGAGAAAGGAATAAGGAACGTCCAGAAGAGCGACATAAACAATAATTTGTAATAAAGGAAAAAGTCACTGGGTTCTTCACACTAGCACTCGTTTATTTATGATTCACGTTGATTTATTTATTCCTTACTCCTACTTGTTTAATTTATTAACTTTTACCGCCATCCTAAAATGCGACAAAAATTGAATCCAAAAATAGAAACATTTATGAACTGTTGACCGTTTGATTGGAAGCTAAGCAGTTTTCGATTTCTTCCCTCTTCTGATTCATACTACGAGCGCCTAATTATTGCGTTTCTATTTCCTTAATATAAAATGAAAGAAGATGGGAGCTACATGTCTTGCAACGGTGTGAAGAGTACAAGAAAACCTATACGCCGTATCATGCACTTTGACTAGCAGGATTATTGCCTGCATAACGAGAAATCAGTCTTTTGATTGCACACTTTTATAGCGCTCAAGTGTCGCCCAGCAATGGCTTAAGTGGTATTTTTTTCGAACATCCTTGCGTCGGCAGCACATGGCAGGCGGAGCCCTAGGGGTGAAAAAAAATTTTTTTTTGTTCCCTTGAAATAATAATCCTCCAACGAATCCATCCGCATTGCTACTGTATCCGGGAACTTAGACGCGGCGCAAACAAACAATACACAGCCAGCACCGCATAGGAGTAGTCAGCAGTCTACCTCTTGCCCAAACAGAACTGGTGTTAGAAAGATGGGCGTTTTAAGGCGAAGACAAGGGCCTAGCTTTGAGCCTTCAATCGATAAAAACTTACTGTGGTTCCACTTCACCTTTCCTCTTACAGCAGACGACTGAAGTTCTTGTCAGTGCGTGGAATGCGGTCACAGCAGCGAAACGTATCCGCCAACAAGGTTCCTAACACTGTAGATGAAATCGCCGATGCTTTCTACCTTTGCCTAACAACAGCTTGGCCTCAGTAGTTTCAGCGAGCTTAACGAGGAATGCATGCAACTCACAGACGCCCGATGCGCAAGCGCTTCAACGTCGTGACAGTTCGCGTCGACTGCGCACACAGTTGAAAGATAGCGGAACACTACACTTCGCCTCTGCGGCGCACAACTGCTTTTTCCGAAAATTTTTCAAACTAGAAGAAAAAAGAACGAAAGACGGAAACGACGAAGAAAGGAGCAGCATAAATGTTAAAACAGCCGAGTGCGATACGCCTGCGAAGAGCTCAGAGGCGTGTTAATATAGCACTAAACTGCGATAAATATCGCCAAACCTGCATGTTTTCTTGATTGGATGAACCAAAACTACAATATTTACAAAAAGCAAGAGGCTAGGAAGGAAGTAGGGCGAGGTGCGCGCTTGCATGAGCTTCCTGTGTTTCTCTCAAAAGCCCTGCAGCTAACTTTCCAACCGTGGCAGGTGGAAGGTGGTGGCAGGTTTAAAGTGTACACAACAGTACACCGCAGGACGCCAGACAATTTTTATTCACGGTGAGGACTCTAATGCCAATGCATTAGAAAAAACGTGCTCACGGAACACTGTTTATTTCGCAAAACTGCGAGCCTCATTATTCACCCGGACACGGAGCTTTGTAGGGGTAATTTACGACCAATAAGTGCTCGGGCCGAATACCTCCGGTTCAAAGCAAACAGTTACAGGAAGTACCAGGAAGAAAGAGACAACATAAAGAGAAAGCGCTACAACGACACGATAAAATAAAAAGAAAGAAAAATAGGGCGAAAAGAGTGTTTTCACAAAGTAAGTGTATACTCAGCCATCAGAGAGCCCATGCACGTGCATATGTTCTTATTCCGGTTATGCCACTCACTTATACAAATGCGTCACGTGAAACCTGTAAACTCGCTCTGTTTCTTTGTCTCGCACAATTTTCGAAGCTGTTATGGACAAAGCTTCAACGTTTTGAAGAAGTCCTCGAATGAAATACAGTTAATTAAGATACATATACAAATGTTAGCAACCAATGAGTATCGCCGCTAAAATTGTTAAATGAGTTCAGTAAGGCAATGGTATGAAACGAGGCCCTTAAACCATCCGGCTCCTAATTGACATATATTTTGCACAGATTCAACTAGGACGCTATTTTCGTTAAACAAAAAAAAAATCGCGGGCGGTCACTTCAGCTCCTGCACGCCCATCGCAAAATAAGCGAACGGATATTCTGAAAGACAAGAAACAAAAACACAAAAAACGCGGGAAGAAAAACATGAAAAATATTCCCACCTTGAATTAGAAGCATTTTTCAAAAAACTAGCTGAGCCAGCAACGACTTTTTAATTGCATTTCGCGACCAAACCGTGGATTGACTGCTAATATTCCGCGTGACTGCCTCAAACGGTAACCGTCTATATAGACCAGATTGCTGAATGTACCTTCTCCGATGGTCATCTATTGCTACTGTCTGTTCTGGCGTAAATGCTGCATGCGCCTGTCAAATAGGCAAAGTTTACTCTTCGCTTATTTTTTGGCAGTCGACAGCGTCATCACGGCTCGCCGACTGGACCTGGTCAAGTTCAAAGCTTTGCAGTGGGAGCCGTTCCTGCGCCGTCTCAACGACACCGTGCACAACAAGGCGGACGTGAACGCAATGTGCCGAGCACACATGCAGCTGTTCATCGACGCCATGGTCCAGAGGGACGTTCCGGGCCTTCAGTGTGAGACTTGAGCAATTATTGCACCAGTGGGGAAGTGTGAATCAACGCGGAGTCCGCAGACTTGAACCGCCTAACGACGAAGTGGGTTAGCTTATCGTTATGCAGCAGGACACCTGAGATGAATTTACAGCCGCCAGTGATATCTGTGCGAGGCTTAGTTGAAGCGAGAACTGGTGTTGATGTGTATAGAAACAGAGGAAACACGAGCTTTTTCAAAATCAATAAACCTTAACAAATAGCTATTGCTCGCACCGGGCTGTTTGAACGAGCTGACCAGTTTACGGGTGACATCGTGAGTAACTAGAGCCCCAAAGGAACGTGGTTGTGGTCGTGGGAGATCATAGCCGACAATCGTAGCACGGAGTTGCTAACCTCCATACTGTTTCTTACATTAACGTAGTTTGCAACGCATTTGTGGTCACAGAATTCTAAAAGACGGCGACGAAGAAAGCAGACGACAACACAGCACAAGCCACGAGCGCTCATTAGCAACTGTCCGTTTATCTGGAAGAAAACAGCACTATATGCGCAAAAAGACAAACATTCAAGCAAAATGAAGCATAGCCACAGAGAGACCACAAATCGCGGTGTATGTGTTTTAGAATCGCTGCAAATTAATAATTGTGCTTGTTTCAGCTGGAGTCGTCGTAACAGTAATCTGCTGCCCCGTGGGCGAAAGCAAGGGTGTCCACCTCCATTCTCTTTAAAATCAACAGTGGTTCGTCTGACTACCTCAATGACGTTATTTTTTTGTTTAACGCTTCATTTAAGTCATCATATATACACTAAGCAAGAACAACCAATAGTATTTTTGTCAACGGAGAGAAAAATTACGGTTTAATTGTTACGAAAGAAGGCAGGGGTCCCTTAGTTTTGCTGACGAATGCAGCCAACGTAATTAGTGCGAACGCATGCATTTCCGAAACACTATGTGTGCGAATTTCTGGAATCTCTATGCCTCGGAAGTGCGCGTTGTTTACAATAGCCGGCATTCACCTTACATGAAGTACCGAACCCCTGAGAGTTTCGTCTCTATATAGTAACTTGTACTGCGCCACTACCGAGGGGTAGAAACGCGCCAACACCGCAAGTTATTCGCATTTCTCCTGTGCAAAATACCGACTTAAATTCTCCTCTTGAGTTTTTATCCAGGAAACACAATCACAAAATACGGGCAGGAGAAACTGATTGTGATTCAAAAGCACAGACGGAAAACCAGCCTAACGTCAATCGATTGAAAACCTCCTTGTCACAATCTTCGCGTATTCTGCTTTCGCTTTTTCAAAAGCTCCACGCCACGTGGCTCTAAATAAAGGGGGAACAAAGCTCAAACGATGTTTTGCCGCCCAAGGCGCGACAGAGCAGGTGAAACCACTCGCGCTCTCCAAGCGGTTCCCTCGTTTTCAGGCGCGCCATTCGTTTCTGCTGCCCTCCTGCGACCGGTGTTGTGCAGCGCGGGCATCGCGAGCGCGGCGCTTCTGAAACTGACAGGACTCGAGCTGAGATCGGGTCTCACAGGAGCGAATGTGCTGCTCGAGGCAGGCATTTTTATGGTTTACGGGTTTTAAATCTCGAACAACTCATCTGAAAAAAAGAGAGAGAGAGAAGAAATATACATCTGCACCACACGGTGCTTAAATGCGTGCGGATGACGTTCCGAGATTTGCCGAAGGGTATTTCGAAGATCAGCGCCGGCCGTCACATAGAAGTGCATGCGTCGTCTGTGCGCTGGTGCACCCAAGAAAACAGGAGCGGAGCGAGCGAATAAGTTGAAGCATGAAATGAATCGAGAAGTGTATCTTAATCCAGCTCGCGATCAATTTTACTTTTCATTTTTCCTAGAGTTTTCCGAGAGACCGAACTGTATGCTGATGTTTTCATGATTCTGGGCGCCTGTCTTTTTAGCAGGGTTGTTCTGGCGCCCTTCTTGTGTGCGAAAGCCAAGGGGAATGCAGGAAAAGGTTTTCTCACCACAAGTTTGCAACGATTTCATAATTAGGTCTGTAAGATATTTCATGAAGAAAGTATTCGTTTATAAACAGCGTCACGGAATATTATTATGCGCATCTGCGGAAAAAAAGGTACCAATATCTTTTGTTTTTTTGCAATGGTATATCAGGCCTCCTGACTCCGGAGCTTATGAAGGCATTAAGATAGTGTGCAGGAAACATCGCGCTATTCTGCCGGCAAAAGAATGGGCCGCCATGGTCCACCTAACCATACAATTTTGTTTGATATAATCGTGAAAAGTTAGTTCAGATAACCGCGGAATGTTGGTTAACGTAACCGTAGAATGCTAGTTCACACAGCCATAAAATGCTGGCCCGCCTAACCTTCTTGGTTCACAATTACCGTAGAATGGTGGTTCACTCGATCGTAGACTGTTGGTTCACATGCTCTTGCTGGCTCATACAGCTGTAGAGTATAGGTTCACACAACCGTAGAATGCTTGTTCACATAACCACAGAATGATGTTTCGCATAAACGTGGGATGTTGATCCACTTAATCGTAGAATGCCGGTTCTCATGGTTGGCACAGCCGTAGAATCTTTTATCTACGATTATGTAAACCAGACTGATCTGAAACATCTAAGGCTAAGAATGGGCATTCTAACTAAGAAGTGGGGACGAGGTAGTGGTAGTAGTTGCCATTTCTTCACCCATGGAGGGAGAAATATTCGGCGTTTGTTTCTTGCTTTCAGTAACATTTTGGGAACATCTAGATTAAATTGAGAAATTCTTGAGCTAGGGCTCTCATTACCGTCGTAGGCAATGCCGAGTGACGATACAGGCTTGAGGCCAAGGAAAATATTTTTGCATTGCCTAGAGCATTTGGACAGTGGAACAATAATAAAAAAATTCAAGCTTTCTTTAATAAGGTCCCGAATGTAGGCTTTTCACTTTAATGATCTGAAAAATCTCTTGTCGTTGCCAAAGCAAAAACAGACAAATGCAGGTTCTTCTTTTGCCTACTCCTTACTAGAACGCAGCTCGCTCAGTATATATCTCTAGTCCCATAGCGACAGTCGCTATAAGCGCAGCTCGAAACTGCCTCGCTTCTTTACAAGCTTACACAGGCTCTTTCAGCATGAACGCTTAAACGACAGCGGGTGCGAGCTAAGAGCCGTCTACGTAAGGATTATGCGAC
This sequence comes from Amblyomma americanum, assembly GCF_052857255.1. NCBI lineage: Eukaryota > Metazoa > Arthropoda > Arachnida > Ixodida > Ixodidae > Amblyomma > Amblyomma americanum. The sequence goes on along the minus strand of NC_135502.1, from coordinate 19,917,414 downwards.
TGGCTCGCGTGAGCTCGGGGAAACAAGGAACGTAATTGCTCGCTAAGCAGCTTAGGATGGTCGAAGGCACGCAGAGAAACGTGCACGCCTTCCTTCGACTTGACAGCCTTTTTTCGTAAGCTTTGGACAACTGCTGGAAGCGCTTCAACACCCCCCACCCCCCTCCGCTCCCTGTGCCACTCCAGCTCATCCCTCCTCCATTCGTTTATTATTATTTTTCGGACCAACGCTGCCCATTTCGGTTATTCCTGGTACCTTAACATCAAACATTTAGCATAGTTTCGTTTTCTTTCCCGTGTAGGGGAAAACGAGATTTGCACACCGGGAGCTTTTCGACGTATTTTGAAGGGACGGGGAGGGAGGCTCTGTGAATTTGCTAATTGTGTCTCTGCGCTCTGGGGGGACTGAAGCAGTCATTCGAGAGAAATGGGCGGGAAAGGGAATTTAATCGAAATGAAAGCGACGCAGGGGCTCTCGTCGACACCTTTGGTGACAACTGATTTCATGCGTACTTCTACGAAATCGTGTTAAACACTTCAAGACACGTTCGAGACAATATTTAGAGCTCATATGTACCGGACAGTTTTGAAATTGTAAAACAGCCTACGCCGTAATCAAGTAAACGTACGCACAGCCGCGTTTGCGACGAACGGATATTTTTAAGGCGGAAATTCAGTGGCACTGCTGTACTGAGTTAAACAGGAATTTGGACAAAGGTACAGTCGACGAAATGCTGGCGTGGCTCTGTTCCCACAAAGGTTTGGCTGAACTGCTCTGTCTAGTTGACACCTTTTCCTCGAGCGTTCCCCCTTTTCGGTCAAGTGGCTACAACGCAAAGAGCGACGCACTGAGGGTTGGGCATTAATCGTAAAAGTCGACCTGACTGCACTGCGAAGCCATCTGTTCCGTGACGGCTGAAACTTGGTTCCAATATCTTTGGGGGCGCAGTGCTGGATTCCCAGGGATCGTTCCCGACAGGGATGCTCCACGGCTCCTCAGGGGAGATCGGTTCACAGAAGGAGTGCTTCGCTGCGGCCCTTGCGGACAATAACGGCGACCCGGTCGGGAAAAAGTTCTGCTCTGTCGTGGTGTACCACACGGACCGCCTGCCCAACTTCCCACAAGTGGCCGAGAAAGAGGTACCCTCAACACCTCTCTGAAACGGTCAAAGTGAGGAAGGTGCTCTAAGCAATGTCTATGAAAGGAAAGCTATTTTGGTTCCCGAAACCGTAGAATGCTTGCTCACATAACCACAGAATGATGTTTCGCATAAATGTGGGATGTTGATCCCCCTAACCGTAGAATGCTGGTTCTCATGGTTGGCACAGCCGTCGAATGCTTTATCTACAGTTATGTGAACCAGACTGACCTGACGCATCTACGGCACATTATTGTATACCGAATAATTTGTTTTTACAGGGATTACGCTCAATCATTAATGTTATTTCTTCTGACGTGCGCGCTGTGCTCTCCGCGTCGTATATTGCGTAATTGACTGTATCACTCAAAGCTTCTTTCTTCGTTGAAAGAGGTCCTTTGTTCAAAAATTTTAATAAAGCAGAATTGAAACGGTAGGAAACATGAAACCTTGGATGAGATGCGTGATAAGGCCGTAATTTCTGTACCGTAGCGACGATGTCACGCACATACAATATCGACCATTTTATTGTTGGCTACATAGTGGTATGCCATTCAAGTTGTGCAGTTAACAATCATGATAACAGTCTGCTCATTAGTGTTTGTGATTGACCAATCGAATTAATGCATAACACAGTAATGCACAATTTCGATAACCGCCACCTCTTCGGGGAATGCTACGGCGGACTGACGCCGGGCAATCACAGTGTTGACGCAGCGCAAAAGCATTTTGAATACCCGCAGTTATCTGCGAGTTAACTACACGGTGACGGCATTGTGCAAAAGAGCACATTTACACGCATCACATTTGCCCTCGAATGCTTAGCAATGGTAAGAGAACGAACTTTTTTCTAAGACACCGTTAAGAGCTTCTGGTGCTCACAAACTGCTTCGTCAACATTGTTTACTTCACGTTGCAGCAAAAGAAAGCGAAGGTGTTCGCCTTCGAGCAGTCAATGCTAAAAATCGGCGCCTGCCTCCCGTCCGCATGCAGCAACGAAGACGTCGAGAAAATACTCAGCAAAGGTGACACATGTACTTTATAGTGTGTTTTCGGCAGCGCTTGCTGGCAGTCTTCATAGCTCCTTGGTACCAGAATTTCACGAAGTCGGTGAAGGAGACGGGTCTCTTCTCTCTAAATAAGCATTGCCAGGAATTCGGTCAAGCGCTTCTACTATAGTTTCCTCAACTGCCACCGCGCGGTGCACGACTTTGAACACGCAACCATATAGCTTTGACGTCATCCGTGACGTAAGAAAGAGAGAGAATGGCCGAGTGGCTGCAGAACATAATGTAACTTGGTAAGCCGCAAGAAGCTGCCCCGCGATCCTGGTAATGAGTCGATCACTCGTAAGGGACGCTTATGGTCTTGTTTGCTCATCAAGTGCTTACACTTTGGGCAGCCCTGCGTGGCGTTCACGAGCTGCACCTAGGCAGCTTACTATTGCGCACTGAAAATAACACGTCTCTGTTGATCTATTTGCCTGCATTAATGTGTGGTGCACAGAAAAGGGGTTGACAAGAAGAAGAGTGGAAATAGATGAAAAATAATGCGGAACAATTTTTCATTACGGGTAACGGTGAGGGTTACGCATAGTGCCGGCGCTGTTCTGCCGGCGCTGTACGCATGCACACACGCACATGCAAACACACAGAGGCCAAGAAATAGTAACAATAAACGGCACCATCGAAGACGGCCTCCTCAAGGTCCCTGCACGGAGCCAGGCATGTACTTACTGTTTTACAAAGAAGCCAGTGCGACCTGTGAGGCTACCGTCAGTTTTGCTAACCTAACTATTGCAGAATGTTGTTAACCTGAGCAGTTGTCCTCCACAGTAGAGTAGCTCCACCCCAATGTCTCTTCCACGTAGCTTTTTTTGGAAAGCGCGACGCAAAATGGGGCGGACTTTATTTTTCCGTAACATCGTACTACAAGAAGCAAATGCTCGGACACCTAATTTTATTCAACCTTCAGCTACTAGACTAACACGGGCACAAGTTGCAGCCAATTTTCTCATGAAAAAACGCGTTCCAGTACTTTTCTTCCTCAGACCATTTTCTGTGGGAATTTGCTCCCGTAACCGCTTTTTCCAGCTTATAAATTCGACAATGCGCTGAAATAACATTTATTCGGTTGGTTTAGGTCTATATCTTACCCTTACTCAATTTTGCTGCATGGCTTATTTTTATTTTTCACAACTAAAGCAAGGTGTGAATGTTATGTTCTATGCCCTTTCTGCTTGGGTCATTATGTGCCTGTAGTGTCTTGGAATAAATAAAGAAATAAAGAAGTGAACAGCGAGACTGACAGATGGAGAGAAAAGAGAGAGAAGTGTTTTAAATCAATCATTAAATTCACATCCCTTATGGCACATTACTGTATTCAGAGTAATTTGTATTTACAGTGATTGCACTCAATCATTAATGTTATTTCTTCTGACGAGTGCACTGTGCTCTCTGTGTCGTATACTGCGTATGCTGTAGTTGTGCTTCGTTGCGCTGTATATCGTCAGCACAGGTTATTTCTTCTTCGTATGTGAGACGGAGCAGCCAGCGCCGCTACCAGGCACCCACCTCTCGTTTAAAGTCCTGGTAAAGAAGAAAACAATCTGCATCCCAAACAGAAATCAGGGCTTTCTTAGCTTTCTGCGTTCCCACTGTGAAGACACGCAAAAAAAAAAGAGGAGTAAACCGACAGGCTCGTTCCAAACCATCGGCCACTCAGCCAGGAAGTCAGCCTCAATACGGTGCCTGTTTTCTTGTCGCCTTTGTTTGTGCTTGCTCGGTTCACTCCGAGCGTGAACTGAGACGAGCGGAAGAGGCTGCGATGGGGCCAGATTTCGGCGCTTTGTACGAGCGCGCCCTGGAGCCCTCCCTGCAAGTTTCACACCGCGGCGCTTCTGTCTGCGCAGCTCTTTCAGAGTGGAAGGCGTCGAGCTTCATTTCCGCCTGCGACCACAACCAGCCGACCGAGGAGCCGTCCGTCTTTATCATGTAAGTGAGTCGACGACGTCGCGCATCTCGCGCGCTCTATATGCAGATCAAAACCGGGGTGTATTGTGCGACTCCCTCCCTCCCTCCCTCCCTCCCTCCCTCCCTCCCTCCCTCCCTCCCTTCTTGCTACCCACCACTGCTGGAAAAAATAAACGGGAAGGTTATTTGCGCGCGATGTCGTGCCCTGTAGCTAGCATATCTGCAGACGAGTCTCGCTCGGTATCGCCAGTGTTTGGTTAAAAGCGCAGCAATTTTTTTTTTGCGAAGGCGACTCGAGTATGAACGAACAAAAGTAGTCTTAGTAAACCCAAAACGAACAGCCCAGCCGCGGTGGCTCAGTGGTTAGAGCGCTCGACTGCTGAGCCCGAGGACGTGGGTTTGAGGAGGCGAAGGCAAAGTCGCCCGTGTGCTGTGCGATGTTAGTGCACATTAAAGATCCCGAGGTGGTCGAAATTTCCCGGAGACCTCCACTACGGCACGTCTTTCTTCTTTTCTTCTTCCACTCTCTTCCCTTACGGCGTGGTTCGGGTGTCTCCCGAGATATGTGAGACAGTTACTGCGTCATTTCCTTTCCCCAAAATCCAATTTTAACTTTCTACTCTTTGAATTTGTCCAGGTGAATATATATTAAGATCAGGCGCTAAAGATGCGGCTGAGCATGACTGCTCATCTATCGCTACCTGTGGCGCTAACTACTTCACCTCTCCACGTTGTTCAGAAACTTTTGTATTAATCCAGCCTTGTTTTCACAAACAACAACATTGTTAATCCGTCTTTCACACAAAAAGTGGCCCTCTATATGCATGTACCGAAAAGTTATCTGCAACTGGTTGAAAACAAACGCACGTGGGAGACGCAGGCGCGATCTGGTTCTACGAGGCGCAACTGCGCCTGCGATGTGGCAAGCGTGTGCTTGGCAGCTGTTGCCATCTGTCCCATGCGCTGGTCACTAACGTGAACTGCGGCTGTGCAGTAGGAGTTGGCATGGATACATTATTAGCTTAAGGCAGGTGTCTTCTTGACAAAACGGCTCAAATTTAGTATAACTGTAGGTTAGAGAGCGTGCAGGAACCCTGTATGCAACCCTCTACACAGCGCGGCAGTGATACAAGCAAGAATATGGCCTTGACATCTGAATCCCTACCCCAGAATCATCCTGGGAGCGTTCATTACCGCGGTGGGCTTGGCCACAGCTCTGGACGTCATCAACCGAACAAAGCCCACTCTTCTGGATCAGGCTTCGAGTGACGCAAACAGTGGTAAGAAATAGATAACTTTTTACTAGCAGTGGCTAAAGCTTCTGGAGCATCATGAAAATAATAAAAAAGCAACACTAGGAAATTAGCATAAACTGAGGAAAACAAAAACCCAATCAAGGGCAATAATATAGTTTTAGAAAATTACTGCAAAAATATATAAACAAAACCAGCAGCTGGCCTGCTACGTCATTTCCTTTCTGCGTGCTCTCCTGTACGGCTGATTTACGACGAACCAAAGCGAGCCGTTGTAGGGTTGCATTCGAGGTGCACTTCGGCAGCTCCTTTTTCCCGACGTAACCCCTTTACCTCCGCTATAGTGTGCAGTTGAGACAGAGGAATAAACGGTTCATTCGCACAGTAATCGGAAACAAAAATATACGAATTAAAAGAAAACAATTACAATGAACGCTTCACTCGAATGCACCAAGACTGAATGCACCCCTAGGAAAGTCAAGTCTGTGAACCCTTGCTCAAGTGCCCAGAAGTGTCATTCCTGTCTTTTTTTCTCTTTTTCGCGCGGAGAGGACAGTCGCCTCTCTGTATCCTTCTCTTCTTGCGACGCCGTCGTGAAGACGAGTCGCTGTGTTGTTATCTTACGTCACACAGTTGCGCAAAACCAGTGTCAGCGAGTGAGAACTTTGTGCCAGTCAGACGAGTGCCGCGCGTGTATTCATCAAGAGCGCAGTTGCAAAAGCGTATCGCCCAAAGCGGACCCTTTCTCTGCTTTTGTTCCTCCTCCCCTCTCCCTTTCCTGCGGCAGCGGCGTCAGGGAAATCGCTGCTGGCGCGGTTCCAGTCGCTGTCCGTGCTCGAGGCAGTGCGTTCCACGTTCAGCATGGACGGCGGCAAAGGCGACCGGCTCGATATCTTCAACGGCTTGCGGGTGCTGGCCCTGGTGTGGGTCGTCACCATTCACACGTACATCTACATGGACGACTCGCTCATTGGTGAGGCGAGAAACACAATAACGAGCTACGGGGGCATTGAGTTCCTTGCTGCGGATTCCCAGCGCATAGTACTCACCTGTCTTAAACACTATACAAGCTTGATACTACGTGCACTACAGGACTTGGGCTAGTCTCGGCGTTCTGCTTTATATTGACCGGGACCGTAGTTCAGGGACCATAACGACTAAGTGCGGCCCTTGAAATAGGCTCTTGAAAAACAAGTGTAACAGCGTTATCATTGTTTTCGCAATGCACAGGTGAGCTCAGTCAGTACAGCACATAGTTAGTATTGACAATGTTTATTTATAGACAGAGGAAAGCCGCGTTCTCATCTCGTGTCGAAACTATGTGGATGTCTCTATATCTGAAATGTCTACAGAAAAGAGTGAATGATAGTTTTCGCAGTACTAGATCATGAAATGATGACACCTTTGTGTCAGACCTTTGATAGTCTATTTTGTAAGAATTATCGGATATTTTAACCAGATATGAAGGTAGTTGGTGATCACTGGGAGTTATAATAAGCTTTTCACTACTTTAAATTGTAGGCCCTCCTCCACGATTTTATGGCTCCTGAGCGCGTCTTGGCTGTGTGCATCATGAACATGTGGATGTATTCCGCTAGTGTGTGCGATCGAAGCGGTGCAGCTGCTGTGTAAAGAAGTAAACTAATGCAGCGTTAAATGCAGCTATACGAGATTGACAAAGAACAATGTGGACAGCGTTCACGCGCCATTCTTTGTGACCTCGCTAAGCCGCAGAAAAACAGACCTTGTTTCACTCGAGCTTTTTGTGCAGGGTAAGAGGGGGCAGTGTTTGGAGCCTTGCAGTTTGAAATCTTGTTTCGTAAACAGTCCATCAGGAGCAAACAGGGAACTTCAAGCAAAAAAAAAAAGCTTTTCTAACCTTAAGAGGCTCCGAGGGCGGAAGACGAGAATGAGAGTTGCTGAGTCTCTTTGTGATTGTAATTGTCTCGCAAGATTCCTGCGCGTTAGGAAGGAAATCGTTTTGAATAATGCACTTCTGCCTCTGAATGACGACTCCGTGAGCCCGTTTATAGCAAGCGGCTAGAATAAAATCCAGGCAGCCTAGGCACATGTAAGATTGAAGTCTGTGTAAGATGGCGGAAAAAATTGAAAGAAAACGCTGCATGTGGGATAAAATAATTGAAAAAAGAAGCTTCAGGAGTGAAGGAAACGAAATTGTAATGAGAAGTTGATGCTCCTTTTTTTTTTCTCTGTTTTCTGCACCTTTTTTTTCTCACAGACAGCATGAATGAAATGTACAAAATGTCAAGAACGTTTGCACGCCAATTCATTGTGAACGCTTCCATGAGCGTTGCGATATTTATGACAGTCGGGTACGTCGCAACGATCTTTTCCAACTCTTTTTCACTCTTCAGCTTTAGCTGGTGGGAGTATTGAGCGTCACAATCGAAAACAACCACCAGCGAAAGCCAATTTCTGACATTCTGGTGGAAGAGCGCCAAACACATGTTTGAGATCAGAAGAACTAAGCTATCTTTTATATCGCCCATTGCTAAGTGCCTATATTATCTCCTGTATGCGATATGCGTTTCTTTTTATAAAACAAGGTAAAAACGTCGATGTTACCACCACAAGAAGCGTACTGACGAGTAGGAAAAAAGAAGAGCAAGTTGGCTACGCCATTAGATGGAATTTTGTAATTTATTAGGTTTTACTTTGCATTTACTTATCGATTCGTTAGTGCTTTTTTCGATGGCGGGAAAACCAGGGTGATTTTTACGTTGATGACCGGCAACGCCAAGGCTGTCCCTCCATGCTAGCCTAAAACACTTCTAGAACACTTAATCGACGTTTCTTCAAAGGCAAATTTTATATGAGACTGCGATGACCTTTCTCTTTATAAGTTTTTTTGTTTCTTTGCTCGTGCGGGCAGCATTTAACGGTGCGTAAGACGTGTTAACGCGCATGTGATTCTGATGCACTTCCAGCGGTTTCATGCAGTGGATGACGGTTTCTAAACGAACGAATGACGAGCACGGATCAGCCACCTATTTTGTCCTAGTGTTCCGGCGGTACCTCAGGTAAGCTTCGAGTTTTCTGAGGTCAAGGAAGAAAAAATAAAGAAAAAAAGGCATGTAAACTGATTTGATGAAATGTGAGACCGGTTGCATAATCAGGAACACTGACTTTGAAAAACGTACGCGTAATAGTGACTACACAATATTCGCAGCAAAAATTGAGCATCCTACACGGAAAAGGCCTTTTCTCAGTGGTCTCTAGCCATAGCTGTCTTGGGCAAATCACGGTTACCCCGTCCTGAGAATTTTCGAACCTCTTCACTTCAGCTGATTTTCTCTTAATCCCTCTTAACATCAATTTAATACTCTGAACTAAACTGTACAAAGGCGTTGATGTATCTGTTCATCCAACGTTCCATCAGATTCGCTTCATCCCGTGAACCATTCAAATCGCTTGAGTAAAAGGAGTGTACGATGGGGGGCTAGTTGGTAATCCATGAACTAAGAACGAAAACCACGCAAAGGACGATACACAGGGAAGAAGTAGACAGGACGAGCGCGGACTTGCAACTGTTTATTGAAACACATCTTCCTTCCTTCACCAACCCTACGCATGCGCAACAAGCAAACTCTATCTTATCGAGTTCAAGAACTTCAGCTCCTTCTTGTACAGATAGACCGAAGCCTCGCTTACACACTTCTCGGGCCCATATCTATCAATCTGCCAGGCTTCGATGACCTCGCATGGCCTGAAGAGGGTGGCAGGAAAATTCGGTGTGGAAATCTTCTTTTCGGCGCCTTGTAAGCTGTCCCGTTTGTGCGCGCTAACTAACAATGAAACGAGAACAAAAGCAGGCTGTGGTGTTAACCACAAAATCAAGTTTGTGTCCTGTCGAATGGGAGTAGTGTATGAAATCCCGCTTAGTTGCGGCTCAGTTTACGTGGGACAAACGGGACGCTGCATTAATAAGCGCCTACAAGAACACAAAAATTCGTTGGGCTCTCACAGCGGCATGCATTTGCCGAAACACTGTCTTTCTTGTGACAATAAATGCACGCCACTCTTTGAGCGTACAAAGATAATCGGAAGGGCCAAAGACCAGAAAACGCGTGAGGTCACCGAAGCCTGGCAGATTGATAGATATGGGCCCGAGAAGTGTGTAAGCGAGGCTTCGGTCTATCTGTACAAGAAGGAGCTGAAGTTCTTGAACTCGATAAGATAGAGTTTGCTTGTTGCGCATGCGTAGGGTTGGTGAAGGAAGGAAGATGTGTTTCAATAAACAGTTGCAAGTCCGCGCTCGTCCTGTCTACTTCTTCCCTGTGTATCGTCCTTTGCGTGGTTTTCGTTCTTAGCTTGAGTAAAGATTGCCGTTCTTTACACACGGCAACTATGAGATATGACTCGAACTGTGATAAAAGCCAGGACACATCCATCGACCAGGAGCGTTACCAGAAATTCGAGACATGCGCTTCTAGCTTCCTTGGCTTTAAACATTCAAAAATAACGCGATGACATCATCGGTGACGTAACGAACAAAGAGAATGAACGAGTTACTGCGGAATAAAACGTGATAGACCGCTAAAGACTTAGCAGCACTGGCTGGGTGATGGCCGGAATTCCTGCTAATGGACAGCTATCTTTGGCGCGTTTAAATTCTTCAAAACTCTTCTGCTACTTTCGCTACTTGTTGACATAACTCCAGGATTGCCGATGTTTCTCATGTTTGCGGAAAATGCCTTGCAGATTGTTTCCGCTCGTGGCGGTGACGGCGTGCTTTCATCAAATGGTGCCCGTCTCGGGATACGGCCCTCTATGGGCCTTCTTCAGCGTCCTCCGCAGGAAGGCGTTCCCCGAAAACTGGCCGTACTACATTTTGGGAATCCTAAACTTTCTCGCTCTGGAGGGAATAGTAAGTGATCGCTGCGGGCGTCATGTCTGCTTGCTCACTCGTTCGTTCTATACATTCCTCCTCATCACAGGCCACCCTCCCTCGTGGTGCGCACACAAACCGAGCGAGGTCATCATTAAAAAACAAACAAATTTAGCGAGGTTTAGCGATCCAGGGGCCTGGAGTCATTAGCAGTGATGACTACTTTCATTTCAAAATTCTCGTCATTAAAAAGCGGATTCGGACAAGGACCTAAGCTCTTTTTGAAACGCATGCATAAACAAAAGGAAACACACATACCACACAAGCACGCGCGTGCACGCGCGCACGCACGCACGCACACACTCAAACTACCATCAAAACCGAGCAATTAAATAACGCGCATCTTCTACATTCCCTTAATGACGAAACAAAAAAGCGCGCTGCGGATGCAGGCAGCGCATAGCAACAGGCTAGGTCGTACACGCGGCCGAAAGTAGAGTCTGTGTCGCAATCTGTCACGGCCAACTTTAATACATGCCCTAATCCTCCTGGTGAAAAAGAGTGGGCATTATTTTTTTTTGTTCTCTCTTTCTAACTTTATCTTTTTTTTTCGCACTGGATAAGCAATATTTCCTCGATTTTTGAGCACAAAGCCCTGCTTTGCCGAGATGTTCGGTTCATTCACTTCTTTCTCTCAGGTTTTCATTGCCTTTTTCTCCACTGATCTTTTTTTTTTCTCCTCCACGTGGTTAATTCCACTTGGGACTTCATTAGAACCAAATCACCATATACGCAGCTACAGGGAACCAGTGGGAAGTATTTTGTGTCTGCGCAGGCCGGACCAGATTTGCTACGAGGTGGGACTTGCGACAGTATTGAAACACAGCTAAAACAAAGAAGCTGATGTTAGCGCCCTGACCTGAAACGCAGAACAAATTGAATTAGCCGGTAAAGAGCGCTGTATATAAAAGAAAGGAATAAAGAATAAAACTATACAAAACAAAGAGAAAAGTTGGTGGAAATGAAGTTTGAAGCATTGGTACAGACAGGGTCGTCAAGCGCGAACCCCCAAACAAACTAGTACCACCGGCTGAACAAGGAACCGGTAAATCTTGCTCTATGCACTGTGCAGGAGGCAAAAAAAGAGAAAAGAAATGCACATTTGAAGAAACAGCGTGTAGGCGTCTTCTGCGCATTCAGTGGGAAAATGGAATGCGGCCTATACGCACAAACTTTGTCTACCATGCGCGAAATTATCTCAAAGTAGCACAAGGAATTACTCTAAATTCTCTTTGAGGACGACCAGTGCGGTGGTTGACAACTTCTTTCTCTGAGGGGAACTTCATGTAAGCAACCTGCTGCCGCCTTATGCTTGGGGTGCCTAGCAGTTATGTCTAAAATTAGGTATCCTCAATTTTCACAATAATGTCTTGACGAAAACACTGCAAGCACATATTTCGTTCACTTATACTCGAATTACAGTTTTCAGTTTAGCTCAACTGATTGCAGCATTCTTTACATCAGGATTAGCATCAAGCTACGGGCATGAAAAACACTAAAACTGCGAAAAGTGGATGAAATATCTCTTACGGAGTAGTACTATTAATTTTCTTCAAAGGTTGATTTCTGACAGGAGAGCCGAGCAGTACTGTGTTCCAGAAAAAAACTCAGCGATTCCCCAATTTCTTCGTGCGAACTAGAAGACCACCTCCTTACGACAACCGTACCCATCCCGTTTCTAACTGAAGTAGGCTTCAGCGGCAGAATAATGGCAGCGTCGGCAGACATCAGAAAACAGATAAATATGATTAACTCTTTGCCCGGGTACCTAATTTCTGATCATTAGCTTTTTAACTATCTCAGTCACCTGGTTGCGATTAGATACTTGTAGTCAGTAGGTTAGTAATAGCCACATCAGTTCTTAGAATTTCGAAGAAGCGACTGTCTTTGGCTTTGTAGCTCGATAAAAGTTGGCTACATCGTGCCGGAAGCGATGCGCTTTTGAAAAGCATGCAGGCAAAACAACACATCCGGTGCACGGCACTAGTTGATATGGCCGCAATTTGTCGAGCCTCAGCGCCGTGGGAAATCGTGTTTTCGAAATTCTAATACCTGATATGGCTATTACTAATTTCCGGCTATACATCTCTAATTGCAGCTAGGTCTCTAACTGTGATAGCCAGAAAGTTAATTATCAAAAATTAGTTAACGGGCTAACTAGTTAATTTTATTCACTTGTTTTATGATGTCCGCGAACGCTGGTGTTATTTTGCCTCAGAAGCCATCTTCATAACTCAAAAAGCCAATTTTAAAGAAATTACAAGTTTTCCATGAAACACCTAGCATACGGTGCCAGGGCTTACGTATATAGTAGCTGGTGGTTAAAACTGACGCGCGCCGGGACCTCGCAACACCTTCGAAGCTTTAACGAGAAACGCAGCGCGGACTCAACGTGCTGGCAAACAAAACGTTAACGAGAATCCGACGCACCTTCTGTGTGGGATTTTTCAAGCCAGAGTAGTTTCCTGCTTTTGCATACCGCAAGATCCTTTCTCCGAAGTGGGAAAACGCACGAGGAAGAGCACAATACGCTCTCTCTGAACAAATTCTTTCTCGCTCCAAGCAACACCCCCGGAAAAATAAGACCAGCACATATCCGAGGATCAAGCGCATCATGACCTCTATCCTCGGTAACACGTACCGCTTACACAGGCATTTCCTTCTAAACGGAGCACACTAGCCACTGCTGCTGTGCATTACTGTGCCAGCGCAACAGTGAGAGAGGTATGGCCGTTCCAGGTAAGCGCCTAAATATCACGAAGAGGTGCTCACGGCCACTGAGGCAAACTTCGCAGTTTTGGCGCGCTTCGTGTCACGGATGACTGAGCGACAGTAACGCTTTTGCCAGAAAACAGTGTCCGCACAAAGCGCGGGATTCTGTTTTTTCTGTAAGCTGTTCGTCCTTTCCTCTTCTCTCTCTCTCTCTCTCTCTCTCTCTCTCTCTCTCTCTCTCTCTCTCCCCTCTTGCGACGCAGTAAATGCTGTCCTGAATCCCTTAGTTCGGCCAAGTAAGCCAATGCAATCTCTGTCCATTCGCAGACCGCTGGTCGGACAGCACCCTACCCCTCCTTCGTAGCTTCTTGGCCTGCTGAGCGTTTGTCGCGGAGGTCTGCTCGGCGGGGTCTTGCGCTTTATTAATGACTCACTGGGTCTTCGGCGGAAAACAACAGACGTTCACCATTAATACGGATCATTCCTGGCCAGCCCCAGCCAGCCGAAGCCGGCGTCACACAGTGGCAATGCGGCGGCGCCTCGCCGTCTGATGAATGCGCAAAGCAGCCTTCGTAGAAGCATCGCGGAATGGCAGCGGTCATTTTTCTCGGACAAAAGAAACGCACGCCTCCACCCCGCACGCTTCGCTTGGAATAGGGGAGGGGGGGGGGGAGAGAAATTGCGGCGTTTTTTTTTTTTCAGGATTGCGTTTTCGTCCTGGGTATAATATAAATGATATAACCAGAGGCGCGGCGGTGTTTTCGCAATGACGGTTTCCTTGAGATAAAAGCACCATGGGCCGACAGATGTCTCCAAAACCTAGTGGCTCAGGAGCAAGCCCTGACAAAAAGCAAGAGAAAGAAAATTCTTATTTCAAAACAGGCAGGTAGAGTGTCAACGAAATGATGGAGACGGTAACTCGCGCGTCCTTTTAACACCACATAACAAATATAAAAAACAGCAAATTATGAAAACCATACAAATGAAACCAAGAGGTGAAACAACGCAAATAATATATTGAGCCAGTACACACATATCACAATTTGTACAGTCGCGGGCAAAGATAAGAGACCACCCTCGTGTTCCGAACTTTGCCGCGTTGCATGGGGGCGCCACCTGACGAAGTCCTCCTGCGCAATGGGCGGTCTCAACAGTAGCTAAGGCTCTGAGTTTGGCTAGTTGACTGTCGTAATCACACATGTTAGCTGTCTGTGTATATGCGCTAGTCAACATGTGTCGCTCGACCGCAGTCGGGCTTTGTCAGGTGGCGCCCCCATGCAAAGCGGCAAGCATCGGAACACGAGAGGGTCCCTTACTTATGGCCACAACTCTAGAGAACATGCATATATATATGTGTAGAACAGGGAGTTGAACGTGCGCGAATATATTTCCGCATGCGACTGCTTGCATTGGTAGAGGGACGGAAGAAATATTCATGGATCTATGGATTACAACGCTTTCAACGCGTTATTTTAACATTTAGGACACATTCACATTAGTGTTTGCAGCGTGATGAACTACTATTTGTTATATATGCTGTAATGTTTACGTAGTGGTAATGTGCGCGTAGAGCCCCTTGAAACTGCACCATCTAAAAAGGGCGGCGATTTCCTAGATTTCATAAAACGTAGCAGAGCGAATACTGCACATGAGTCTGCGGCTGAGGTAATTACTTTTTTTCATTCTCGCTTCTCAGTGCAGTCCTCAGCACTGGTACACAGCATCGGATTTTCAAGTGTTCGCCATCATGTTGTACTTCTCAAGGCGGCTAAAAAGGCAAGTAATTCTTTTTTATTCTCGTAATCCTGGTCTTTAAATTCACTAAAATTTAAAATGAAAATAAGTGGATGGCTGAATGGCATACACTCGGGTATACCAGATAAAAAAAAATCGCCTGCTTTTCAGCCCCAAAAGGTGTTTTAAACAGAAAAGTGCACCGCATTCAGTCACTGCACAGATCTCATGCACAAATACACTCAGATTTATTCGGGCATTCAGAGAGTTAAACAAAACTCAGCAAGGCATCGACTATGCTACGGCTGCACATTGTTACCAGAAATTCGGGACACGCGTTTCTAGTTCTCTTGGCTGCCGCCATATGGCGCACGGCGTTTAACATTAAAAAAATAGCACTTTGGCTTCATCTGTGACGTAAGAAAGAGAATGACTGAGTGGCTGCACAATAGAACGTCACCAGCCGCTAGGCTTAGCGGCACTGGCTGCACTGTACCAAATGCCTGGTAATGGCTTGCAGGAGCATGAGCAATGTGTACGTAACCCTAAACTTACGGCAGATTTCGATTTGCGTATTGCTAGACAGCGCCGGTTACAGCACTGCTCATCCGCAAAAACAGCCCAAACTCCTCTTCAAATCCACTGAACATCCTCGAAGCATGGTGTGTCAGTTATAACAGAAGTGGAACTTCAAAGGCTAAATGACAGCTTGAGGCAGTACAACCAGCAGGAAAGCGCACGTGGCGTACAGCAAACTGAAAAGATTTCAAGGCTATGTCTTTTTCACGCTTTGTCTGGTGTAAGAAGAAACCTCGAATACAAGCGCCGAATTCTGCAGTGATAGTGTGAGCGAACATTGTACCGAAGGGTGTAATCTTGATGGGCGTACCATCAAGGCAGGAAGTAAGATAAAGTTACCACGAGAGAGGAGAGTATTGTTATGAAAGAAGCGCCCAAATAACAATATATCACCTCGTCAAAAGCCCTGAGACCGTGGTACAGCTCGTTCGTGTTGTCTGTGGGTTGCCGTATATTCTGATGGCTATCGGCTGTGCCAAACTGCAATTGTGCAATGATGCTATATGGTTCTAAGAGTTTCGACTGACTGCCGTTCTTGATTTGGCAGAACTGGCAGTTTCAAGCCGATTCTGGTCATCTTAGGACTGTCGAACCTCATCACATACCTTCAAAATCACATGCAAGATCTCGGCCCGGGACTTCTGTACTACGCTGCACTCGGGAAGTAAGACCGGAGCTTTTTCTTTTTTTATTTTAACCTCAATTACGGTGTCTAAGGCCGCGATTTCTGGCATCGTAACACGTCATGACGAAACCTGGCTTCTATTTCATAGAGAAGAGGCGGGTGTACTTAATAAACAGGAGTTACAAACTTCGCCCACGCATAGCTAGGATGTCTACTAGCGAACTCAGGGGGTAGTTCTTCTTATGGTTAGCATTTTCGATTCAAAGCGAAGACAGTAGAGGTAATCAATAAACTCGTTTGTTTTGCGAAGAAAATCTGCAGACCATCTCCATGCTGGTCTGCGCACGGCGCCTAGGTGAGGGTTTTGGTAAATGCTTTTGTAGCGATAGCTACATTACGGTAGCATTTCGAGCCTTCAGCGTGTGGGCGCCGCCACCCTGTGGCTGCGCTGCCACGCTGTCACGTGGTTGGTCACATGGTGCGGAGCAGCTGCCGGCGGCGCGGCGTCATGGCTGATCACGTGGTTCGTCATGTGGTTGGTCACGTGATCTAGTTCCACTCGGCCAGCTGTAGGTATCGCGTCACTACAGGTTTAACCAGAGCTAAACCACCGCCAATTTTTTAGGTAAGTGGCGGACAAATGCTTTCACATTAGTCTCCTCCACTCGTATTCTCTCTCACGAATGACAGCATCACGACCGTACGCAGCGCGTGATGTACAGGGCTGGTTAAAAGTTCTCAGGCCAAATGGTCTGCTATCCATCGCTATATCCTGGCACTTAAGATGCCGATAAAGCTATCAAGGTTCTCACAGATTAGAACGATACGTCTGCCCTCTACAGATATTTCGAGCTTGGAGGGAATCGTAACTACCGGATTATGCTGCTCAAAACAGACCATGTGGCCTGAGAACTTTTGTACGTCAAGCGTACATTGTGGGAAAGGGCATGCACCAATGGCCGAGCTGTAATGAAGGCCTGGTGCATTTCTGCAATTTTGAGAGTTTTGTATTGCTGCTATTATGAGTACAGGATCATGGTTTGAGCTTGTAGTACCTATAGCCGACAGAAACAGGATTTTACTAACAAAATGTGCGACGACCCTCCTTCTAATGAGAATTATTTCATGCTGCGTCTCACAGGAACTCCGAAGCTGGCCCCGTTTATTACATGCCGTACACCCATATCCCCAGTTACTGCATAGGAATCATTGCTGGCTACTACTACACGAAACAGCCTTCGCGAAAACTTTCCAGGGTAAGTAAGGCTGCTAGTGAGCCTCTCGTTTAATGCCTACGAACCCGTCGATCCTGCACAAACGTTAGCTATGCCTCTTTGCCTCAGAATGAATGGAAGCATTTTCACATGTCACAGCAAAGCTATCAGAGACTATGGAACAGATTCAAACGGGCAAGAGCACGATCAACCTCTCCACCCTTATTTTTTACCCCGTTTCAACATGTTTCCACCTGAATGGCTCCTGTACATTGAAATCTTAAAGACAGTTAGAAATTTTAATCCTTCTAAGTCAGTCACAGGTTGAATAGCGGGTCCTGAGTACGTAATACATGATTTTGTTGGCAGTAAAAAAAAATGCGGCGATGATGTACACTCTAACCAAAAGGGAGTCAAAAAGAGAGTAAGATGTCCTTTAGCGCATTCCCTTTTATGAAAAGGAGTCCGATAGAGGACAGCTTACACTCTTTTTACTCCCATAAAGGCGTATTCGTCTTTAGAGTGTAGCGGTCGAATGCAGGGCCACCAAAGCTGATCTGTGTGCGCCGCAGCGAGTTCAAAACCCACTCGCGATCATACTGTGTTCCGCCGTAAAGTGTTTCGCATAGAGGCCATAAAGCCTGCTAGCAGGTTGCCCAAAACTCTGTGGGCCACCATTCAGGTGCTTCGGACAAACACCGGCGAAATCTAAGATTAGGGGTTTTCGATGGGCCACTTACATGGTACCGAATAGGATTAAATTTACTTATTTCACGACAGACATGAACAGGTCGATCCTTCGTACTGACACGGGCGACCAAAGAGTCTTTTATAGTGTAAAGCCTTGCGACACGAGGACCCAACGTGCTGTTGGCTACCCTGATCATCGAACAAGTGCAGGACTGGATGCTGTTACAGAGAAACGTTAACAAGCATTGGGTACTGGATCGCTGGCCGTTTGATAGCCAATCTTAAAATTTAGGCTTTCTCGTTGGGTGGGTCGTGATGGCGTAAATTCACCCTTACATTTTCCCTCTCGGCAGCGGAAGGT
The DNA here is from genome assembly GCF_052857255.1 of Amblyomma americanum. Lineage (NCBI taxonomy): Eukaryota > Metazoa > Arthropoda > Arachnida > Ixodida > Ixodidae > Amblyomma > Amblyomma americanum. Next base: position 19,899,227 of record NC_135502.1, on the reverse strand, counting down.
GATGCTCCTGTGGATGGCAGCGCTCGCCAGCATCGGCATCTCGCTGTTCGGCACCATCTTGTGGACGGGACACGAGCTGCCATCGAGGACCGCCACGGCCCTCTACGCTGCCACGACTCGCTCCCTCTTCAGTTCGGGCCTCGCCTGGATCATATACGCCTGCCTCACGGACAGAGCGGGTAACTTCGCTGGTCGTTGCGAAAGCCACACACCGCGGTAGAGTCCCCCCGGCGAGACTGCTCAAGCAGCCAGGAACCATATGCCAGCGGATGTTGAACAATTATAGGTCCAAATAAACCTATAAACTGCTGCTTTGGTCCATGGGGGATAGGCGTTCGCACTCTCGTAAAGTGATGTTAGAAGCCAAAAGAAAAATCGGTACATGGTTCGCGTGTTAAAGTTCGCGGACCGCGCGATCTGCTGGAATCAAGCAGACATACTATCCCTATGTCTGCGCGGATTTAAATGTCACTTATATGCGCCAGCATATTACGTCCATACACCGATTTGCGGTCTACGGGGTTTAACGTCCCAAAGCGACTCAGGCTAGGAGGGACGCCGAAGTGCAGGGCTCAGGAAATTTCGACCACCTGGAGTTCTTTAACGCGCACTGACAGGCAGAATACACGGCCCTCTACCATTTCGCACCATAGAAATGCGACTGCCACAGCCGGGCTCGAAACCGCGTCATTCGGATCAGCAACCAAGCACCACAACTACTGAGCCACCATAGCGGGCTGGTGGCTACATCCATACACCAAAACACAACTTAAAGCACGAGGACAAACCACGTGTGTCGCCGCTGCAGCCGCTCAGCTCAAGCCCGCTTAAAATCGCTCAACATCGCGACCTCTGTTACTGAGGCCACTTTAATGTCGAACGGGAGGAACGCTGCACTGTTTTTCCACCACTTTCCGGTGCTAGGTCTAGAAGAATCGGCCTTTTTATAATGTCAGAGGCGAAGCCTCGAAACACAGATATTGGCTTTCAGCTGTTTGAAGGTACCCGATTTAGCGAGAGGAAGTACCACTGCAAGTTGTACTGCTAATTACTGCATTCACAAATGTCCGGTAAAATTTCGACATTCATTATTCGTGGTTATCTTAAATTAGGGGTGATTAATAAGAAAATTCTATGAAACAGGAAATTTTTTTCTGAACAGCAGACTGCCGTAGACGCGGTAAGCAAAGCCGAATCCGCATGGGCTCCGGTGTGATTTTTTTGTTTAAGGGCTTGCTGAATTTGTTTTGTGGGTGTGCGAATGTGTTTTCAAAGAGTAGTACAAGCTGCGAAGATCCATCAGCTCCGGATATGCTCACATTGCTTTATAAAAATGTTCGCTAGCCGATTGCCGGTATTCCTTATTAGTTCATATGTGTGTCGTTGCTGTTAAAGGTGAAAGCTATTTACGCCGAATTCTTAGGTGTGCGTATATGTCCAGACAAAAGTACACATGTCGCACTCATTAAACATCACATCGACGACTGCTATCCGTGGTCTTGGAAGTGCGATTTTTTTTTTTTGGTAGGGCATAAATATGTGCGGATATAAATGCATACTTGCAAACCTGCCCACTCGGCCTGCCGGACAATCACGAAGCGTTAATACATTACATCGTTCAGGTTTGTTCTATAGAGTGCGCATGAAGTGTCTGACGTCTGTTTTCAGAGACGAGCAAGCTTGCGCATGCTTTTTTCCGTCCCTGCCCTCTCCTCCTGATGTGCAGGATTCCTGACCAGTGTGCTGGCGTGGCCCGGGTGGGCACCAATGAGCAGGCTCTCATTCTCCATTTACATAATTCATGACTTCATACTCTACTACCAGTGGATTAACTTTCCTGGCAGAGTTGACGGTGGCTATTACTTTATGGTAAGCGTGCACGTATGTTACCTTTATTCTTTTTCCCTTTTTTTTAAACGAGGCATGCACAATATGTTCATCGTGAGCAATATGAGGGGGAACAAAGTTTGGGCATTAATTTATTGATAGCTTCATAAGTATGTGTGACAAGGACGGATTGTCCTCTTTTCCAACTAGTTTTCCCCTTGGCGCATGATATCCAAAACTCATTCTGAGATTTAGCGGAGAAATAACCAGAAAATTCACCATTTTGTGATAAAAGTCGTTCCCTCTCATGTTGTTCTCTAGTGTACAGTGCATTCTGCGCTAGACTAAAAGCGAACGAAGAAAGGAACAGTGTGAGCATCGCTTCTAAACAACGTCGGCATACCGGATGTTCAAGCTCAGAGGGATAAAAATAACTGCAGCCAATTCCTCTGCTCACAACGTGAAATATCTCTCGTTCTTTCTGTGCAGCTTGATAAAGTAGTACAATCTCGCTTGCGTGCACTCGGCCCCGTACTAGAGCCCCAGTCTCCAATCTTTTACATGAGCCCGACGGTTGGGCACACCCCTCACTTGTGAAAAATCATTAGCTACCCCCATGCTGACTCCCGACTCTCCAGAATGGCGCGTGCACCTGCAAGCAATTTGTTTCCGTGGAACATCGAACAAAAAAACAAGCTGCGGCTTGGCTATTCAAGAAAAGGTTCGAGCAGATGCGTACATATTAGATTACGATCATGCTGATTGGTTCGTTTATAGGGATAATTTCAACCACCGGGGCGCCCTGCACGCGTGCAGCGTTTTTACTGAGTAGCCTCTATTGTTTGCGGAAGAGGTCATTCCCGTCAAGCTGGGGCAGGTGCGATGCTTTGCTAGCGGTGTAAGCAATGACTTCAAACCTGCTCGAACCTGTCGACTGCTGCATGTGCTCATAGCGCACCCCGTGAGCACAGGATGAGAATCTAAGCTGCTAGTGCACAAAGATCTGTATGTATCGCACGCTCACGTCGCAAAATAACTGTAAACAATAGGCGGAAATGCCGCTAAGCATTCCACTGCCTTGCGCTGTAAGTAGCGAGGAGGAAGGGAGCTTGGAGCCCCAATGCACAAGCGTGCATTTTACAGCGGGAATGCTTCAGTAAGGGGAAGCCCAACGAATAGCGTAGCCCAAGCTACGAAACGTGTTCACTGCCTCTTGTGTCCCGATAAAATGGTGCGACGTACATAGTAATCTCTGTTCGCCCGCCTTAGTTCAACATGCGCTTATTGCAGCTCCTTTACCTGCCGAAAGGCCACGGGCCCCTGACCAGGGCCTCTTTCCCGAAGTACAGCCCGCAACGACCAAAAGCTGTCTTCATTTTTAGGAGGTTTTTATGCACGGAAAGCGCGCTGCGTTGACTGTACACTGGCCGCTAACGAGCCGCACCACTAAGCCCGATTAATTTCTATAACACGAAAACCCGGAAAAGGGAGAATTCCCATTTACAAAGTCCTTGGGCCTACATGCCATGATCACCCCTTACAGCACTGCCGCACCGAGCCGAAAATAGAATCCAAAAGCGCGCGAGGAACTCACGCTACTCGAGCGCAACTACAGCGCCCACGAAAACAGCGCTGCCGCTGCACAGCCGCTGGGGGAAGATGAGAGCACTCCAATTTATCCCGCCAACGAGCAATCCCGGAGACGCTTACCCGCACTCTATACGGGGAGCTTACGACAGGCTGTGGGCACTTGTAACTAGGGCAGCGGCGGCAGCGGTTGCTGGCTTTAATAAAGCTCGTCCCCACGGCAACGTTATGGGCGTTCCGCAACGCTGACGACGCGAAAGCCACGTGTGTCGGGTTTACGACGCGAAAAGACAAAATTCGATGCAGAGGAAAGAAAGACAGCTACTGAAGTACTCTAAGAGGCGGGCGGTCTTGCGCGATGCGCGGTCGGCTCCACAGACAAAAAAAAAAGGCAACGTTATTTTCCAGATGACCGTGGTGGCCGGAAATTGCGCCGCCTCATTTGTGGCGGCCTTCGCGCTGCACGCGGTGTTCGAGAGGCCCATCGCCCTGATGGCCTCCCTGCTCGAGGAGCGCTGCTTCCCGAAGAGACACCGGCACCCATCGTCCGACGGACTCGCCGTGGGAGAGGCCGGAGCCGCGGCCAAGAGATTCACCGCCAGGGGACGCGGCGAGCGCACCAAGCGCCTCTGAAGAAGACGGCGCGACTCGACTCCGTCGGGAATGGGTGTACGTGGTCATGTTAAAGCTCACCGCTCATCAGAGCGCCGGAAGCTCAAAGCACGGTTTTACCCTGGAGTTTCTCTCCCCAACCTTTCCCAAGGTTTCAGCGGACGAATGTGCTTGGCGCTGCGCGTGGCGCGATATGACGTCACGTGATCAAGTGTTGAGACTAGGTTCCACTTTCCTTTTTTGTGAAGGGACATTTAGACGCCGCCTTCCTGTGTCGCTCAACTGCCGTGCGGGCCGTGACTCAGTGAAAGCCAAACCTAACGGGCAGCACTTAACTTTTATTTGTCCTCTTTTTGGCACCAGTCTAATTCCTTATCCCACAAAGCTGTCTTAATGTCCGCAGTACCCAGAATCAGAGGGATTGCGGCAATCCTCTTAGAGTTCGTTGAGTAGGGACAAAGTGGACTGAAGAGTAGAAAAAAATTGCATCAGCCGTGATGTCCGACGTTAATTCAAAATCATAATAGTGCAAAAACGATTCATCATGCCTGATCTAAACATGCTGGTAATGTCCAGGACGTTTGACTTAAAGATGGCAGACATTTTGTCTGACTGAATGTCGTATTTTACACAAATGAGCAGCCCAATGAACAGTGAACAGAAGCGAAGAGAGGCACCTCGCCTGCGACTGACTTCCTTTTTGATCATCCTGTAGTAGTGTTCATTTGCCAAAAGCAGTTCCGCTGAAAAATTGCTAAGAAGCTAGATGGGATGAAGCGTAAGGGTTCAGGTCAGCTGGCCTGTTATGTATTGTCCGAAAAAACAGCGCAGGAAAACAGGCAAGAGCTTAAGCAGGACACATGCAGTACAGTAGTGACACTGTAGTGAATGACAAGCACAGCAAGTCGCACACACAATAGTGATACACACAGAGCACTATAGTGTGTGTGCGTGTCTGCCTGTGTTTGCGCGTTTTTACAATTTTGTTTTCAGACGGAATGTAGTAATTAAAAGTCTATTTGATAATAAATATTGCTTAGGGGATGCCAAACTGTGCTCAAGAGAACTCATTTGCAGTCCCGACGGCAATTGTTGGCCTGTAGTTAGAATGCAAACAGTGCATTTCTCCGACAAGCTTTTTTCAACTACCAACCCAACGGCACTTTTTTTCCTCACTTCCAGCTTTCCGTGCTTTGTTTTCGTCTTAACGCATACATGTTTATATGTACAGGGTAAACTACTGTAATGCCACACACACTTAATATTTTTGTATATCATTTGGTAGCGAGTAGCTGGAAGCGGTAAAGGAATACTTAGGGCAGGTAGTGATCGGTGATCCGGATCATGAGAGGGAAATAACTAGAAGGATAACAATGGGGTGGAGCGCATATGACAGGTTTTCTCAGATCATGAATGGCAGTTTACCAATATCCCTCAAGAGGAAAGTGTACAACAGCTGTATCTTACCGGTACTCACCTACGGGGCAGAAACGTGGAGGCTAACGAAAAGAGTTCAGCTTAGGTTAAGGACAACGCAGCGAGCCATGGAAAGAAAAATGATAGGTGTAACGTTAAGAGACCGGAAGCGGGTAGAGTGGGTGAGGAAACAAACGCGAGTTAATGACATCCTAGTCGAAATCAAGAGGAAAAAAATGGGCATGGGCAGGGCATGTAATGCGAAGGCAAGATAACCGCTGGTCCTTGAGGGTAACGGAGTGGATTCCGAGACATGGCAAGCGTTGCACGGGGCGCCAGAAAGTTAGGTGGGCGGCCGAGATTAAGAAGTTCACGGGCATGGGGTTGGCGCAACTGGCAAAGGACAGGGTTAATTGGAGAGATCAGGGAGAGGCCTTTGCCCCGCCGTGGGCGTAGTCAGGCTGATCATGATGATGATGATAATGATGATTATATTTGTCAGATATTCTTCTATAAAAAAATTAAAACTGCTAAGCGTTACAAAAACCGCTTCTTTTTGTTTACCTCATCACAACTGAATACATAAGTCTCGATGAAGTAAGGAAGCTGTTTTACTAGGATGCGTTTTGTGAAGTGCTCAATGTTGCGACAAGGTGGCACGTGACAATAAGCATTAATACATATTCAATGCATGTTGCACACACACAAAAACACACAAGATTTTGTCACGCTTAATTTATCTTCATTAAAACGTAGCATGTGGTCGTCTGCGTATGAAGCCCATAAATCTCAGTTGAAATGAAAAGCGCTTAAAATACCAATTGGTGATGCCGAAATCCTTCATTTTTGAGCAAAAAAAAAAAACATCGCGTTAAGACGGGACAAGAAAGAGGCAACGGGCACAGCGCCGAACTTACAACCGAGTGTGCCTCATGCGATGTCTCAATCTGTCTGTATTGATTGCCACATCGCATGAAATACAAATTAGTAAGTTCGGCGCTGTCTGTCGTTTCTTTCTTGTCTCGTGTTTCGCGCTGTTCTTGCTTTAATAATGAACCAGCTGGCCCAATAATCCTCCCCTTTGTAGGAATTTCTTTTTATTTTCTCGTAAGATCAGTAAGTGATCAGGTAAAACTCTCGCTGGGCGGCCGCCATAGCGAGACAAACTTAGCGTTCACCGGGTAAGTCAGAACTATGAGATAACGAAAATATTGGCGGTGGTTTAGCTCTGGTTAAACCTGCAGTCACGCGATAGCTACAGCTGGCCGAGTGGAACTTGGTCACGTGACCAACCTCGTGATCAGCCATGGCACCGCGCCGCCGGCAGCTGCTCCGCGCCACGTGACCAGCCACGTGACAGCGTGGCGGCACAGCCACAGGGTGGCAACTCCGCCACGCTGAAGGCTCGAAATGCTACCGTAGTGTAGCTATCGCTACAAAAAACGTTCTGCCATCAATTGTGCACCCCTTGGATTAAAATGCACTGCTGAAGGTGCACGAAAAGGGAGAGATACATGAAGCTAAGGAAAGACTGAAAGCCAAAGTTGCAAGAATCTATCTGTGAGGAGTTTACCCTGCGCAAAGAGAAGTTGAATTGATCTGGGTCCCGGCTCACCCGTCTAATCCAGGGAACGAGGCGGCTCACGTGCAAGCCCGTGGTTTCATCGACCGGGCAGTGAGCGTGAACCCGCAGCGGTGGCTCAGTGGTTAGGGCGCTCGACTACTGATCCGGAGTTCCCGGATTCGAACCCGACCGCGGCGACTGCGTTTTTATGGAGGAAAAACGCTAAGGCGCCCGTGTGCTGTGCGATGTCAGTGCACGTTAAAGATCCCCAGGTGGTCGAAATTATTCCGGAGCCCTCCACTACGGCACCTCTTCTTCCTTTCGTCTTTCACTCCCTCCTTTATTCCTTCCCTTACGGCGCGGTTCAGGTGTCCAACGATATATGAGACAGATACTGCGCCATTTCCTTTCCCCCAAAACCAATTATTATTATCATTCAGTGAGCGCGCCCTCCGACCAGAATTTCACGAGGGACGGATTGATCTCATTTCATGATATCACCCATCACTTTAGGCTGTAGAGGCGCGCATATCCCTCTCCCCACAAATCGTTAACAAAAGCGCAAGAAGTTACCTGGCGCCGACTGCAAACACGCTCCCTTCTGAACCCGGCAGTGCTTGCCCTCAAGCCAGTACGACCCAAACTGCCATAAATGTGGTGAAAGGGCCACATACGACCACATTCTGTGGAACTGCGCAAATGATCCGCCTCCGGCGGAGTTGATACAGCTCCCTTCTCCCGAGCGGTGGGAGACCGTGCTGGTCAGCTTGGGCCCTAACATTCAAGTACGGGCATTCGAGCGGGCCAGTGAGGTCGCCGCCAGCCATGGGCTAGCGGCCATCTATTATGTGTCTCCTGCAACCTGCTCTCGACGCAATAAATGTTTGACAATCCAATCGGCGCACATCAAAGACCCAACAGCGTCGCGGTCGGACCTATTTCACTAATCGTTAACCGTCATCTGCGTCCATCGCGTCTCCTTTTATCATATTTCTGACCTTCGTACCAGTCGCCATAATGAGTCGTCGGCTGGCGCTGACGACCTTACACCAACGCCATATAAATAAAGTAACAAAATAGACGCTGTTTCGTGACCACCCATTAGATTCAGATCATTTCGTCCAATCACCGTCCTCACAGAGCTCGCAGCCGAGTGGTTCGACGATTTGTTGAGCTCTGTGGTAAAAACAGAAATACCGATTAATCGCGCTACGAATATAAGAGCGTTATTGCGTCACATCTCTCCCGCAGCAGGCCTTATACTTAACAGAGTCATCATGGAGAGTCTTCAATTCGACGCCTTTGGAGATATGAAGATATATTTCTCAATTTATAATCGACAGCACTGTGCAAAATTACAGGAAATAAACCTCTTCAGGCACCGTCCTAGGCAATGGAACGTTTTTTTTTTGTCTTGAAAAAGGTGTTTTGAAATGCAGATGTACGAGAGAGAGAGAGAGAGAAAGACAGAAAGGCAGGGAGGTTAACTAGGCAGCGCCCGGTGTGCTACCCTACACGTGGGAAGGGGAACGGAAAGAGAGATAGAAAAGAGAGAGAACAAAGGGATATGATCACTTTTCCACGTGTCCGTTGGCCGTTACTTGTAGGGTACACAGGGCGCACACTGGTTGTTCACAATCTTGCACTCAGTCCTGAGCCCTTCAAGAACTTGAAAAGTGCCTTCTAAGCTGTCCTCTGCGACGAAGGCTTACTCCAAGGACCCAGAATCTTGGCTTCAGTAAGAATCTTGGCTGCGCTGTTGTGTCGCCTGTGGCTGGGAGTGGCGTTCACAAATGCCTACTCCCACTTAATCGCAATGGCAGACTCTCCTGCGCGTGAGATGTGTGGGTGTGACGAAACTATCGAACACCTTCTTTGTAACTGCCCTCGGTTTCAGCGTGAGCGTGCACTCCTGGCTACAACTCTCCGCCGTTTAGATCCAGATGTACGAGAGACTTTGCGGTAAAACCATTGTGCTGGTTTCTGCCAATTCCGAAATGGCTGAAGGGCAGTGAGGCGTGAGCATCTCCTAACCACAGTAATATGAGACCGTTTGGAAACACTGCCCTTCACAGTGACTTCTAAGACCAAGGTAGGGAATGATTCGCGTTGCGTTTTCTAGCAACGTTAACTGAAATACACCAGCTGTGAATAACTTGATTCTTAGGTGAATGGAAGAAGCTGAAACCCACAGGAGACGGCATTTTCCTAATTCGTCATAACTTTTCACGTTCTGACAATTAAACTCGAACAACGATAAAAACAAGCCACGCAAGAAAGACGGCGAGCTGGTAGCCAGGCTTCTGCTTAATCTAAAAATCACTCACGCTCTCTTTCTCTCTCTCTCTCTCTCTCTTTCTCTGGCACGAAGGTACGTACGTACGTATGCACTGAAGGTCTTTTAATCCCCCACTCGAGACTCACACACAAATAAATCTGTGATTATCAACCGGACACACTAACCACTGAGCCGTGAAACGGCACGCATAGATTTATTGAAGCGAAAGCTTCACTACGCTAGGTAAAGCCTATTTCGCCGTGCGTTGCCGGTTGCCGGTTGCCGGTAAGCCAGAGGTCAAATGTGGTTATAGGCCTTACCATATGTGGTCTCTCATGGTGTCGCACCACTTGACCTTTCACTTTTCGATTCGCCGGTAGAGGGCGGTAAAATAGGCCGCAGCGTTCACTGGGTGACCAACCTCTCGCTATCAACCATTAATTTAACTGCCAGCTGCCAGAGTGGCAGGGTGGGCGCGCTGCTTATCCAGTGTGCGGAACGCACTCAACGTTACAGACGCCAAGCCGCGTCTACTTGCCGGGTAGAGCACAGCTTTGGCTCTCTAACCAGGTTCTGCAGTAGTTAAACCGCCGCAAATTTTTAGTTGTGCTATTATTTTACCCTCACGACATTCGCGTTACAGTAAAGAGGGGCCCGAAACATGCACTGAAGTATGAAAAAGAAGAACAATACAATGCAAAAGTAAAATGACATTAAAAATCTGCAATATCAACAATACCAATTCCAACATAACAATAAAATTTGAAAAATTCTAAGGTACACAATGGAATTAGGTCTGCACGACAAAACTTGCATTAAGGATACCAAAGATGTACAATTAAGCTTTAGCTATAGTTCTAAGGTACACAATAGAATTAGGTCTGCACGACAAAACTTGCATTAAGGACGCCAAAGATGTACAATTAAGCTTTAGCTATAGCTAATACCACAGCTGCTATTATTTTCAGCGACTCAAAATTCGCCGTTCGCAATTTCGCGGGGGGCTGAATAGCACCCATCACCCTTAGCATTCTTAGAAAAGCAGCCCAACCTACCAGACAAGTCGAACTGATTTGGGTGTCGTCCCACTCGGGAAATCCGGGGAACGAGGCAGCTCACAATAAAGCCCGAGGTTTCGTCAACCGGGCAGGGAGCTCACCTATTCATCCGGAGTTTACGAGAGACGACATGACCTCTTTTCATGACATTACCCACCATTACACCTTGGGCAGGCGAGTTTATCCCCCTCCGGCTAAAACACTGTCTAAAGCACAAAAAACCACGTGGAGATGGCCTCAAACGCGCTCCCTCACGTACCCCGCGCATCTGTCACTCATGCACCCCTCGCAATACAAACCCCAATGTTGCCGCTGTGGCAAACACGCCACTTACGACCACATTTTATGGCATTGTAAGGAAGAACCACCTCCGGCGGAGCTAGTACAAATCCCTTCTCTCGAGCGGTGGGAGGCTGTGCTGGCCAGCTCAGACCAGAATACGCAAGTCCGGGCCGTCGAGTGGGCTAACCACTGGTCCATGACTGTTGGCGACCGGTTCGCCAACAGTCATGGACTAACGGCTGCCTAACACGGCCCTCCGATCACCGAGCTCTTCTTGAAAAATGTTTTTCCAATCCAATCTAATCTTACGGGCCGCTAGGCTTTTACCGCGAATATGAACGTTTACGTCACTTTCACAGATAGCAGCGAAACCAATCTTATGCATTAAGGAAACGTATTGTGCATGTATCCCTCAAAAAAATTTCTTCAGGCAGTCTGTAGACCGTCCATGGGCTCCTGTCTATAAAATCTACTGCTCTCTATGACAAATCCTAAAGAATAGTCTATAGCCAACACAAGTCCTATAGACAGTTTATAGACACACTACAGATTTATGGCCATACAATTTTAGTAGACCTCTGTCTATACACAGTCTATAGACGAAGAACAGACAAAAAGAAATATCTATAGGAAAGAAGCAGCGTCTATAAAAAGTCTATACTCTCTCTATAGACCATTTTTATAATGGATATGCGCAAATTCATAGTGACAACTAAGAAAAAATTGTGCTCACATAGACTGGACAGTTACTCTTAGGCGCACAGCCGACGATCCTGCTTCGCCGAAAGTCCGACTTGAAAAGAGCTCCTATAAGGTCAACGATATGCGCAGATTCAGCAACGCCAACGCTTCGTGCTGCCGGGCAGCATGGCGTCTTTGAGGTTTATCGCCCAGCCTTCTTTTTCGTGAGTCTCTGCTTGCCATCTTTTCGGGTGATACGCAACTGATCTCACTGTGCCCAGGTATACACGTCGCATACCCGCGAAAGGAACCGGCCACGTAGAGAAAAAGATCCACATTTGCTCAAAGCAAGTTAGAGCATCGACTGTACAACGGCGGTGGCTGAATCAGCGCAACGAAACAAGGTGTGCCTCCTCTACAGAGATATGCGTCGCCTTTCGCGCCGCTTTTTCTTATACGCCCCAAGCTCATGCGTTCCTCCTCAATTTCAGCGATAACTTCAAACGTCGACTGCTCAAAGGGCGACTTTTGCAATGCGAGTGAACGCCCGTTAAAAGGCGGTCGCCTTCTAAGCTAAAACTTTGTTTCTGCCGCGCATTAAATTGGCACTGGCGCAGCGAATAAAAAAAGCAAAAAAAAACGGCGCTGAAAGTTTGTTTGAACTTACCGATTGCTTCTTCCCTTCCGAGAGCGAGACTGCATTTCATAGAAGCCGCCTCGCTGCCTCAACGATTTGCCTAAAAGCTTTCTAACGCCTGCTGCAGCAAACATCGCACAAAGAGGCTTCCTCAGCATTTTTCCAGAGTGTAAACAATTCGCTCATTTGCATGTCAAGCCCATCAGTCGTGCTCCTCTGTGATCGCGGCAATGACAAGGAAAAAAAAGAAAAAAATGCTGACAAATCAGGGGTAAAGAATTATCATCTCTCGTTGCACGCGTCCTGGAGGCTATTTGCATACTGGTCCGATGGTGTCGTTTCATCGTCCGCGTCGGAGAGGAAGTGTCCACTGAAGTGAGCATTCCTCAGCCAACCACTGTGTCCCAAAAGTGCACGCCACATCCTGCTTTCCAGCTCCGCTGCGTCCACGCATTGCTCCCTTAATGTACATTAGTCGTTTGAAAATCCAGACAGAGGCAAGCCAGTGTGTCTCAAAGATGAAGCATGCTATATACTCTGTTTTTCCACGCGTGACCCAGTACGTTTCTACATGGTTCCAGAGGACACAGCTTCTCGACCTTACTGTCAGTTGGTCTGGCTTACTGTAGTCCAAGGTTTTTTTTATATATACAAATTGCAATTATTTTACGCTCATAAACAACGTATAAGTAAAAGAAGGTCAGGCGGTTCACAGTGGAGAACAAGAAGGTATCTCAGAGAGGGAGAGAAGAAATATTATAATAAATTATTCGGGACCAAACACGTTTGAAGTTATCTATGTCATACCCGTCACCGCCCCGATATAAAAAGAAGCTTCTGCGTGACTACCTGAAACTATTCACACAGACCGGCCCATCTGTTTTCAGATTGATGAACTTGAATGTGCCCAGTTCCAAGCAGCTTACCCTTTCCAAGAAAAAAAGAATTACACAACGTGTAAACGTGATGCTCAATGCATCACCTGGTTGTCCGGACGACAAAAAAAAAAATGGCGGTGGTTTAGCTGTGGTTGAACCTGGAGGGATGCGATAGCTACAGCTGGCTGAGTGGAGCTTGGTCACGTGACCAACCACGTGACAGTGTGGCGGCGCAGCCACAGGGTGGTGGCGCCGCCACGCTAAGGGCTCAAAATGCTACCGTAATGTAGCTATCGCTACAATACCAGACATTCGAGATCGTTTCTTCATCAGTAACAATGTTAGGCGTCATTTCCTCCTATTCAAGCCCCGTAGAATACGTCCAGATGGTACCTTTAGTATTACGTGCCCGCCACACATAACATCAACATCGACGATAGTTCTTTGGAAATATATACAAACACTGCATATAAGGAGGAAAAAGTTAATGCTGGCTCAAACGCGCCAGGGGTGAATCGGCCAGTAACTGACACTGGAAGCAGATAGAGATACTTATGAAAAATATGCGCATAAAAATCGATTGTACGCCTTTTTCTTGGCACGTTGATGTTTGTTAGGCAGGAGAAGCGCCTCTACTGTAGAAAAAGGAAGTTTAAAAACTTTCCTCATTACTTTATTCAAACTCGTGATGTTTACACTGAAAACAACTTCTTGATCGCCGTTTTTAAGTGAATGCCTGTGTAGCCTAGACTCCGAGATGCGCGCCACAAGAAAAGCTATATCTACGCACTGCAGTTTACTAGCGAAACGGGCTGGTAATGGAGACACATGTATTTCTGTTTTTGTCTATGCCTAACTTATAAAGGCTCCGTTTCCGGTGCAAATAGCGTCTTTTATCATTAGAACGCGGTAACCTATGATGCAGGTAAACCTCCATTTGACTTCAGTGCCCCTTTAATAGTATGCTCACACTTTCTAAGGAGAAGTTTGGCCAGCACGAAAGCGGATGACGAAGTCAACGTTCTGTTCAACCTGCCGCTAACCATTTACTTCCTCTTTATCGGTTGTCATGCATCACAATATTTGTCACAGCACACAGCGTTTAATGGAAACTGGTTGTAACACCACAGAAATCTTTCTGATCGGCAAGGTTGCGAAAAACGTGGTCATTATGACATATTTATGGTTTTATAGCTTTGTGGGGTTTAACGTTCCAAAGCGACCCAGGTTGTGAGGTGCGCCATAGTGGAGGGCTCCGGGCAATTTCAAACACTTGGGGTTTTTTAACGTGCACTGACATGGCACGGTACACAGGCCTCGAGCATTTCACCTCCATAGAAATGCGACCGCTGCGGCCGTAATAGAACCCGTGTCTTTCGGGTGAGCAGCCGAGCACCGAGCCACCACAGCGGCACAAGGATATGTGCTGACCACGTAGAATTACTGCACGGATTACTGTTTATGCTATATCTTGTTGCTACCTGCAGTGCAAAGTATGCGACAGCTTTGAATTTCCGATATTCAAAACACGCACATACAGAAGCGTCAACCAGTCATCTTTGAACATGAGCGTTTTACCAAAGCATATGAGCTATGTCGGCTTCTCCAACGAAGACGCTCAGTAATATTTTAACATTCTTTTTTTCGAGGTAAAACATGATTTCTTTGGCATAGCGCAACTGTGAACGGCGCCGAAAACAGCGTAACGAGACCTCTTTAATGATAAAGAAGTTAAATAACTAAAATCTGGAAGCTAAGCGTTTATTAGTTGGTTGCGTTCGCTCTTCTATGCCAGCGGTTCCGGGCCAACGCGCACGGAGAGCCTGAATTATTGGATGCTTCAGTGCCGGAAAGGATCGCATTATTGAATATTTTAAAATTGATATGGCTATTGCTAACGGCCGGCTAAACATCGCTAGTAGCAATGAGGCGCCTAACGAACAGCTAAGTTTCGGTTAACTAGTTTACTAATTTACAGGTCTCAGCCGCCGCGGTGGCTGAGTGGTTATGGCGCTCGGCTGTAGGCCCGAAAGACGCGGGTTCGATCCCGGCCGCGGCGGTCGAATTTCGATGGAGGCGAAATTCTAGAGGCCCGTGTACTGTGCGATGTCAGTGCACGTTAAAGAACCCCAGGTGGTCGAAATTTCCGGAGCCCTTCACTACGGCGTCTCTCATAGCCTGAGTTGCTTTGGGACGTTAAACCCCTATAGACCAATTTACAGGTCTCGCCGGAATTTGACGTACGCCACCCCTAACACTGATCTGCGAAAGAACTCATTTTTCAAGGGCAGGAACTGCATGCTTAGTTAAAGTATCCGCTGAAACACTCGGCCATATACAATGCGCACCATCCGGGAATCCGATTCTAATCTTACTTGCTTAACGTGACTGTGGTTACGATCCTGCCAAAGTCATCCCAGTAAATCATCGCCTATAGACAATCATTGGAAGCGCTTACAAGCTTAAGCATGCCAGTCTGCGACAACAGCTTCGTCGGCAGTGCCATTCGGTCGGAAGAACGCATTTTCAGGTCATAATGAAGTCATAACTGAATACCACAGATTACTGAGCGTATTGCGAGAGTTCATCGCATCTTTCGCTTCAGGCAAAATCGACATACGTTGCGAGAGCCGAAACAGCCGCTCTTGGGACGGAGCCAGTTCACCATTCAACACATACAACGCAATGCCAGGAGACAAATTACGCAATAGTGTCCGCGTGATCACCGATGGCAACCCGCAAGCAATCGCGCTGTAAGGGGTATATTTATACTGCTCTTGTGTAGGCCCCTCCAGGCACGTGCGCCGAGCTGTCCCTTTATATAGCATCGATTTGCGTTCATAGCGGTTATGCAACGTGTCCCACAAGAGGAAATAGAATGCAGCTAAAAGAGATTGGACCAGAGCAAATCATCAGATTGCGAACGAACCGCTGGCTAGCTTGGAACGTTCCCCAATATGTTATCCAGACTCGCCGAAGCGACGTCCTCTTTGCGACGTTGACCTATGTCTACGGGAAAAACCGTATATATTTAATGCATCCCTTCATTAGGTTCTCTTGGGCGTTTCAGTGGCAGTGCTTGTGCAACGGTACGAACTATGGACCTCGTTAGAGCCTCTTGCAACCTGAGACACTCACCCTATCGTTCCGGCTCGCGGGCAGCACCTGCGAAGGGGGAGAGAGAACAAAGAAAACAGATAAATCGATGAACAGAGCCGAGAAATCGATGGTTGCATCACATGCTAGAAGGTCATGCAGCGCAAGCCTCATTCTGCAGCTATTGAGGTCAAGCGTTTTGCACAAACACCATTCATCTCGTGTCAGAACCTGAAACGCCAGAAGCATAAGGGAACCCTATTTTTTTCCTTAACGCCCAAATAACGCCGGCCCTATTGGCCGAGATCCATGTTAGTGGCATTGGCGTTCCTCATACCTTTGATGAATGTAGAAATCTGTTTCGTATAAGCCTAAGCAATGTTTGCAGTTTCATTTACCGCCCTGTTATTTTTCTCGTGCGGTGATATTTCCAGGAGAAAAGCAAGTCGTACGGTACAATTTCAGCGTTTTCGCTGTTTCTAATGGGAAGCAGTGAAAACGACATTTGCCTGTGTCATATGACCTGCCTCTCCCCTGGGTGGTTTCGTTACAACTTATGTTATAATTAAACCTCTAATCGATTCTCGTTTAGATGAAGACGTACTTGTATTGTAATGCAGGAATGTGTGTTAATGAGGTAAAAGCAGGTGTTAAATATCATATCGAGGATTCTTGATGGAGTTGCCGATTAACAAAAGAGACCAGGGAACTGTGCTAAGAAGCATTATCTGCTGTATGATTTACAAAACGCTGCTATCAGAGCGGTTATTCGGCATCTAGCAGGAAGAAAAAAAAACATGGAGACTACATCTATGCAAACGATCTTGTTGTCATTGTCATATCTGAGCAAAAAAGCAAGAATGATCCAGCGCAGTTACTCAGGATATGGCATTGCTGCTGAGCTCGCGAGTCTGCGGATCAGATTCCGGGCCCGGCAGAGCTGCATTCCCACTGACGCAAAATACAAAACGTACAGTTATGGACAAAAGTTTGAGAGATATGGGTTCATAGAAAAAAAATTTTGTCTGGACACAAAAAGGTCAATGAAAAGCACTGAAGCACAGGGGATATGCCTGCTCCATGCTCTGGAAAATTACCAGGTGATTGACAAGCAAGGCAACGCAGAAATACATTTTTGCCGCAAATCGGCATCCTGTAAACTTTTGTCCATGATTGTACGTGCACTCAAATTTGGATGTACTTTATAGGGGCCTTCGTTTTCGGTTTTTATTTTTCCGGAAATCGCGAAGGGGGGGGGGGGGGGGGGACAAAAATAAGCCGATAGTTTTTGATATCGAATTCAGGTGTAAACCGGGCTATTCAGCGAAAAGTAGAATAAATCTGATTCTTCCGGCTTATTGTTTCAGAGAAAACGACAAATTACACCCGTTTTGATACGGGCCATAAGATTTCCAATTTTACGCTGTTCATTTTCGCAAGCAAAGAGGAAATGGGAGGTGCTCTAGAAAACCGCTTAGCGAATGAAATAACCCTCCCCCTCTTTTTTATATACTGCAATTTTTTTGTCGCATACATTACCATCACCTGGGCCTGGCCTCCATGTCCGCGCAAGGCCTGCCTGCTTTGGTTTGTACGTTGCGAGAACTTCATTCAACATCACAGTGACCATTTTAAAGATGCCAGAGCCAATTGGGGCAGGATGTCGTTAGTGTGGGTAGCACCTGAAATAATGATGCCAATACGACGCCTGGTCACATCATATGGATTCGGGTTTACCCGAAAAATGAAGTGCCCGAGATATATGTAACATGCAGTTTATATACAGGGCGTTTCATCTAAGACTTTACACAATTTTTAAATATAGGCTTTTTGAGTTATAAGGGCGCTTTTTCAGCATAGCGTTGTCAGCGGTGAATTACATGAGAATACAGCTAATACGTGCTATCTAGCAAGTTTGTTGAGTAATATTCAATCGTTAACTTTTTAACTATTACTGTTAGGCTTCTTAATTACTGAGAGGCGTGTAGCCCACCGTAAGTAATAACCATATCAGTTTTTATAACTTCGAAAACGCGGTTGCCCTCGGCGTTGTGGCCCAACAAAGTTTGGCTATTTCGATGAGTTACGTGCACTGGACGGGTCGCTTCGCCTGCAAGCTCCTCGAAAGCGCAAGTATTTTGGCGCGATGTAGGCAAAATTTACTAAGCCACGGCGCCGAGGGTAACCGTTACGTACTTAAACCCTCGGTATTCAGCATGTAACGGCGTACCAGGCACGAATCTGGGAATGCTCATTAATTCATTCGCACTATTTATAGAATGGCTCTGAACAAAAGCAGTCGACGCATGTTTATTGCCAGTCCAGCGACTCTTTAAAAGTCCGCTTATTTGTTCGGCAATACATGACAGCAACAATTAGCGAACAGTTCGCTCGCTGAGCATCGCGTTATGTAAACTAGCCGTCTCAAACTGAAGACAAGAAGAAACGTGACGTGCGGAGCGTTTGGTGAACACTCAGCAAATGTAAGCTATTTTAGTCTCGGTGTTCCCTCAACCGTTCGCCCGTTTATTCCGCTTAAAAGTTTTACGTTATTTTTCTTTTTCACGGTGATTAAATATGCTGGAAGTAGAGGAAGCTTCCAGTGATGCGCCAACGATCGTTCATCTTCTCTTTTTCAAAGCATATGCAGCAATTTGCATTGACAACGCTGTAACAGAGCGAGGCTTCATGAGCTCATCTTTTGCCTTTTCCCAGCATAGCGCGCTATATTCGCTGACTTTCAGGGAGCCCGAGCCTCCGATCGCAGGCAAGATCACAAAACCCGGGGAGGCCAGGCATATTGCCTCATTTTATTTATACAAAGCCTCTCTCACAACAATTAGAAAGAAGGGCACCGTTGCAGAAGACGGAGCTAACTTCACCTGATGAGGAGCCGAATGTTTAAACCTGCTCGTATACGAACAGTAACGGTTGGCTCTTGCCCGGCTAATCAGTGAAGGGAGTCAACGATGCTATAGCCAGTGGCGAATCAGGAAGAACCTTCACAAGTGCGAACAATGCCGAGACATTCCATCAATTGTGCTTTATTTATTTATTTGTCTTAAAATTTTATGAGGCGCTTCGGGGCGTTTGTGCGTTAAGTATTCACGGGAGAAAAGGAAAATTTAAAAATGCAACTAAACAAAACAAGAACAAAAAGACGCATGCAATGAAAACGTGATGCAGGACATTCAACCATGTTCAGGATAGAAGAACAGATTAAAAGGTCCGGCTGCACAAACAAGAGGCTGCACAAAGAAGACATGGCTGATTTGTTCAGCAGGCACACATCAGTTGTCAGCGCTCTGAGGTGTCCTTCTTTGTGGTTTTAACGAACATATAAGAAAAAGAAAAAACTGACACTGCCGCACATACCATGGAATCTCGCAGAAGCGCAAACGCGAACAGGCGGAAAATGATGGCGAACGCTGTCAGAGCCTTCCATCTTGAAGGCGATGGAAAAACAAGGCGCATGCTGCGAAGTTCATTCTTCATGGCAAAAAATAAAATAGAAAGGAGGATGTTTTCCGAGTGCGCTGAAACGACCTCATTTTCCTAATTTCCTGAGAGACTCATTTTCTAAACTCACGGCTCATTGCACCCAAGCACTGCGTGGAAACGGTGCTTAAGGTAAAAGCTCAAGGCAGCAGTATTGCAAAACAATAAAAAGAAGCGACGCCGTTCTGAACGCTTCCACAGGCGCCGCATACGGCCGGCCCTTGACATGTAAGAACTTAAAGCGCAATTCCCAACGACGCTCTCCAGTGCTCCGTAGTCGCTTATCTCGGAAGGTGCCTCGGCTGCTACCCTAAAGTTAATTTCCTGTGCGTCCTATTTACCTCCTCAGATTTCCACTTAATAGCCATCATGATGAGAACACACGTCAGAAACATGGTTGCCGGCACATTTGTGAACGAAGCACTAGCTGTGCGCTCTTGAAAGCAACGCCGATTATTAGATCAGCGATGCGAAGTGAAAACGCTTAGGTTTAGACATAAGCTTCCTTTTTAAACCCTGATGCATTTACAAAAAAAATAATCCTAAGTGTGCAGCGCTTGCTTGCTTTGTTACAACCATATCAGCAGTTGTCTGATCATGTAAATTTTTTCCCCTCTGAGAGCGAGAGCCGAATTGAGCGAGCACTGACACTCACTCAATGGAGCAATCTGTAACTGATAATTCATCCGCAAAACAAAAACAAAAGGCATTCTTTGATGACAGAGTTGCACTGGTTTCTTAGCAAATGCAAAGTCGCTCCGTTTGGTCAGCATGAATTTACTTGGCATTAGCAGCTGTGAGCCACTCATTCAAAAACTGGGATAGCGCAGAAGCCGCCTACGAGACTACGGCATTGATCGACACTGCACGCAACCGATGTGCTAATGCATGTGAAACTAAATAGCTGTAGTCAACTAAACTCCTCTCCCCTTTTCGTTTTCGCTAACGCCGAATTAGCACGTCACTAAGGATCAGGTGAAGTGCATTGGAGAGATACTACTAGTTATGTGCAGTAACTTAAAGGTATTTCTTCAAAGAAAACCACAAAATTCATGTGTCTTAAGAACAAGTATGAAGGCGAAACTTCGAGGCAAACATGAGGTTGCTGAGGTTGCATTCTAAGAAACCGGAGCCTGCAGACGGCATTACTTGACGTCACAAGCGACTGCCACTTGACGTCAAAGGCGGTAATCGACAATGGCAAAAGGGCAAGAGAGTGAACTGAAAAAAGACTAGTTATGAACTGTCCCCACATGACAAGAACTTTCATTTGGTAACTAATCAACTCGGAAGATTTCGATTAAGATCGTGGCATTGAATATGCTCTACGTAAATGATGATACCGCGACAATAGACGTTTTTAGCATACCGGAGACGTACTAGCGGAGACGTATACCGGTTTACCGGACGCCGGCTGCGCACGCGTAGTGGCTCCCCCTGGCCCCAACAATGCCACTGCGCATGCGCGAGTGGGGTCCGGTAAACCGGTATACGCCTCCGGTAGTACGTCTCCGGTATGCTAAAAACCTCTCATAACTCCGACAACTGAGGACGCGGACGCCTACCTCTTCTATAGAAAGTCCCTTGTCGAAGTCTTCTTCCTTGTCATCCTCCCCACTATCATCATCATTGCCCCCGTCGTCGTCGCTTTCTTCTTCTTCTCCAGCACCGCCATCAAAGCCGTCATTATCATTATCATCATCATAATCCCCAGCAAGACAAATGTCCGTCCTTCACAGAATTATCGTTGTAGAAACAAGAGAATCTTACACCGCCGGAGGTGGTTACTTTGTATGCAAGCCACGTACCGTTTGGTCCAGCTTTGTGACTTGTTCAAATGTTAGCCCAAAATAGCAAACGTGATAAAATGCGCGCATGAAGAACCGACACCAGTCGAGCAAGCGGCATCCGGCGGCCAACGACGCTGTCCGCCGTCCGAAAGAGCGAATCAGACACGCTTCTTGGCCACCATTCACGCCGTTCGTCGTCCCGCGGGAACGACTGCTTTCACCCTCGCGAATAAACTGCCGATTAACGCCACCGATGGAGGGAAAGCGCAGCGGCAGAAAAACGAGAGGGACTTGCAAGAAACAAAGCTCCATTATGTTCTCATTCCCCCTTTTTTTCATTTTGTTACGAAGTGGAACGTTTTCAGAAACAGTAAAAAAAAAAACGTCCCTCACCGCCATACGAAGCGGCAGCGGGGGCGAAGCGTTGTTTCTATAACGATTCATTCGTCTTCATTTGCAGCGGCGATCGCGTCGGTGTGCGCGCTAGGCTGAACGATCGCCGCTCGCCGTTCTCGGACCTTTCCCTCGCACTGGGATTGACTCTTTATGTCGCGAGTCGCTATTGTATCGTTTATCGCGTCATCTGCCGCCTGCCATTCGTTATGTGTCTGCCGGAATAAAAGAAAAGTAAAGAAAAGGGAAGACAGAATATTGAGATAGTCGTCTAAAGCGACAAGAACAAGAAGCCTGCGGCAGTGGAGTCAGCTGGCACCGTGATATACGCTGCGCGCAGTCGCTGGCCAGCAAGCGACAAGAGAACCTAGCGCCGTAGGTGACGCCGCGAAGGAACGGGAAAGCGGACGAGTTGGAAGCAATGCTCGATGTCCAAACTGATGCTATAGCCGGACCAACTCGCCTGCACCCGTAAATAGCCAGCCACAGCGTTTGCATGTAGGATTGATTTTTTCCTCTCGTGTTTTGAACAACCTGCCTCCAGACTTTTCTGCAGAAAAATCCACCTGGTCAAAAACAAGAGTGTTTACCGGCTAATAGGCTATATTTAATGCGCTTATTGCTACCTTTCCTTCGTCTCAGAATTCAGACCCCATTTTGAATTCCTAACTTACTCTCAACTTGCAGCAGCAAGGAACTGTGAGTTCGCACTGAACAGTATACGAGAGTGAGCTGCTGCTTAAAGTTTGCAGCAAATCTTTGCTAGCGGGTGAAAACGAAAGGACCAAAAGCTATTGTGTTGCCCATCTGAGAAGTCCTTTCTCAGCTAAGTGCGCTGACCCCCGGTCTAGATCTGCACGCTACGATAAAGACTTAAACCAACCAGCAAGTTCAGTAAGAAGCAGTTATATGCGCTGAGCCAAGACTTAGTGTGTCCCAGAACCAAGCTCTTTGCCCGTCGTCATCCAGAGCCCAAAGTTAGAGACCTCGTATTTCTCGAACCCTCGTTTTTCATTTCCGATTTCTTCGAACTACAACTTGTGCAGAAGTCGTCGCTTCACTCTGAAAACGTCAAGGCGAGAGATATTAATTCGACGACATGCCTATAAGCAAAGAGTAACAGACACCCATTTTCAAGGTGTGCAACTGTCTACTTCTGACAACTTATTACCGGCGCCACTGCGCAGTCATGCTTGTCCGTTACCATCAATTTCTCATCTCTTCATGCTGAAGAAGTCCAAACAGACCGGTCCTTTATCGCAATCTTAGCGTGACACGCGCCTTCTTCTCGAAAGACTGAACAAGCCGCTCCAAACACGACAAAAAACAGACGACGAGTTAAAAATAATTGCTTACATAAAAAGTGAAAAGGAAAGGTGCGGACGGCGAGTTAACCACATGGCGCGATGAAAACATTAATTTGGGGGAAGTGTAAAGACTCTCTATTCAGAAAGCACGTCCATGCGCACCCGGAAACGCATGCGTCTGTTTATGACAGGGTACGAATAGGCGACGCATGACAACAGCTACAGGAAGTGCAGCATGTCCTCTTCCACTCAAGTCGTCTTTCAATCTTGTTACGGAGGAAACACTTTCATTTGGATGAGATTGGTAAATTTTTCAAAAGTTTAAAAGAAAACAATGGAGCGAAGAATTCGTATTTGTTATTCCATCTAAGACTTCTATCAAGGTTTATTCCATCAAGATTTCAGGTTTTTTCTTCGTCTTTTAAAACACAACAACATGAATGTAGGAGTCGCGTTTCATAATTTCGTCCGAGACTTCCATCTGGGCTTTATTCTGACGCCAAACGGGAAGCTACAAGTATTTCTCATCCCACGCTCCCAGGAAAAAAAGAAATAGGGAGCAGTCTGGAAGCACGATCCCCAAGATCGCCTTTCCAGGAAAAGGAAAAAAATATCAGGAAAGGCGATCCTTCATCAAACATGCAGAGCTGCCCTTTGCTCACGAATAAGTGATACCCGCTCTCCAACTGAATAAAGCACACGCTAAAATATTCCCACTTCACTGTGCTTTCCAGTGTTTGCTCCTCATTCCACGGAAGGATGTTTAATGATACCAAAGGCACCAGGATATTTTTTTATGTATTGCGTTCTTCGTTTCCACGACAGATTAATTTTTTACCGTTCCTCTTTTTCTTGCTTCGTGAGGAAGCGACAGTCCACCGTCACACCAATTCCCCTTTCGTGTCTTTTCTCTTCGTCAAATATCAGGCGTGCTTACATGTTATTTTTTTTTCGTTCAGAGAAACAGAGTAGACATAGCGGATAATGATCAGAAGTGACTTCCTGCGACGAAGTGTTCGTTGGACGGATCATTCTAGTTCATTTTAGCGAAACAAGAATTCAGTTGCTGCAAGATAACAAAGGAAATTCAAGGGCGCAGATCCACCCCAGCTGACGCCAGGTCAGGGAGACAAGAAGCAGTGGGAACGCTAGTTGGCACGTCCCAGAAAGATACATAAACGCAGGGTAGTCAAGCACGCCCGCCGAGGATCCGATGAGCAAACACACACATACACAAAATAACAAAGACTTTATGGCTACGAAACAAGGCGCCAACTGCCGCGCTGTGCCTCAGAGTGGTGACGTGTGCAGCACGTCAAAGCAGTCATGAACCACCAACTAAGTATAGGCCCAGTTCTCGCGCTTCCCTTCACTACGTTGTGATTGGATTAGATCATTGAGTGTCAAAACAGCACTCTCGTGACGATCTCTCTCTCTCATAGACACACAGACAAGCACAGTCACACACACAGACACGCAGCCAGTGACGCACACTAGTGGTCGGCAGGGTAGGCCTGGCATTGAATTTAACCCGTGGCATGGCTAAAAAATACAGTCTGGCCAATACACTATAGCTCGCTGTCGCCGCAAGGGTATGCAGTGTTTATCCAGGTCGTTTTCGAATATTTGTTTCCCCACTCACGCAGTTACGTCATCAAGGCTGTGAAAACACTTCTTGAAAGTCGCTGTATAGGCCGCGAGATACGCGCTTCAAGCGACAGGCGCTCACCGGATTGGCGAGATCCGACCACAGCAACAGCAGCTGGGCTGCCACAGTGCGACGGCGGCCGCCACGGCTAGCCGCAGCGCGCGTACAAGAGCGCTCTGTTCTTCCTACACCGCTAGCGCCATCTTGCGTAACGCCTCGTCGACGGTCGGTCGCTCTACCACCATAGTCTCCCACATGGGCCGGCCATAGCTGTCGCGGTTTCCATAATGGGCGGCTTCCTCGGCGCTGCTTGTTATTGCCCAAGCGCACACTCTTCAATCAAAGCATCAGCCCAGCGCCGTTTCCCCTGATGAGAAGGGTCGGCATACACACCGGCTGAGGATCCGATGAGCAAACACGCACCCGCGGCTGCTATGATAATGAGTGTGACAGGAGCCGCGCCTAATTGCGTCGCACATGCCGCGGGCCTTTGACGAGGTTTAGGCGAGAGAGAGAGAAACGGAGAAAATTAGGAAGAAGGAGAAACACCCGAAGAAGAAAAACAAATCGTGTGACGTGCAGTCCGCTGTCATCGCCGCTACTTATCTTTTGACTCTTCGTTCGCGGCGGAGCGCGCTTTTGGCTCAGGAACGTGTTATTCAGGGCGCAGCTTCAGGACACGCACGCATCAGCATAACGCATCTCGAATGAAGTATAAACAGCGAGCGCCAAAGTTACACAGCAACAGGAAAAACGCGGGGTCTACTGCGAAAATTCAACAGCTGTTACAAGACAAGGTCACATCCTTAGTCTGCGCATGTTAGAAAGAGAAGAGCTCCACTACGATGTCTCAACAAGAACAAAGTAGAAAACCTATATGGAATATGCATGCGGGTGGTAACAGGAGCAAAAAGGAATTTTTTTTACTCGCACACTTCGCCAAAACAAGTCATGAGCAAATATAAAAATAAAAACGAGGAACGAAAGCGACAAGACTGCCTCGTCCAAGGACAGTTGGTCAAAAATCGTCCTGTAGCATTCACAGCGCAAATATGCGCAGAACAGAACGGAAATGAGAGGAAACGGCGAGCTATACTGCTCATCGATTTTTGCTTTTGTGATGTGCACCACGTTGTACATTTCAAAACTCCATACGGGCCCCATCTAAAGTCCGCCCTTACAACTAGATCTTCCTTGGAAATTGTTCCGCCCTTTTTTCACCGACGTGTACTGCGCCTGCTACTATGCTGCCTATTTCCCTTAAAAGTAACCTTCAGACAATCTTGTTCCAGTGCTTTGTGCTAGGTAGAAAGCTTAACAAGCCTAAAACTGATAAACTTAAATGTCGCGACCCGAGCTCACAGCTCGGGCCACAGTCAGATTAATTCATTTGAAAAAGTTGGCAAAAATAACTGCTTCCATTAGGCTACCCCCACACCAAGCAACTTAAAAAAAAAGTTTTCACACAACAGGCATGTACGACACGATGTCCGCAATACGCCTCTGTTACAACCCTAGCTATAAAGCGAGGTTCTGCGACGAATTGAAAGGAAAGCACTTGAGAAAGAAAACACCAGAAGTGAGAACTTTGCAATTTCTCAAATTTCTCGTCGTCAGCGTAAACATCAGCGCGATGAGACGTGAAAAAGTATAGTGCACCGCCGACGATAGTTTGAAAGGCGGGATAAAACATACAGTGAACATTGGCAAAACGGAGCGATGGAGGATAACTGAAATGCAAGACCAACGCGTGAATGACGCATGGATAACCGCAAACAAAAACACAGCAACTATGTAGCGCTTGTGGGTGAATCTAGAAGCAGCGTCGGAAGAGGAGCTGAGAGGAGACCGGAAAAAAGAAATCAAGAGAAAATTCGCCGACAAAAGCCTATAAAAAGAGATGAAGAAAGGCTTCTTTTTCTTTTTCTGCGTGTCCACGAATTGGAAGCTACTCCCGCCGGAAAGCATACTCCGCAGGAACGATGTGCTGGATCGGCTTCGGCGGCTCCTCGACTGCAAACGCCTACCGAACGAGCCAAGCGCACGCAACTCTTTCATCCTCCACACTCGCATACTGTCGGCCGTCATCGCATCCCAACGCATCCCCAGTAATCCCGTCCTTCCCTACTGTTTCCCTCTTGGGGCCAACAAAGGTCAGGCTGCGCGCACGAAAAGTGCGACGCCCCTTAAACAGCAGAGCCCTATGGGCTGCTCCGCGAAGCCAAACCCGAAAAGCATTGGAGCTTGCGTGCGTGTATGTGTGTGTGTGTGCGTACGTACGTGCGTGCACGCGAGAGAGAGATAGTTAGAGCGCATCCTACCCAGTGTTGCCATGGGCCGCCCACAAACACACAGCCGTGCTCGCGGGCCTCTCTTTCTCCTCGGCGATCGCCGAGACCACGCTGCGCAGGCTATATATACACAGTCCCGAATTGCAATCCTCGGAGGGGGACGCGAAGGGAACACATTACGTCGCGCATACTATATGCAGGAAATCCTCCCTTCGCCATGGGATGCGTGCAGGAGCGGAGCGGAATATAGAAAGTGCGGCAGCGCGCGCCGGGGCGCTCCTTGAATGCGAGCGTGCGACGCCGAGGGGAGCGCGGGATCGCGCCTTATATTCAAGCCGCGCGCGCTCAGACTCGCCGGTGGCTGCAGCCTCACAGCGGCAGTGAGATACCACGGCCGGCATCCGCTGGACAAGCATCGCTGAAGTGCGCGGGGTCAGGGAGAGGGACCTTTTATACGAGTGACGTTGCTTGTACGCCGGGGACGCATTGAAATAAACGAGAAAAAGATCTCTTTCTCAAAGTGTAAGTAAAGGTGCGTAAGTCTGCTTGCTTGTAGAGTTTAAAGGCATGAAATTGAGAGCGCATGGGTTTAGCATTTTAAAAGGTGCACTTTATATACCCCAGTGACCTGGCTAAGACCCAGCAATACAAAGGGCGCGACAAAGACTTGCCGCATAATGTGGCCGGACTGAAAGGCCAAGATGAAGACGAAGCTGAGAACGGAGTCCAGGCCCAGGGTGGCTTCGCAGGTGTTCAGGCCTTGCTTCTTTTCTTAATGGATCACTGTGCGGCGATGGAGGAATACGTTTTAACTTAAAAGCATGTTTGATTCTGGTTTGAAGGCTTAGTTTCGCAAGCGAACTAGGACATCTGTGCTTGCTGCCTTTCGAAAAAAAATTGTAAGTGCTGGTCTCGCAAGCGCGCACTGTGAAGGCGCATCTTCTCTTGTTGCTTTGATCGATGTCTTCCTGCAGTGACTGGAAGCGTTGCCAATGAAGAATTTTCTGGGCAGATGTTTGGATTTCTGTTGATACTGTTGCGGTACGCAGCCGCAAGACGACAAGGGCGCTGTTCTCTCTCGGTGCTCCGGACGACGAAGATGTCGGAGCACACGCCGCTGCGTTTCGTGTCCAAGCTGACTGTGAGCTGTCAAACTTATCGTTTAGATCACTTCATATATAATGACGTAGAATGCGACTTTGCTGCAAACCCAGATGGGTTACGGATTTTCGCAATTTCGAGGCGCTCTGAAATTAGCATATCTTCTGTGAGGCTACAATTTACAAAAAGGTACAAAATATCTAATAACCCCCCCCCCCCCAAGGATAAACCACATAACTAGAGAAAGCACGAAATGATATGAATGTTTCTCCTTAGAACAGTCTAACACGAGTTTATCACTAACGGTAGGATAGTAGAAAACTGACAGGGCCTCTGATTCACATCAGGAAAGCTCTGCTAACGCAATCCTGCTGTTGGCAGCGCCGTCTAGTAAGTCAATAACGGGGATAACTTATGGAGCTCGTGGATACGCACAGTATTTTCAGAAGAACACTGAGCCAGTAGTTGGCGATGAGAGAGAGTCGCACGCAGACGCAATGCCGTCGTTCTGGAAAATATACGAATGCCTTGACGCAAAAATCGAAAACTCAAGCAGAGCAAACTCCTTCGCCAAAATACGATGCAAAGAGCTAACACAACTTTAAAACCAAGATTTCTTTGAACAGAACGGCAGACTGACCGGCGCCGTAAGCATCGCTCGGCGAAGGCTTGTTGCCAAGTGCATAAAACAACGCGAACGGAGGCAGGAGTCTAGCCTTGTTGTGTCGGACTATCTGCCCCAAGGGAGGAAAAACCGAACGAGAAACTTTCTAAGGAAAACTGATGGAAGCAAGGTACTAGAAAGCTTCGAAACTGGCTAGCACATGCGAACAATTCATTTTGATCAGCGTAAGATTCGCGACGAATTTCCAGATAACAGGCGTTATGTGCACTGCACGCGAGACCAGGAAAAAAAAACGAAGCTATACTTGGGGAAATACACGAGTTTTCGCTCGCGCCCTTGAATGTTCTAGCATCCGCTTAGAGGGACTATTTCGACACCGTGCACCTAGGCGGCCACGGTGCGCCATGTAGAGTGAGCGCGGGGCAATAGTGCGAAAAGTTGGCATAAAAGGCGCCGTGAAAACGGAACATCTACGCCGCCATATTACCATTCGCCGGTTTGTCTTCCTCTTGGAGTCAAGTGCTCCAAGGATGCGATTTGTCCCAGCGCTGTCAGCTGTCACGCGGGCGTTCGAATGCTCAGTCGCCGTAAACCGAATAAAACGAATACCTACCTCTATGATGCCTTAACCACCACCGATTTCACCATGGAGTTGTGCAAGCGTCTTTGCTCAGATAATAGCCGGCATTACTCTAACTGCTCCTTATTTTCTACAACTATTTCCTTGTTGTTTTTTTCAGTGGCTGCGTATAGCCTTTCACACGAGTGATCTTTTACAATAGTGTTAATTCGACTCTTTTTAATCCAGTTTTGCAACGTAGAAGATCCTACGCTTTTCAACTTTTGCAGAAACAAAAAAATGACGAAAAGCAACGGAATTAAGTTACGAAACCATTGTAGTTAGTTTCCGCTTACGCTTCTGTAAACAGCGAACATGCTTCGCATCGATTTCAACGCCCATATATAGTCACTAGATCGCTTTCTGAACTTCGAGCCGTCGCGACGAAAACAGGATCCCACGTAAAACTATAATTCGCGACATAAAATTAAGCAGGCCATTCAGAGCTAACTGTTCTCGCATTAAAAGCTAAGAAAAAAAAGTCCAGGACAGAGTGTCGATGCAAAGGAATTAATTTTTTCTCTGCCGTATTACATTACAGAACATGTCATAACGTCAGAAAATGGTCGGTGTGGTTAAAACTTCCAAAAGAAGTGCACAGAGCTTTTGAAAATATCTAGCTGCTAGAAATCAATATTAAGCGTGCAAGATGAACAACTGCATAATAATTAAAAAATAATAACAAGCGTACAAAAGCATATGAGAATCAAGAGAATCCTTACAAATACCAGGAGTCTCAGCTAAAGGTAAGCAAACATTTAAAAAACACCCAGTGTCGTGGCACAGTAAAACCAACTGAGGGCTGTTTAGAGTCACATGGCCCAATCTGCAGTATTTTTATTGTGCAAAGTTAATTAATTAGTAAATTCTAATTATTAAGCTCTTCAACTACTAGCTTCAGGGATAAAGTGTCAATTCAGAAGTTGCGGATCGTCTTGAAGAAGAGCTAGCGGAAATATTTGCATTAAGGTACCATTTATGCAGCTTTATTTATCGGTCTTAAAAGAAAGCGACCACGTGTCAACTTCTGGTGCATATCTCTTGCCTAGTGCACACGCAAAGCCCCGTCCGGAACAGCGCTGCTAAAAATAAAAGCGACTTTTACTCCCCGAAATGCCTCTTGGAACACTGAAGAAGCCCCGCTCTTACCTGGTAGCTTCTCTATTTTACGAGTTACCTTTTTAAAGTCGGTAAAGAAAGCCGCTTCATGCAAATGGTACTCCGGTGGAAACATGCCAACCAGCTAGCTGCTTCTTAAGACAATCTGCAACAAATTAATTAACATTTTATTCTGCAGGAAGTATTTGAAAAGTCGGCTAATTTGTATTGCTAATTACTAACTCTGCAGAACGAAAAACACCGCAGTCTAGCTGACGTGGCTCTCAGATGCCCTCAGTTGGTTTCACGGGGCTGGTACACACCTTCATTTTAAAAGCTTGGCTACTTTAGCTGGGACACCTGGTGTAAGGTACATAGAATTACTGTCACGAAATAATAGAAAGTACATATTGCGAAACATTATTATTTTGAAGTAAAGCCTCCTTTCAAGTTTGCGAAAGGACTCGAGCGCAGGCGCGCGCTGTCGCAGAACCGAAAGAAAGAAAGCCCATTTTCACTCAATTAGTTCAATTCGCGCACGTTCACTTTACAGGGCCAGATCTGTGGAGGGAACGAGAGTAAAAAGAAAGGGAACTTACAGAACTTGTATTTATGACCCTAGCGTGCGTGCGCGTACGTTCACGAGTGTGACTCGCAGACCTTTCGCCCGGGACATTCGGTAATAACGGCCCACAGTCGGAGCTCTCTGTCTTTCCATTCGCCCACCCTGTCTTTCGATGTCCTTTCAGCGTGGCTCTTTCTATCTTTACTTCGGGCGTGCTCCACCGAGCTGCGCTCCGCTTCGTTCGAGAAATTCCGAGCAGCGGTACAAAAGTAGACCCGGAATCTGCAGCGCCAGATGCGTTCGTCTCAAATTGCGAGGTGCTCATGTCCTTGACTTTTGCGGCTTACGTTAGGATGTGGTCTGTAAATAATTGTGTTTGGAAAGATCGGGCGAATCTCATTTAGACAAAAGCCTAAACAGATTGGGGACAGGGTGGGGGCGGTGGTGAACAAAATAATGACACGGAAGCCAATACGCGAGCGTCAATGGCGGCTAGAAATAAAGCTTGTTTTCTCGACTAAGAATAAGAAAATAAAATGCATACGTCACAGTCCCATTAAAGAAGAGGTAGAGGTCAGGGAAGCTCGATTTTAACTTAGTGATGAACCTTCCTTTTTAGGGCTGTTGACTGCGCACCAGTGATTAATGTTCCAACTTGCCTTACGCGGTTTAAAGCTTCTCAAAATTTCATTTGACTAGGCTTGCTGTCGCGTGCAAAGTGTCTTTTTCCATAGTAAACTCTATCAAAGAAGTTTCAGTGCCAGTTAGCGCTGGTGTCTTGCAACCTTTCGATTTCTTGGGCGTCCGCTCAAGCTTTCTCGTAGGTAGCTGGGGTATATAGTCTTGAAACTTCAAGCATTGGTCACAGCAGGGCTCGTCTTAGAAAAGAAAAGTGTCAGCGACTGCAGGGAATGTCAACCGCCACGGAAGCGAGACACAACGGCCGATCACCTTGTTCGGGTCACAGGTTCAGCCTCGGCGCGCGTTGCACGGAAGTGGCGGGCGGGAGCCGTTCCTTTTCCGACGCTTGCGTAGGCTGCGGTGCACAGCCGGATAAACAGTGCAGCCGCTCGGCGCGCAAACCTGGGAGCGCTTCGGTTTATTTACCGAGAAAGGAGGGGGGCGAGGCGAAGACAACAACAAGCGGCAGAAAGGTTTACGACCGGCCAGGGGGCGAATTTAAACTCGTAAAAAGGGGCTGCGTACGCGGCTGGGTGCGGTGATAAAGCACGAGGCCGCCGTTGAGTCACCCGCTCGGAAGGAGGAAATTCGGCGCCCGGAACGCAAGTCACCGGCGTTCAAGGAAAATAGAGGGAGTGTGTTTGCTTTCTCGTATTGACGTACATATAAAGCGAGGATGCGGGTGGCCAGGAATTGTGCCGACTCTGTCCCGGAGTGTAATAATAGCAGTAGTGATGAAAAGAAAAGAACACCCAACTTTCCGTCCTTCCTGAAAACGAAGCAGTCAGGGCAACAGCTGCTCCGCGTCCGACTTAGTTCCCATGCAACTTTGTCTGCGTCCGGAACAACTGAAGAGCCGTGCGGTGCAGATAGAGCTGTCGCAATTACACTGTTCCTTAATTAACACGCTCTGCATAGAGTGCCCAGGACGGTCATTCTGATACCTTAGAATGCCTACAGTGGTTACCAGCCAAATGCAGCTTGACTGCATGCCTGGGCTACCCAAGTGGTCATCCGCGCAGTGGCCTGATGATTTTGGAAGTGCAGCGCATCTGTTCGCTTGGCAATCAATGACACTTTTATGAGAAAGTATGCTCTAAATCTGCCAGAATTTTCGTTTTTTCGTGGCACAAGAAATAGACAACGGTAACCGCGCCGCGACCATTGCTCACTTCACTCCATAGATAAGCCCAACCCAAGGTCCACCTGAACCCTGTCAGCCCAGGTGGAAGAAGACATCGAACGTTTCCGTTCCTCCGCCAGCACGGCCTCAGGCCCAACCGCGAGTCATTCTCTGGCGAGCATAGGGAAGCACGGAGATGTTTCCGGAAACAAGGGGAGGTTTCGTAGGAGTATATAGAGGCATTTTTTCCCCACAACACAGTACGTCAACAGCGACAGCGGTAGCCCCACAATAAACCCATTATGCAGCTATCGTCGCTAGAGGGTTATGCTGTCCTTAGTGAGGCTCCAGAGACCCTGCTGCACACTGCGGTTATATATAAAGGAAACACGCGAGCACGAAGCAAGTGTTTTGACTCTCACGACAGCACAGCAGCCAAAAGAGTGCTGTGCATGTTTTAAAGGGTATCTTCAACGTTGTGCCTCGAATTCGAGGCGATGCACTATGCGAATTAAAAAAATTAATACAGCGTACTCGTAAAAGCGTCCGAGCAAATAGAGAAAAGACTGCGGACCTTTCGAAAACTTCCGTCAACGTATCACTATACTTGAAATACATTCGATAATCCACCGAATTCGACTGCGGATGTTTGGCTCACCTTTGAGATTTCTTCTAATATCGCTCCAGCGTTCCGTTTACACACCTCAAATGACACTTAGAATGGCCCTCTTGACTTGCTCCTTGCTCTGCTGCACTGTCTTTCCGCGTGTCACACACGGATGGCTTTAAAAGATTTCTCAGGCACTGTGTCCGCCCGCGGCTCAGCCATTTACTGCCTTCGACTGACTCCCATACAAGTTTCCGGCGAGTCGCCATGACAACAGTATCTGACTATAGCGCAACCGGTGAATTGAGCGTCGGATCGCGTTATTGAATTCGCTCGCTCCACTACTGCTGCCGAGCAAATGTTCACAGCAGCGTCTTCGACCGGCAGAGTGCGGGACGGAGTCTTGCCGGCAGAGATTGCATGACACCACTCTTGCCGAAAGCGAGGTCGATGGCGCTGAGCTATTGTTTGTCGCCACCCTGAGATCGCTGTCGACGCGCACACGCAAATCGCTTTTGACGAGCGTAAGGAACCGCGTGTTCTTGATCAGACGACGTGAGTGTTGCATGTTCCACACACTGAACGTTACACGTGCGACACCACAAGCATTTCGTGCTGCCCAAGCCATAACGGCGCTGCGCTAGACAGATAGCACTGAAGGCCAATGAGCTTCTTTTGAGACGCGTAAGAATCACCGCGCGTCAAGCAAAATCATGGTGCAGGCTTCAAGTAAACTGCGCGACACAAGCGCACGGAAGGGAGGGAGCAGGCCCAATAGCGGGCTATATCGAAGTACATCCCTTGTATAATAGGCGCTTTCTTTAGTGGGACTTTGTCTCAGGCTTCTGTTGTGCTTTTGTAGGCACCATCATAATCTCCGCTTATGTTTTAAAGCTTGTTCTCTCTTTTTTTTAACGGAATAGCGTTAAAGGCCTCGTAGTTCGAAAAATCCGGCGTTGGCGTTTTGAGCGAAAAACCACGAGCATGACACCGGCAGGTGATCCCCAGAGAGCAACCTAAGAGTCAAGTGGGCCACCTAGGTCACATGACCTTGCGTCGTCATCGCAAGGGGGCCACCGAGGCAGGTGGCAGTTAAGTTAATGGTTGGCCGCGTGGGAAGACAAACCTGGGCCACACAAGGCCCACCGCTGGGAGCACCTGCCATCGGAGGGCAGTGGCGCATGCATCGCTTAGCCGCTGCACCAATAGGGTTATGAGGACTCCCAGGAATCCCCTGAATTTTAATTAAAGTAAAGAATGACATTCTGCACACATGAGAATCGACCCATTAAGCTATCGTGTCATACCCTTAAGGCGGAGATTAAGTGTCCGCTCCAAATTTGTTGTAGTAGGGTGAAGATAAACAAGCCTCTGCGTTTTCAAATACAAGAGCTGAAAGTCCGCGCCTGTAATTCCGTACTAGGCGTCTTAGTAAAGCAGTTTTTTTTTCTGAAGCAAACATTAGCAGCTCGTCCAACATCATGCAACCCCGTACGATGACGCACGCGATATCCTAGCCTGTTTTAAATGTCGCAGGCTGCAGCCTGTAAGATTTAAACTACGCTACTCTACACGCAGGGTAACCGTTCCCTTTCATGCGCTGCACCAGTAAATGACGGCAAAGCACCGACGCACAGCGCAAGCTATGGTAGCCATCTCGCAGTTGTGCACCTCCAGTCTGGCCCAAGAAGGCAGACAGGCTAGCGGCAGGCGCGCCCGGTGCACCGCTCTGACGCGGCCGTGTATAAACAGGCGGGGAGGCAGACGCAGTCCATGCCCACCTCCACTTTCCATTATGCAGGCCCGGGCGGGGGTCCAACGGTAACAAACAGGCATCGCACAAAAGACGAGGAGGCACAGTGGGCTCTACGCACGGCGGCGCGCTGGTCAGTCGAGAGAGAGTTAGCGGCCGCTTAGTAACGAGCACGTACACCCAGCACTACTGACAGAGTATATAGTTCGCCAGTGGCAATTTATTCAACGGCGTGACAAGGGTGTACTCCGAGCAGCCTGCGGCTGTTCCGCTTCGCGCTCGTGGAAGTGCCCTCTATAGAGCTGGTCTCGCGCAAACCTCTGACCTCCGTTAATCTTTTGTCAGACAGCCTTCTTTCCCGGAACGCTTCTAACTGCGAGGCCTTTTGATAAAGACCCCGCTAATGGTGTTGGCAGAACGCGGGCTGAAAGAACAGCACACTTGCGGAACAGACGTTCGAGATATGGCTAGAAAGTGAATCTGACTTCGTTACCAGAGTCAAGCTTGCAAAATTTTCCAGATTTATCGCCCCCTTCCTACCCGGGCGAGCCAGTGGCTGTGATGGCCCCACCATGCAATCGCTCCCTCGCCCTTATTTCGTGAAAACACTCAGTTCAAGGTCCGCCTATGTAACATCCTCATTTGCCACCAGGTGGGCAACGGAGCTTCCGCTTACAAAAAAATCATAATGGCGGCACCGTTTCTTGAAGAGCTAGTCCCACATATAGAGAGCATCGTAATTTTTTTCGCTAGCAGAAAGTGGAGTGATTAGTGCTCAGTAACTTTGCAGTGCTGATCAAAGATGCATGCGTATGTGTTCGTTTCATTCCGCCTTTCTGGGAGTTCCCACCTGTCTTCGTTTCCCAGTTTATAAACTTTAATCGATTCGTTAAATATTTTTGTCGCTCCATCGCCGCATGTCGCTCCATCGTCGCTCCATCGCCGCTCTATCGCCTCAAGACATTTTTTTCATGGCGTAACGTAGAAATTGTTGTAGAAAAGACAGCACCACTTTGCGAGGACATGCTTGCTGAACGCGCTTCTATGATACAATATATTCAGTAGCTCTACTAAACAACCCCGTCAAGAATAGGCACGCGTTGGAAAGCGCCCTGGAGCGAATAGGTGCCAACGTCAATGGCTTTCTAATTGATAGAATATTCGCGCGCCGCTTGACGCACCAATACGCAGTTGAAGCCCCACACTTCGTGCGAAATGCACAAGCATTCAATCGGTAGTAGGCGATAGTCGTCCCACTGGTCTTATAGCAAACAGGAGCGGTGCCTATGGCAATGCGTCAACATATAGGAAAGACATAGGAGCGCAAAAGGACCAGCTCGGATAAAGAGGGGGAACGGAACGAGTCCTATAAGTCTGTGTTCGTATTTCTGCGTTCCTGCGTTCGTATTTTGCGTTCCTGCGTTCCAAACATGTCCAGCTACAAGTACTCCTCAACAACACTTACACAGTCTCGTGGGGCGTTGCGAATAAAACGTCCAAGAGACAAAAGTCTCGTTTTCCGGCACTGGTGAAGGCGATAAAATTTTCGCCCTAACTGGGAGCTGAAAGCATCTTGCAAATATCACCCCTCAAAGGCATCCCATGTATGGACGCGTAAACTGCTGGTTTCTCCTGGTGCTGTTGCTTCCAGACCACCCTCAGGGAAAAAACACCGCGCTTGTGTTCTCGAAAAATGGCGCCGCCGGCGCGGACATAATAAACTGCTCGCGGCAGCTGCAGCAGTCCGTTTGTCTTTCCGCGCGACTACTTTCCCTCGAGTTCACTCCCACTGCTCCCGCGTGATTAGTTTTTCTCTTGATTAGTTCGGTCGGAGAGCTTGCTATTGGGCGCAATGGGAAGCACAAATTGCGATCGCCACGTCGGCGCCGCGGCGCGAACGGGGAAGCTCATGTTTTTGTGCGGAAACTGCTGCGCTTGCTGCAGCTGCCGCCAGAGAAACGAAGCCCGTATCTCTTCGGACACCAGCTGCTCCGATGTGCTTCCACTGTGGGTGACACCGAGAGAGAGAGAACGGCGAAGAGACGGTGGAGGCGGGAAAATCGCTGCCCGCGGAAACTTGTTGGGACCGGGTTTTGTCTCGATGCGTGTTTACGGACATCTATAAACTCAAGGCGAGAAAGAGCAAGACCTTCAGAAATTTTCCAAACAAGATCGCTTCAATGCCTCGATTTCCCCTCAGGAGTGAAAACGGGGTTAGCTTAACGTTAACACTGAACCAAATAAGCGCTATAGATGGTTTTAGACTTTTTTTTTGCTCTCCTTTTTTACGAAGAAGTGATAGTGATAGCGCCAGTGTTCCTGCATTATAAGGCACCCGGGGTTTTTAGACAACAGCAGCCGCAATTACAGCTAACTTTATGCGCCGATACAAGTGGATAAAATTCGTTAAATTCACCACAGCGAGAAGACACGGAACCGCAGGAAGACGACACAAATACTCAGACTGCAACTCACATATTACCGCGCACTACTCATTCACGCACAAATAAAGAACCATGCAACGTGCCCTGTCCTTCTTAGATAGCGCTGAAGTACTGCACGTGCAACAGTCAACGTCCAGTCAAAACAACAACACATCCACGCATTAAAAATGTAGCAACCGACGGTAACAACATGTGAGAAGGAGAGCCATAAGACCGCTGCTATTAGGTCGCAATGTCTAATAACGCCACGGGGTCACGTGGCATTATGAATGGTTTTATTTCCAGTGGGAAAATGTGTTGCTGTTTTTATTGTGACTTTTTTTTGCATACATGTACAGCACTGGACTGCTATATAAAAAGGACATTGCACGCAGCACCGTTATTTTTGTTGTTTTTTTGTTTATTGCGTTTACTCATGCGCTGATATGCAGATGCAGTCGCAGTGTGCAGCAATAAATGAGTAGCAGTCAACGCGCAGCTGCGCCGTCTTCCTGCCGGCACGAGTCTGCTTTCGAGCGCTGAGGTGCATTCAAGCAGGTGGGACCAACTAGCCCAGCAATTCGTTTTGAGTACTAAAGTTGGGATTTTTTGTGTTCATTGCGTTAAAAACAGCGTTAGGTCCGAACTTTACGATACGGTTGTTAAAACATTTTGCAGCAAAAGCGGCAATGGCTGGTGCGCACTATTCCCTGTCTGATATGAAATATTGAACGCTGGATGTGACACCAGATTTGAAAATTTCTATTGAAGCATTGTTTAACCAACCTTTTTTTTTGTTTTTGAAGTGCGGCACGATGTCATTCAACAGTAAGAAATTACAGCAACATTTTCTAAAGCGTACTTGCGGCCAGGACAGGAGATTACAGTTCACTTACAGCGCGCAAGCTTGTGACACAGCTGCAACCTGTTGCTTGCAGCTGAAACATGTCCAACCTTCTTCGACAAAAAATTTGAATATTGAAATATTGTAAGGTATCGTTATGAAAATATTGGAGGTAACCGTCCAGTCTTCCTATGTGCCAAAAGATCTTTCTTTTAGAGCGTTTCCATCACTCGCATCGAGAAGTTGACTGCCATAGAAAGCCAATGCGAACGCGTTTGAGGAAAGCAAAAAAAAAATCAAGCATGTCGACGGGAGATCTGCGGATATCTCGATGGTTACAGTGAAATATTACAATATATGGAAAAAAAACCTGCGTTCATAAACTGTTTCCCATTCAAAAATGCTTTTCTCCAGAATTGTTGGTATGGGATGTTCAAGCTTTTGCTGAGTGACTGAATTAGAGTTTTGCTAAATTTTGAAAATGTATTAAGTCGACGTAAATTTTATGTCTGTTTATCCAGTTCAGCGCTAGAAACTCCGTGAGAAACTTCGAATGTACTGCAGATGCGTGCTGCTTAAAATCGATGAGGATAAGAAAAGAATCTTTACCAAAAGAAGCCGTCGTAAGTTGCACATGACTGTTCGCACCCAAAACAACAGCTCACCATTCCTAATATTGTTATCATCCAGACGCAAGAGGTCATGGCACTAGAATCACAGTAGCTGAGCTTCGAAAGGAGTTCCTAATTCGGAAAAGCTTATCAATATATGTCACATTGTCTTCTTCGGTTTTTCTTCGACCTGTGCTGTCTACCTCGACAGTAAGCAGAAGAAAAATGTCATTAGCACGGCTCTTCGAGCTAGGCCACGCTAAGTATAGACACTGCGTATTAACAGCAAATGCGCGTCCTCTTCCCCTTTCCTTCCTTTCCCTTCGCGACAACCGGCGACCCCGTTAGCGCTGCGCCCGAGCGTGAGTAAGCTACGGAGCTCCGACGTCTCAGGCAAGCGGCGAGGCACACAGATCGAGCAGAAGAGCGGGCGAGCGCGCGCCGACGTCACTCACCGGAATCACTCAGGTGGCAGCGGCAGGCAACGTCTTCCGGCGCCAGATGTTGCAATTGGCGCCAGCGTGCGAGCGCGCGTGTCGGCGGGAAAACAAAGCATCCCCTCAGGAGGAGACAATTTCGACGAGCGAGCGGCGCAGGCGGCCACCGGCGGCGACGTAGGCGAAGGAGCCCCAGCGGCGGTTCCGACGAATAGGGGTGAGAAAGAAAAGAGAGGGCGAGGAAGAAAAGAGAGAGTACAATAGGGACGAGGCGGAGGGAAGAAAGGGAGCCACTCCGATGAGGTTCGAGAAAAGGAGTCACTTCCCTTCACCTTCCCCAGGCCTCCTTCGCTCTTCCCGCACGCAGACTGAAGGTGGACTCGCGAGGAGCGCGGTGGAAAGGGCGGCAAAACCATCCTTTCCTTCCCCATAGCGCGTTCTCCCTCGCGCGGGAGCGCGCGTGAGGCGTTGCCGTGGGAGACGGTTGCCGGGCAACAACCCACATCATTACGCACGCGACTTGTCCATTTCCTGGTCGACAGGATAAACGCTTGCCGGCCCATTGGTTAGAGCGGCGTCTTCTTTCCTCCCCGGGCTGGGCACAAATAGCGTCCCGTCCGTCCAAGTTGTCCCTTTATTTCTGCCTCCCCAGGGAGCGGACCGTACAACTCGCTTCCCTATGCGGGAGGCCGCTGCGCAGGCACGCACTCACTCTGGTAGCCCGGCGCTCACCGGGAAATGCGCGGGATTTCCCTGGGGCAGGTGTCACTCGTTGGCCTT
This sequence comes from Amblyomma americanum, assembly GCF_052857255.1. Classification (NCBI taxonomy): domain Eukaryota; kingdom Metazoa; phylum Arthropoda; class Arachnida; order Ixodida; family Ixodidae; genus Amblyomma; species Amblyomma americanum. The sequence goes on along the minus strand of NC_135502.1, from coordinate 19,859,117 downwards.
CGGCGCGGCCGAGCCCCGGCATTTACGTGTCCAGCGAAGGCACGGATGGTGCATTTCGCGTTACCCGTCCTGCACAGTAAGGCGCGTGCTGCAGCTCTCTGTTGCCCCAAAATAGACGCAGGAGAACCAGGAAAACGAAAGACACGTGACCAAGCAACAAGCGAAAGTACGAAAGCTTCGTAATTCGCGCACGAAGCTCACCAGCAGGTCGGCCATCCTTCGAACGATTTTATCCTGAAGGAGTTTATTTTTGTCGATAGCTGCTTGAAGCGAAGAATGCAGTTCACACGCAAGTTCGACGCTCTAAAACTGCGTAAGACATGTCCATTACGAAACAGGAATTATTGCTGGTTGGTTCGCTTTTTTGATGAAAGCTGCACGCAATATCTGCACTATTTTTACAGTGAAACTCCTGTTCCAAATGAGGGATCGCAGTGGATTTGTTAACTTATGTCTATGCTGTCTCCGCGGGTCTTTTCTCTTTTTTCTAAACGTGAAACCCTTACGAATTGTGCATGAACTTTCCTTCTGTAAATTAGCTTGCCATCTGAACCAATACGTGCACGATTCGGCACGAAGCGCTAAACCCACCGCTATGCTATTGCCACAGTGCGGATCCACATGCATCCCACTGCGTAAAAGGGGTTGGTGCTGCCTTACGCGTTTCTGGCTTGAGCAACGCTGCGCCGAATAACCGAAAGCAGGTGTCACCAGTTGCAGGGAATTGTAACAAGTTACGGGACGGAGCGTGGACTCCCCCAGCGATGTACGCAGAGCGCGTGAAAGCTAGTCACCTGCGGATCTCATAAACCGACGATTGCGGCGCCGACATTCTGCTTCGCATTTCCTGATTGTTCTCGCCTTGCCGTCTAGCCACGTTGGACACCATGTGCAGTCTTGTTCAAAAGTGTCCCGGGTATACGGTTTCATTTCTAGCCGTACATTCGGGCACAAGCAGCACCCCTGGGGGGGTGGGAACGAGAGTTCTTCCTACCAAAAGAATACACTGATGGCCGAGTTGGCTCGTGTGTAGTTGAAACAAGGTGCGTGGGACAGACACAGGATGAAGAAAGAATTGCACTCGGACACTGCGCCGTGTCAGTGTGCAATTTTTTTTCGTCCTGTGTCCGTCTCGTGAGCCTTGTGTTTCTTACCAAAACTTTGGAGCTAGACAAGTCAAGGTGTGTTTGCTTACGTCCGGACGATCTAGGCAGGCCCGGGCAAAAAAGTGAAACGCATTTCACTTCAAGCAGTCCGGGGCCCCTAGTGCAAGGAAGACGACAGAGCGTGCTGAGCAACTGATGTGTACTACACATTAGCAGGGCAAGAAGGAATATGAATCCAGCAAAATAAATCAATGTGGGTACATATGGTTAGAAAAATGAGAGACAATACCCACATAACATCAGCAAGAATATTTACATAAAACTTTGACCAAGTTTTAGGCGCCTCACGAACCCCGTGGCATGAGCACTCTTGATCGAATTTGTAGTTGCGTACGGAACGTAACATACGAAATCAACGAATGAACGTGAGTGCTTATGTAAGGCCAGAAAGTTAGAACGATTCAGTGATCGAAGAAAGCATGCGAAACACGCATGTATGCTGCAGCTTTCAAACGATTCTAGAGACGTAGACAGGAAGGGCAACTTATATGATGAGTCAATGCATCATTATTAAAGCGTATTTGTAGCAACGGAGAGGAGTGTTATGAAAGAAAAGCATGAATTATATCTACCTCCAAGAAAATGCGCGAATAGTTACAACGTCGTACGGTTGTGTGACCATGTGTCTTGCTGTGCATTTGCAAAGTATACGCATACGTATTAATGCAGCCCGCGTGAGATAAAATAAGTTGGAATGCAGCTTTCGTACTTGTGTCTCTTTTTTTCATTGTCCTCATCAAAGTTCACACCGATTCCAAGAACCTGTATTGTTCGATTAAAACGAACGGAAGAGATTTGTACCGCATAGCCCTTAGTGCGCTAGCACACAACTGTGTGCAAAATAAGCTCCTAGATTTTTATTTTAGGCTGCAATACCGAGCAATAATTTCTTTGCCTCAGGTAAGTTTTTAATCCTTCACGTCGCAAATAGGCTGGTTCTTTCATGCCATCTAGCAAATTTAGTATATAATGTATCACAAAACAGTGAACTTGGCAGTACGCGGCGTCCACCATTTTCATGCAAACAGGTTTTGCCAGCAGTAATTTCTGAATTTCCGTATTTCTTCCTGCAAGTATGTTTTATACACTGAAAAAGATTCATTGATATCTCAGGTGTCCAGTTCATAAACTCTGACATCTGGCAGTTAGTTTTCAAATGCTGCAACACTTTGTACGAAATTTTCGCACATGCCTGTATGCGATCATCCGCTGTGCTTTTGGGTTGAAAAACTGAAGAACTGCATTCCTTCGTGCCTTGACACGCAATTCTATACAGACAGTTGAGCTAGTCGGTAATGCGTCGTGAAAAATAACAGCGCCGACATGTGCCATTTAGAAGAGAAAGTTTATTTTGGACAGAATTAAAGAAGGAACGGCGCCTGAAAAGTTTAAATATAACTGGCCCGATAAATTGCTCATGCGACTAAATGGATGTGACACGTCACGCTAACATCAGCGGCAACACGCGCGCTTACCTTCTTTACGACACTCCACTTGAATTCGTGAACTCGCGCAAATACCTCGGTGTTTATACCTAACGCAGCTAATCGCGGAATACACATGTTTAACACGTCACTAATAACGCTAACCGAGAATTACACGGAAATAACTGAAAACTACAGATTACAAAGGAGACTAGTCCCTCCACTGGACAGAGAGCTCGGAAACAAAGAGGCGACGATCTGGCGCAGATTACAGGCAGGAAATTACATTAATCCGATCTGGGCATCGCACGTCCTCAAAGACGAAGACATAGATGATAAGTGCAAAAAATGTGGAGAGAGGGGGACCCTCGATCCCGTAATTTGGTAATGTGTAGACTCCCCAGGGGCTAACGAAGAAATTGATAGTAGAGAAGCCTGGGAGACCCTTCTGCGGAGCACGGACCCCGTCAAGCAGAAGCAAGCCATTCATCTGGCGGTGGAGGCCGCCAAGAGCCAGCAACTCTTTGCCTGCCTTTAATCGCGGGGGTCCCGGCCCCTAGCCCCTAGGCCTGCGTGCCGGGGGTAGGGAGTAGGGGGCCACCCTTCTGATGGAAATAAAGGTTTTTGGAATGGAACCGAGATCTTGTATATCTGCGCCGAAACTTTTCTGCCGCGACTCTTCCGATAAACCTAACCCTAAAACGTTGGTGCGGCCCAAGCCGCAATATGCATCCACTCCCTGGGATACCGGCCAAATCACACTGATCACTACGCTGAAATGCATTTAAAACCGTGAAACCCGTTTCATTTTATCTAATTATTCCCGCTAAGCCAACATTACTTCCATTAAAAACGCCCTAATGCTGCGGGACCTTTCTTTATACCACAGATGTTTTCGGCTATCTTTTTCAAAAATTTATCACCATAATCCTCTCTTAAATTGAAATCTTTTTCTCACCCTTCGAACATTTCACCCCGTTCTCGGCAGTTGTTTAAAGTTGCCGTACCATTCTGTTGGAACTAAAATGTACCACGATTCTTTTATTCCCAGAACTAGCGCTGACTGGAACCACCTTCCTCCCTACATCGCCGCCACCTCAAATGTTACAAACTTATTTTGTATTCTTTGCCTTTTTGTACACTTGTTATTGTTTTTTATAGTGCACAATGTTTTGTTTTTGCAATTTGCTACTTCTTTATGTAATGCCTCCGGGCCTCGAACGAATGGGAAATAACTAAGTAAATAAATAAACGAAGTACAAGCGTTTGACACGACGAAGTGAACAAAAAATGTTACAAGTGATCGCGCCGACAGCACTTAAAGGAGATGCGCTGTAGGAATGTAGCGACGCGATAAAAATGACTCACACGCGCAGGAAAACAATTTGGTATCAGTGGTTGACCTCGTCTTATTTAATCTGTCAGCATCTAGTCAGCAGCTGCGAACACATGTCGACAGCAGAAACAAGAAACCGCCAAGTCGCGTAATTATTGTTGCTTACTCAGAGACTGGGGTAAAGAAAACACCCTTCCTCGCGGTTTTCCTTAGCTGTCCCGATAAGCGAAATTCAACCTGTCGCTACATTTGCACCTAGAGATATATGTTTCTATCAAATCCTGTCCTAGCATTCCACGTGGCAACTTCTTCTGATTGACAGGAGAAACAGTACATCGACTTTTTACATGCACGCACACAAGGTTAAGCAAGAAATACTCCCACTGAGATGTCTAATATGCCGTATACGAGCAAAAACTGCCAGCGCCTGGGCGAAAAGCAGGGTGTTATCTCCAGGGGATGCTTGTTAGAAGAGGGAAGGGAATGGAGGGATAAAGATAACGCTTTTTCATGGCGACACAAAAGTGGAGGTTTGTCAAACCACTCCATCTCACCCTGAAGTGAGGAAATGTACGGAGTTCACACATAGGCAAACGCAAAGCCGGCCTCTGTGATCATTATCTGGCCCTTTAATTTGCACTGGGAAAGGGTAAGATGGGAAGAGGGCATGGATGAGTGTCACATAAAACAAGCAACAGGCGGCATATACCAGCGAGAAGGACACCGTAAAGCGTCTCCCTCCAAGCCGCCGTCGTCGACGCCGCGAACGTTCGTATAGTGTAACGCTCGCAATGAAGGCGGGACGCGCGTGTTTGGTGGTCGGAGCCTGTTGCTGCATCAACGCCTTAACGCTGGCCGTGGTTCGGTCGGGAGCCATCGTCTACGTCGGAGTGGCGAGCACATTCCAGGTGTCGCGGGAAGATGCCGCCTGGCCACTGTGTCTGACAACCGTCTTCAATCTGGCAGCCGGTAAGAGGGGCCCGAGTGGCCGCGAACCTCGGGTGACGGTCTCTCATTATGGTATTGGCCTGCGATGCGGTAGTCCTGCAAGAGGACGCTACTCACATCTGCACTGGCTTAGACAAACCGGAAGGTCCCGCCTCACACTGCACATAATTTTTTCCAGTGACTCTACAAAGATACTTACGACATGCGTCAGAGCCGGAGTACGGTCCGAGCGCCGCCGAGATGGAGGCGCCCTACTAGCAGGCGTTCGTGTCGATCGCAACAGAGAGCAGGCACGCGGTGCCAGAAAGAACGGTGATTTATTCGCATTGAGCGCGCTTCCTGTACAGCATGCGTCAACAACGCTGTGACGTCACAGTAACGTGCTTGTTACTTATTTGGGACAGGACTATGTTCCATTCTTAAGAAAACAGAGGTTTGTTAGTAAAATTAGACTTTTTCTTGGCGTCTTCTGGCTGATATCTGACGGGCTTCCACGGAAGAATTCTCGATAAAGACAGGCATTTCAAGCTGAGTCATTTACTCACCGACGCAAAATTAGCAGACGGTTTAGCATGGCTAAGCGTGACGGCGAAACAGTGGCGGTGTGGGAATCGAATCACCGTTTATATAGGATGTGTCACATGACTTGTCACGTGTGCATGCAAAGCGGTTGTTGGTTACGGTGATGGTGACGTCAAGGTCACGTAAGGACACGTTAGAAGATGCCAATACATGCCCCTGTCAAGCAAATTTCAAGGTTATGTCAATGTTAAAGCTCAGGTCATGGTCAGGGGTCATGTCAAGATCAAGTCATGCTATCTAATGGCATGGTAGACAGTAATATGACAGAGTATGACTTAGTTTGCCACTCTTAGCGTATCAAAGGCTTCAGGGACGCGTTTACTTAGGTGCGAAATCAGTAAAGTGCGGCTAGTAATGCCACTGCACTACAAAAGGCTAGCACACTGGAAGTGTCCCCCCATGGCACATTTTCCATCGGTTCAACTGCAGGGATGGTCGTGTCTGTGAATGGCTTGTACTTCAGTAGAATGAGCTGGTTTCCCGATGTCCGTCGTTTCACACAGCGGTCAGCTCGAGTTTCTGCTGTCACTGCAGACAGCAAGTTTCTCCGCCGTTATTGTTGTTCGTTCAGCTCCCTTCTGTTCCCCTAAACGACACATGCATTCACCACACAGCATGAGTCCTCTTTAGTCGCCCTTTAGGCTTCTCTCAACTAAACAGCGACCGTCAGCAGCTGTTCCTTCACTAGCTGTATTAATCTACTGCGGGTAAGTGCAAAAAAAAAAAGGAACGGTCAGGAAAAATAATCGTCACACATCGAAGAGTTAAGGAACAGTGCTTGCAGAACGCCGAGCTCGTGTCAAAGGCCCATCGCCGCCGCGGATAGACTTACGTTCTGTGAGATTAAAAAGCGACAAATCACCTTCGCATACTGCACACACGTCCTTCATGTACAAGGTGTTTCAGGAAAGCCCGCCAGTAAATTTTAAATATAGGCTTCATGAAGTAACTGTAAGGCTTTTGCAGCATAGTGATACTAGTGTTGACGGACACCTGAAAACTAGTGGACTGCTTTACTATAGTAAACTGGCGAACTAAATTCTAATAGCTGACTTTTAACTTTTAAAGTTGGGCGCCTAGTTGTAATCAGGGATTTGTAACTGGCTGTTAATAATATCTGTATTCAGTTTTTTTATTTTCAAAAACGCGATTTCTGGCAGTGTCGTCGCTCAAGAAACTTTGGCCATTTGTCGCGTGCTTCGAAAATCCCGCGCCCGCGGTGAGCGCTCAGCGACATCCATCCAATCGCGTCACTCCGTGGCCCAGGTACCACGTGGCCTTCTCTGCATGCCCCGGCTGGCGCTGAGCTCTCACCGTAGGTACAGGATTTTCAAACTGCGTGAGAATTTGAAATGAATTGGCTGTTGGGTGAAAGGAAATGGCGCAGTATCTGTCTCACATATCGGCGGACACCTGAACCGCGCCGTGAAGGAAGGGATAAAGGAGGAAGTGAAAGAAGAAAGGAAGAAAGAGGTGCCGTAGTGGAGGGCTCCGGAATAATTTCGACCACCTGGGGATCTTTAACGTGCACTGACATCGCACAGCACACGGGCGCCTTTGCGTTTCGCCTCCATCGAAACACAGCCGCCGCGGTCGGGTTCGAACACGGGTACTTGGGATCAGTAGCCGAGCGCCCTAACCGCTGAACCACCGCGGCGGGTACGTGTGAAATGGCCAAAGTGTGTTACATATGTTACATATGTAACATATGTAACATATGGTCAAGTGCCCTGATAGCGACTACGATTACGGTTAAGTGATAAAAGGCCATGTCAACTCGTAGGAAGCACCCGCCGAAGGATCTTCAAATGCATCCTCCTGTCGGACACACCACGAGCATAGCGCGTACTTTTTCCCCGGCACGAAAAAAAAAACTATCGCTTTACAATTGTAAGACGCTGTATTCTGAGCCCTGCGTTCTTCCTTCCTTATTCTCCTCGTTTCTTTTTTCATGTCTGAAACAGCGACGTAATATTTCGCAGAGCTGACCGTATTATTTCTTACAACATTTGTGCTCTCGTGAAAAAGCAGTAGATATTTCACGCCCAGAAACAGCACAGCACGGTTGGTTATCGTTTCCAGCTCCCAAGTCTGATCTCTCTCTCTCTCTCTCTCTCTCTCTCTCTCTCTCTCTCTCTCTCTCTCTCTCTCTCACACACACACACACACACACACACACACACACACACACACACACACACACACACACACACACACACACACACACACACACACACACACACACACACACACACACACACACACACACACACACACACACACACACACACACACACACACACACACACACCTGAGTCTTCGTGCCGTTCTTTTTTTTTCTGTACCACCTCGGAGAGAGCGTTCGTGTTAAATAAGCGTGCGACTGTCAGTTCTTTCACGTCCTGCTGAGCGCGTTACTGTTTGCATCATGTTCCTTCTCTTTTTCTTTGTTTTGCAAGACGCTCGCTCGTTCGCGCAGGCCCTGTCACGGGAGTCCTCGCCCGGCACTTCGATATATCCAGGTTGATGGTCGTCGGCTGCCTCCTCACCTCGTTGTCCGTGTCAGCCTGCTACTTTGCTGCCAGTGTATCCTTCCTCATCGTCAGCCTCGGAGTATTGCACGGTTAGTTGTGCTCACGGGCACCGTGAAGTAGTATAGGTAGAAGGAGTGCCAAAGTGTGCTTTGTACAATGAGGAATGTCTATAACAAACTCGAGTACAAAAATTGCGCCTTACATCGAACACTCACAACGTCTTGAATGCTAAAGCAATGCGTGTATAGCGCTAGCATTACATGCGCTGAACTCATGAGGCGTAATGTATCGATTTCAAAGTAGATTCGTGTCTGCAACAAAGCATAGCATCCAAATGCTATTTTGTTGTAAACAGCCTTGATGTGCTCTTGCCAATGCACGTTGCTATAACAATTTACGACAATGTATTTATATGATTTACCTTCTTCCAGAACGCAGTCTTTAATCACCAGTTCCACTGTGTCGGTGCAGATCTTTTATTTTTTGCGGAGAGTGAATAAAACATATAAATGACGCTTCAGTCATTCGAGACAAATCGTAGGCGATGTGGAAAAATCAAAATTATATATATATATATATATATATATATATATATATATATATATATATATATATATATATATATATATATATATATATATATATATATATATATATATATAGCAGACAAGGTAAAGGAGATGAGGGACTCGTTTTTACAAACATGAAGGGAGCCAACAGTCACCGAAACCAAGGTGCATAGGGGAATGTTTAATTTTTTTAATGTGTAGTGCTAAATCACAGGGTTAATAATACTCACATTAATCTATCGCTTAAAGAAAATTACTTATAAAGCAGAAGAGAAAACAACCATGCCGCCGGTGGGATCCGAACCCACGACCTCCGAAAATCGCGTCCGGTGCTCTTACCAACTGAGCTACGGCGACGGCTGTCCAATCTGCTGCTCTCGTGGGTATTTTATGTTTAATGGGTGTAAGCGAACCTTGAGTGTGTTCGCGCTGGTGAACACTCGCATGCATATATATATATATATATATATATATATATATATATATATATATATATATATATATATATATATATATATATATATATATATATATATATATATATATATATATATATATATATATATATATATATATATATATATATATATATATATATATATATATATATATATATATATATATATATGCGTCTTTGTACGTGTGTGTGTGCACGCGCGCCTGTGTGCGTGTGCGCGTGTGTGCGTGTGTGTGTGTGAAATAGGAGCTTTTGTCACCTCTACGAATTTAAGTCGCGAACAGGATGCGAAGAAACTTTTTTTCCCATAGTTACCATGCGAACGATGCTTTCAGTCATATAAACGCAAGGATTTTTATTAACAAACGTAACTTCTCAAATGTAATGCTTCATAGGTTTGGCATTTTGTGCCTCGCATTTCGTCGCACCCAAATTCAGTTCGTGTTTGATAGCTTCGCTGCAGTCTCATTTGCTAGCGCCGAGAAATCAATAATGGCATTTAAGTTTTTAAAAAATCAGTGAATCAAGCCTGCCGGACTAGTACTTCAGCCTTATTTAAGGAACCAAACCTTACTGCCGCTTGGAAAACAGCAAAGGTTTGCCTGACGTTTTCTTACCGCCCCCCCCCCCCCCCCTCTACTATCCAGGATTCGGTCTGTCTCTGCTGACCTTGAGCTACGTGGTCATAAACCAGAACGTCACCCGCTACAAGGCACTGGCGTCGGGCATCGCCAACGGGGGCTTCGTGCTTGGTGGCATTGTCTTCCCGCCGCTCGTGCAGCACTTGTTCGACGAGTACGGCACCAGGGGTGCTCTCCTGGTAACCGGGGCCGTCATGCTCAACTCGACAGCAGCCGCGTTTTTTACGAAGACCCCGGCGCGACCGGAGATGCTGCGCGTGCCTAAGGCTGACGCTCTTCGTCATTTAGGGCCCCCAAAAGCGCCGGCTGACGATTTCGGCGAGGGTTCCCGGCGGCGAAAAGACGGAGTCCAAGATTCTTCGAAATGCACTTGTTCGTGCGTCCTTCAAAGCGCGACTGAACAAACGACGTTACCTCGGAGTAAAAGACGAGTTCACCACGAAATCTGAGGCGCTAAAGCCACACAGAAGCAGAGTTATTCAACCAGCGAGGCACAGCACACTGGCCGCATGCCTGTCATTCATGAAGCGCCCCAAGTTCTACGTCGTGGCCTACACAATGGGGCAGACGTGGTTTCTGATCACGACGGTGCTGACCCTTGTGGTGGACTTCGCCATGGATCATGGCATACCCAAGTGGGAGGCGCTTTCGCTCGTCACTCTCCTCACGGTTCCCGACATTGTGGCAAGGTTCACAGCCGGCCTGATCACGGACAAGCGCGTGCTCTCCAAGAGCACCACGGTGGCCGCCTGCGTCGCCGCGACCGCCTTGGCGTACTTCCTGATGCCCCACCTTCCGTCGTACCCGGTGCTCGCCGTGCTCGTGGTGGTTGTCGGGTGGTGCAACGGAGCGGTCGTGACTCAGTTCTTCGTGCTGTGCGCGGAGCTGGTCGATGCGAAGACGTTCAGCTTGTGTCTGGGCGCTGCGTATTTCCTAGGTGCCTTAGCCCTCATCGAGAGGCCGCTTATAATCGGTAAGGGTCAATCACATGTGACCGTTTGCTTGTTTTTCTAGGTTGTTTTTGCACGAGAACAACAACAAAAATAAAGTCCCAGGTAATTCTCCGGGGCAGACCACTGAGAGCGAGATGTAGCCAAACTGCGCCCCTCCCATTTAAGGCACATCCCAAGATTGCGCCAACTACGCAAGCCCACTAGCTAACATTTTCACTGACCAGCAGCTGAAATCCGGCTTTTAAGTTACCAACCACTCTACCAGTGCTCACCACGTTTAGCTCGAAGAAAGTCCGATGCAGGTATTTTATTAAAGACAGGCTAGAGATATTGGCTTTTACGAAGGGCGCGCCTATTTTAATTTCCACAAAACACCCATAAGCTCATACATAAAGTCACTCACTTTTAGATGCTTTTATTAAGATTATAAATCCGAAGGTTGAAAGCCTTCATACAGAGCTCAGATGCCAGGTAACCAATCTGGGTCTTAGTAATGCTTCAATCAACCAAATGACTAGGCATGCTCTCGTAAAGGCTACTCGACAATAGACGATATTCACACTATCAATCATGTTGTAGAGAAATGTGCAGGATATAACCCCTATGTATAGCCTTCATAGATTACGAGAAAGCATTTGACTCTGTAGAAACCTCAGCAGTCATGCCGGCAACGGAATCAAGGTGTACAAGATCCTTATGTAAAAATACTGAAGGGTATCTATAAAGGCTGCACAGCCAGTTTAGTCCTTCATAAAGAAAGCAATAAAATTTCAATAAGGAAGGCTGTCAGGCAGGGTAACTTGATCTCTCCAATGCTATTTACAGCCTGTTTACAGGATATATTCAAGGAACAGTCGGGATAAGAGTTAGTGAAGAATACCTTAGTAATGTGCGATTTGCTGGTGGCATTGCCTTGCTAAGTCACTCAGGGGATAAAGAGCAAAGCATCATCAATGACCGGCACAGCAGAACAGTGCGTCTAAAAATTAATATGCAGGAAACCAAAGTAATGTTCAACAATCTCCGGAAAGAACAGCAGTTTACGATTGGTAGCGGGGCGTTGGAAGTGGTAAGAGAATACGTGTACTTAAGCCAGGTAGTGACCGCAGACCTGGATCACCAGATTCAAACCAATAGGTAAGAAGGGGGTGGAGCGCATTTGGAAGGTTCTCTCAGATCATGAATAGCAGGTTACCAATATTCGTCAAGAGAAAAGTACATAACAGCGGTATCTTCGCGGTACTGACTGATGGGGCAGAAAGGTGGGGGCTAACGAAAAGGGTTCAGTTTAAGTTAAGGACAACGCAGCGAGCTATGGAAAGAAAAATGATAGGTGTAACGTTAAGAGCCCGGTAGAGGACAAAGTGGGTCAGTGAGCAAATGCGGGTTGGAGATATTCTAGTCGAAATTAATAAAAAAATGGGCTTCGGCAGGTCATTTAATGCGATGCAAAATAACCGGTGGCCGCTAAAGGGGCTCTGAAAGGGGCTCTAATAAAGTAGCAGTATGGCTGTGATGTTAAAGCACGCCTCTTCACGAATACTGACCAGCATAAAATTTTCTAATGCGATTTTTATAAGCTGAGTTATCTGTAGTCAAAATTTGAATTTCCGCGTCTTCGCGCTTTTCCCTCTCCTCTCGTCACTTTTTGCACGCTGGAAGGTCGGCGCTCCTCCGCCAGCCCCACCTCCGGGGGCGAAGCTTTGTGACCCACCGGAGCTACGCGGCTAATTGGCCGCGGCCTTGGTAGCTGCCTGATTTTTGAAAGAATCTAACCAGTAGCCACCTCTCAACATAGATACGTAGAAGCGAGCGACGGAGGAGGGTGCGAGCATGAAAAAGTCCCCGGGAAGGGCTCGTCAACTTTCGCGCGTGATTGTTGGTCCTGTGATGCGTGTAGAAGTGTATTATTTGGCTCAGGTTTTCATAGCAACACAATGCAGTGATTAAGCGAGTTGATGTGCTTTCCTTGGAAGGTGTTTCAGAGTCCCTTTAAGGGTAACGGAATGGATTTGAAGAGAAGGCAAACGTTGCAGGGGGCGGAAGGCAGAAAGTTAGGCGGGCGAATGAGATTCGGAAGCTTGCGGGGATAAGGTGGCCGCGGCTGCAAAGGACAGGGCTGATTTGAAAGAGATATGGAAAAGACTTTGCCCTGCAGTGAGCGTAGTCAGGCTGATGATGATGATGCAATGCTTACTCAAACGAATTCCAGGCGTTATAGCCTGTTTCGGAGTGTTGTAAACATGTGGAATCTGATCGCACGACAGACAAACCTTTGTGGCCGATTTCTGAGCGTCATACGCTGCTCCGACTATGAGAGATTGAAGAGGAAAATAGGCGGCGGACGATTTAGATGGTTAGGCTGAATGGCGCAGTGGTTCAGCGGTTAAGTGATGCGCCACTGCCCTTTAATGGCAGCACCTGCCACCAGTGGGTTTGCGAGACCCAGGTTACCCTTTCCGAGCGACGCCAAGGTGAAGGTGAAAGAGGTTTCCGACGAACAAACATGGCGAATTTTTAGACTGGCTTTCAGTGCTACCGCACTAAAAAAACGTCTTGAACTGGACGCCAATACCGTTGTTATGCAGCCGGGATTGTTCTGAAGTATACTTAGCCAAATATTTCTACTGTGCGCGGAGCAAGTGGAGCGAGGCCGACTGCCCACGAAATAAGGTGGTACCGGAGACGCAGGTGCAATGTACAAGTGCTATGATGATGCAATGCTTACTCAAACGAATTCCAGGCATTATAGCCTGGTTCGGAGCACATTCAGTGAGGATGGCCGATGTTATCCTGCTGTAATGCATGTAGTGGTCGGTGAGGAAGGTGCGTTTTCGAGCGGAGAGTAAGGCGCATCGGTTGAGTCACAGCTATCCTAGAATGATTTCGCGCTGCTTTCTAATAAGGGCCTGTGTGAGTTTGAGGGCCGTATCCGTCGCCCCACAAGAAGTACAGACCATGTACGGTGTCCGCAGGTTAAGGCCAGTTCACTTTATGAAACCGTAGAGTGACTTAGTACCTATCGAGCAACTCGGAAACGCTGATTGGAAGCGTTAGATTAGCGTCTCTCAAATGCTAACTCGACAGCCTGTCACTCACTGCCGTGTCCGTCAGTAAGGCTCCCAATCATACACTATGCCTGAAGGACGCCTTTAAGGCCCCTTTCAAGTCTTCTGGTGGTGAGAAATATGATGGCATGTGCAACAGCGCAGGCTAAGGTGCAAAATAAGCATCCTGATAATGGGATTAAGCGTGATTCTTTGTTTTGAGCCGGTGAATTGGCATGCGGGACACGCGCACAGTGACCGCGCAATTTACCAGAGCAGCAATGTTATGTGTCGCTCAAACTAATAGCTTCCTTTACAACTGCTTTTTTCAACCTTCAATCTTCTCTCCCTTCACGTAGGTTATTGCAGAGACCGGCTTGGAAGTTACGACGGCGTATTTTACTTTATGGCTGCTGTGGCTCTGAGCTGCGCCGCTTTGTGGCTGACAGTCTGCCTCGAAGAAAGCTGTTGCAAGACGAAGCGACCCGAAAGAATAAAATCTGCGGGGGAGCAGTGAAGAGTCCTTTTCTTGTTGTGTACTGCGCGTCATGGTTTGGACGACTATGCTTCTGTATCACCCACAGGAATGCCCATCAAGATTCATTTTGCGAAGCAGAGGCAACGCAAAATGCTGCCGAAATTCAGAAGTGCAAAGCCAAGCTTTCGATCTTTTTCAGAAGGTGCGTACCTTTCTGCTAAGCACGCCCAGTGGAGTTTGTGCGAAAAGAAATCGCATGAAGCTGCACCCTGCTTTATGAGGCGTAGTCTACGCTCATTCCCTGGCATTATACTCACAGCGAAGATGCTCAGTTTTAATCTTCTGCAGAGCACAGATTGATGGGTTTTGCCTTGTTGCGTTTTTCTTTTCCGGCTTGAAGCTTGCAGTGAAAAACTTATAAGAAAGGTTGTACTTGCCCTCCATGCGTACCCAGCGGCAATGTGTACAACATTAAATAAAGAGCGTAAAAAAACTGCCTGGGGAAAAAAACTGGCTGAATAATCAACAGTCCAAGCATCCGGCAGCCAAAACTATCACTCAAACTGCAAGATAGCCGTTAATGTACGCAAGTGAGCTGTTTTGAACACATGTAAGGACGTATATATTGCGGTCACGGGCTCGGCCCGCGGCGCCGTCTCCTCTCTCGTAACGCTATTACTTCGGGACACCAGGCGATGGTCCCGATCGGTTCTTTTCCTTCTCCATCTCTTCAGATCTTTTTCCTCTTTTTAATGCGTAAGCATTAGCACCCTATAATGAAAAAATCTGCCCCTCCGTCCATCAGTCTGAAGCCTCGGTTCGCAGGTGGCCAAGAGGAGAGGGAAGGAAGATTCAGAGAGGGAAAGCAAAGAAAGGGTGGAAGGCGACGGGTGGAAACAGTGGAGGGAGAAAAATCCCCCTCTTCATTGTCAGGAGCGATGAGGTAGAGGGAAAGTGGTGGAGGCAAGACGAAGATAGGGCAAGAAGCAACGGGCAGCAGGTGGAGAACAGTGGAGAGGGGGTACGGCGCGTACCACTGTGCCTGCTGGTTTGGATCCGGAGAGTGGAGCGGGGCTGCAAGGCGTATCACACGGTTATTGACGCAATGGATTACACCATCCGCTCTCCCAGTCTGAACGCGTTAGCGGAAATGGCTGCTCCGCCCGGGGTGGGCCACTAATGCGAAAGTATCCTCTACCGCATCAATAGCATTGATCGTCTGTCTTTTTTCATTCAGACCCACTAGGACAAACTGTATTCTCTCAAGGAGACTCCAGACCTCAAATAGCAGTTTGATCAGCACATGCTTCTCGTTTAAAAGCAAGTTGGTTTAACAGTATCGTTATATGTTATATATTCTCATTGGCTGTACCCCGTCTCGTACGTTAAGACTGCTCACGACAGCGTCCAAAAGATTCAGCTACACTGCACACCACCGATCAATCTGCAATACGCTGTCGCCGCTACTAACTCATCGAACAGACACGGGTGCTTTACCGTGGCTATAGCTAACGACGTGAACCCCAGGCCTTCTCGCTTCACCAGATTCAAGAGGACGCGGAAACAACACAGCGGCTGCTTACGTTACCGCCTTCGTTTTCTGCCGCTAGTGCGATCTTGATAACTCAGGAAGAATAAATCGGATTATATGTCGGGGTACAAATACTGCTTGTGCATGCAGAAAAGGGAGCATTGGAGTGACAGCGAGGGGCGGCACAGTCACTGTAGCGGCGAACGCTAATCCCTTCCGTAAACAATTGGCAGCGCGAGCGAAGAAGCGCCTGCCCGAGTGGTAATCTCCTAGCCAATCAATGTGGGTCGACTTGGGCGCGACACGCGGCGGTTGTTTAATTTTTTTTCTGTTCTTTTATGCGATGTAAGAAAGCACAAACTACTGCCGCAGCATGCAACTCGTTAGTTTACCCACCAACATGTCGCGAAGTGACGCAAGATGAGGCGAAGAAAACGTAAGGAAGAATGGAAACATACGGCTCCTCTAGATATCCGGGTCCGCAATAGTCGATAAAAACTCCCAGGGCCGACGAGCCCTTAAAACCTTGAGCACACATGAAAGTTAGATTTCAGGAAAAAGGCTTCGAATATCGAACCGATTATCGATTACTTGCGCAGGCCCTTGAGATTAGCAGAAGCGAGGTTAAATACAGATCTATGCTTTCTGTCCTCTTAGTTTTAGGCATGAAATTCTTTTTCACTCTGCTTGAATAAGCTTTGAAGTTAATTGGATTTTACATGCTGGAGATCGATTTCGACTGCTTAATTTACCGTAAACTTAAATCCCAGCACGTACAGTGTTTTCGTATACTGCTTCAGCCGGAAAGCGGCCGCCGCGCTCGGGGCATCGGACCCTCGAAATCGTTCACATCAGGCGAACGCCGTGACCAATGAGTTCCAGCGGCGACTGTATCCTTGGAAGACACCCGCTAAAACGTTTCAGATTGATTTAATGAACTGGTGTGATCCGAAAGGAGAGAGACCTGCACGCAAAAGGCGCCCAAGAGGCGATAGGCCTTTCTCGAATTAAGTCTTCCGGCAGGTTGCAGCTGTTATAACCGCTGTTTTTCTTGATAGCTCTCGGCAGCGCACATTCAAGTGCCCTCAGCCTGAGCCAATAGTGGCTTCGGTCCTGTCTTGTGCACCAAACAAACTAATCAGGAAAACTAAATATACAAGACCACGGCTTAGCGGAAGCCCGTCTTGCGAAAAAGCCTCCTCTCGAAAGGCGCCCAAACATCGTTTTTTTTTTCCTGCCTCCTGACGAATGCGCCTTTCTGCCCGTAGCTAAAAAAAAAGTAAACAACGGTCATATTAAATATAAAAGCAAGCCAAAGTGAGGAAAATAGGGACTGAAGTGAACCGGTCTCCTCCATTCAAAAGCAAAGCCTGTCTCACCATTTTTTTTTTTTTTTGCTGTGCACGAACTCGCTCCAGCTTCTTCGAATTGGTTTAGAATTTGCTCCACCCACACACTCGCGCAGTCAGCAGCTGCCCGCATAGCTGAATTTTCACTGTAGCAGGGAAAAGCAAGTACCTATAAAAGCACCCGAAATATACTTCAAGCGCGCAAGGGAACAATGTTAAAACTTCTTCCGCTCGACCCTGGAATAAGTCCATCCTCCATTCGAACGCGTACACTCCTGTCGAAATGGCGCGAATACATGCATGCGACAAGCGCAAGGCAAGTTTTCAGCGCCCAAGGTGTTCACACGGTTACTGCAGTCCGGAGACCAGAAAGACAGCGAAAATGGTGTTTAAATAATAATTGGTTTTTGGGGAAGGAAATGGCGCAGCATCTGTCTCATATATTGTTGGACACCTGAACCGCGCCGTAAAGGAAGGGATAAAGGAGGGAGTGAAAGAAGAAAGGAAGAGAGAGGTGCCGTAGTGGAGGGTTCCGGAATAATTTCGACCCCCTGGAGATCTTTAACGTGCACTGAAATCGCACAGCACACGGGCGCCTTAGCGTTTTGCCTCCATAAAAACGCAGCCGCTGCGGTCGGGTTCGAACCCGGCAACCCCGGATCAGTAGTCGAGCGCCCCAACCACTGAGCCACCGGTGTCTAAGGTGTCAAAACGAAACTCTTTATTTGGGCTTACTTGCGCCCACAATGGACTGAACCACTCGGCGGTGCGTAGGAACAAGCGAGCTCGGCGGACGTCGAACAGAATTCCCGCCGCTATCGGCCGTGCTCAATTTAAAACAGATAGCGAACTTACGAGATAAAGCGCAAAGTTACTAGAATATTCTGGAACAACGTAGAATCAGCTCTGCCTGAATGCGACCAATCGAGATAAATCTGGTCGCGTCTTGCATGGCAAACAAAGCGATAAAGCGGCGTGGCGGCAGCTTTGAGGAATGAACAAACACTGCAAAGATTCTCGGCAATACTATTACAAATGCAACACGGGACGAAAAATGATGCTGCCGTTCACAACACCTTCTTTTTTTTCCCGCCTATTTCACTCATTGCAAAAAGCGGCCACTATCGACGTGTAGAGAATGAGAAGTAAAATTTGGTCTCCCCTCTATTACGCTTTTTAGGCGTTATAGTCATCCTAGCGAATCTCCTGAAACACAATCACACGCTTGTACCAGCGCACAGATGCACAGCAGCAGATTAACCTCAGATAAACAGCACACAAAACAAAATTAATCGCAACAATATATACCATCGCGACGCGCACTGACTGAGTTAGGTGTCCTTGCTCACAGCAATTGAAAGAAAGAAAGAAAGAAAGAAAGAAAGAAAGAAAGAAAGAAAGAAAGAAAGAAAGAAAGAAATGAGGGAGGGAGAGAGGGAATGGAGGAAAGAAGGAAAAGGAAGGAAGGAAGGGTAGGAGGAAATAGGGAAATGAAAGAAGGGAATGAAGGAAGGAAGGGAAGAAAGAAAGGAGAGGCAAAGAAAGAAGGAAAGAAAGAAAGGAAAGAGGGAGCGAAGGACAGAAAGAAAGAAAGTAAGAAAGGAAGGAAGGAAGGAAGGAAGGAAGGAAGGAAGGAAGGAAGGAAGGAAGGAAGGAAGGAAGGAAGGAAGGAAGGAAGGAAGGAAGGAAGGAAGGAAGGAAGGAAGGAAGGAAGGAAGGAAGGAAGGAAGAGCACGCCGCGTCGCACGAAAGGGACGAAAATTGATTAAAAAGCTTTTCTCCTGCCGTTTAATTTGAAGCGCGCCCCGCGTTACAATGTGTCCCTCGTCACATACGCATACGACGCGGTCGCTCGCGGGCGACCAGCGCAGCGTTTCGTCTTCGTCGCTTGCGCCGCTGCGGGCCATTGTTCGCGAATGCGAACAATAGACGGGACTGAGCGACACAAGGGCTAGCGCAGAAACACGCGGGAACGCGAACCGAAGGCGTCGTCCTTCTGCTTCCCAACGGAAAGCGGGCCACACGAAAGCAAAGGGAACAGCAGCGACGACAGCGGAGGAGGCAGCGGCATGTGTCGAGTAAAATACATAGCGGCGTTGCGGGCCCACAGCGAAAGACGCCTTACACAAAGCGTCCCCAGATGCGGCATTTCTACTCAACTTCGGCCTCCCTTCCGTTCGAGGAGAAAAAGAAATGAAATGTTCTCTATGATTCTGGGCGAAAAAGTTTCTTTCGGCGAATACGAGCACGGTGTAAGGAAAACGTGGAACGACAAGTGTTGTTGGCTCAGTGAGAACAAGTGAAGAAAAAGATATGAGTTGAAAAATAGGGAACGGACGAAATGCAGCAAGGACAGGAGAAGGAGAGGGGGAAAGGGGGCAGTGGAAACACTCAACACTCCGGAGACGAGACCCGACGATACGTCTTTGTCCGAGCGAAGAGTCGCGATATTTACGAGATTTCTGTCTTCCGAGCACTCGAAGCGCAAGCATCTCTCGGCACAAGAAGAGAAAGGTCCGAAACCGATTCCAATGTTGCCCCCGAACGAAGAAAAGGAGAAGAAAAAGGTCGAAGTTTCAAACATTCGTCGCGCGAGGCTTCCGGAGCAAGGATCGCTATTCGGACAAATATCCGTCGTCCACTTTAGACAGCGGGAAGAGCGCGCTTTAGGCGTCCGGCATTGGAATCGCTGCAGTGGGATTCGCAGTCGGATTGCCCAGTCTGGGGACCGGCATATTCTCTTTCCGAAGAACGCCGCCATGCGCTGAAAGTTCGAAAGAGCAGGAACGCTCAGAGACGCTTCCCCAGTGCTGCCCAAGTCCAGCTTTCTCGGGCAAAAATTTTGAAAATGAGAAAATTGTAAGACGCTCTTATGGAAATATTGAACGTAATAGTCCATTATTCTGATATGTAGAAAATCCGTTATTTTAAAGTGTTTCCAGCGATCGCATCGAACAGTTGAGACTGCCATAGAAAACCAATCGAGAATGCTTTTGACGATAGCAATAACGTGAATAAAAAACAAAATACAAAGACTGCCGTCGCGTGATCTGCGGTTATATTGATTGTTATAGTGAAATCTTATACTATATGAAAAAAACTGCGTTCATTAACGGTTTCCCGCTCAAAAATGCTTTTGTTCAGAACTGCTGTGTATGTCCTAGTAAAAAAAAAAAGATAAATAAAAAGAAAGTACGCATGATTGTGAATCTGTCAACGAAAGCATGCTCTATGAACATGCAGGGTGCAGACATATCTTGTTGCTTGCTCCATCGCGTTTGAGCCGTACACCCGTTCATTGCGTTGCGGGTGAGCGGTGGGTCACGTCGCATATTCATGCTGTGCGGCCACCAATACCAACTAACGCGATGAAGTCGCGGGATAGGCTGAAGTTTTTTATACGTCGAAAAGCGAAAAGCGGCGCATGCCTACGCCTGCCCGGCCCCAATAGACATCTCTTGGCGGCTCAAAGAATCTCTTTTGCCACCTGCTCACTAGTGGGCCACACTGCATCGAATAAAATTTGAGATTGGCCCGCCGTTGGGCCACAACGCGCAGGCGTTAGGGCTCTGAAAATGTTGCTGCCGCAGTGAACGTGTTAATAAACTGCACCCGACTAATCTTCAGCAGCCAAATCCGTTCAATTTGACGACCCACTTTCTTCGATTTATTCCATCCGTAATGTTCACATTATTTCCCAGTGAACGGAAAGGCGATAGAGCTGCTTATTATCTTAACTCAGAGAGAAGAGAAATGCTTAAATGCGAAACTTAACAAAGTTTTATGACAATAAACTTTGAGAATGATAATGATCCATGCGAAACTGCATTGAACAAAGTGTTCCATCGTAAGTGCGCAGCATGGTCAACCGAATCGAGCCACGGGGCAGAGCAATCGCACCAGTCCAGGCCACAATGGAAAACGCCTGACCAATCCTAAAGTGGCGCAAGGTACGACGAGCTTCGTGAAAACGGAAGAAGGGAGTTTCATTCGAGTTTCATTCTTGAAGTATACACAGCGTTGACGTGCGCGAGACGTTCCGATATATCCTTATTTCTTCATGGTAAAGTCTAGTCTGTTGAGTTGTCCCCGGTAATCGCGTCTCGAGTGCAGGCGAATTTATTATTATTATATTTACAATAAATGCGCCTTCAAGAAAGTGGTTTGTAATTTCCGAGCCTTATACAGGAGGCATGGTGGCATCAGCCACCTTAAAAAAAACTCACAGGACGGTTACGACTGTGTAACGCGATGTTCAGCGATAGCTGTTTAGGCGTTCAGTTTTGGGGGATATTTTGCTGGTGCACTGGTGTAGGGGCCAAGTGATGCACCCCTGCACTGGCAGGCGTCTGTACCAAGCAGAGCCACCCGTTGGCTTGTGCTACCCAGGTTGACCGGCGCAACCGGTGAGTGCGCTAGCATCCACCAGCTACGCCGACGAGGAAGCCAAGGACGGGCGCCTAACAGCTATCGCTGTAAAACTAACCACGGTGTAATTCCGCGTTGATTTACTGCGGGTGAAGTCCTGTGCTTTGGCATAGTCGTTCTTGTTACAACTGCGCTACATTATCAGTGGATCTGCGAAACCACACATAACATGCACTACATTTACTTTTAACATACATGGAGGTCTTATGATTGAAGGGACACTGAGCTATACTCCATGGAATTTTTTCAGGGCAGTAAAATCCGATAGTAGTGGCTCTGTTCACGGTACGTCGGGGAAAAAATACCCGTTTATTGTTCGAACTCTAAGGTTGAAAATATACTATTTTTTTCCACTGCTCGTAAAGTGGATGGCAACTTCGAGAGAACTATAACTCTACACTGGCTGGCTGGAAGTGCCTGACGATGAGTGCTTGTCTGAGAAATCAGCAAACAAAAAGTACTTGGAGCCATCGCTGTTTGCTCGTGTACCACCTCTGGCGACAATAGCTGTCATACAGGGAAAGCTAACATACGGAGGTCATCCCAGCGTGCTCAGAAAGCCAATATTCAGCATCCGTTCACGTTACCGTCAAGAGAAATAACATGTCATCATGTCGCCAGCATCAGTCACGTGACCTCGCACCCGCGGCGATCATTCAGGTGGCCCAGCTGGTTGCCACAAAGTATGTCAGCACGGCGACACATTTCGCTGATTTTAGCGCGTTACACAGAACAGAGTAAATACTTAGCTTTTTTTAAATTTTGTAACGCTTTCTACCTAATAAAAGCTCTTTTTTCGGTGAAAGTCGACTTTTAGTCGCTAGAAGGCAGTAATCAGTCGAAACAGGCCAACTTCAATCATTTCGGCAGTGACCATTACTTCTGCCTTTCTCCCCTCGTTTCTGAAAAAAAAAAAAACTATAAACCAGGGCCGCAGGGCCCAGAGGACTGTCCCGTTTTTACCTCGTTTTTCCACCCCAGAAGCTTCACATCGCGACGCCGTGGCCGGATGCGGACAGGAAGGCGGCCATCGATCGCTCACGAGAAACGCAGTTACCGGTTCTCGCTCATAAAGCGCGGAAATTGCGACGACCCTGAGACGACGGCTCGTCTCTTATTGAGTGCCGCCACGTGCGTCGCCAATTGGTTCGCAGTCGATGTACTGCGCACAGGGGAACAAGCGAGACGGCAGCTGGACACGGTGCGCGCGCGCTAAAGTGCTCGTCCGTACAGCCGGCGACCGAATACCTCCGCTGACTTTGCTCCAGGTGAGTGGAATATATGTTTCATTTTCTTGACTCAGCCTTTCGTTGCGCTACCGCCTACAAATGAACGCATCTAGAACTCTCTCTCTCTCTCTCTCTTTTTACTATCCCTCCGTCAAGAATTTCCCTTCTTCTTTTCCTTTACTTCTGCTTTATTTCTTCTCTTGCTTACTCCTCCCTTCTTTCTTTCATTTTATCCCTCTATACTTCTGTCTTAGCCTTTCAGGTAAATATAAGAAGCTTCCTATAATAACAAGGTTCAGCGCTTTTGTGCGTTATTAAAAACATATAGGAAATCATGCCCAACCTTCCAGGACATCAACTAGTGCCATCTGTGTGATGCCAGTAATCACCGCGTGACTCAAAAAAAAATATTTACACTCTTGATTGAAAGATAACTTAATAGTGATGTGAGATGGTGCGCGAAGGTGCTGATACTGATCATACAGAACAAACTTATAACACGCTTCTTTCGCTCGCGCCAACTAGTGCAACCAGTCATGGGAAGTCAATGGAGTCTAGCGAATATTCAAAATTCCCGCGGTGATTTTTTTTTAAGCCCAACGCCATGCAGCACGTGGCGGTGGCCGCAAAAACTAGAAGCGTTCGTATAGATTTTCTGGGCCTGGACCCAGGGTCATACAACACAACAAGGTCCACACAGGGACCGAGTGAGCTGTAAAAAAACGGCGGCACAATGAAATTTCTCAGTAGTTAGCGACACATCGTAGGCGCAGCTCCGAGCCACGCGCTCGCCGTTCGACAAAAGAGCTTTATTTTCAACAAAGAAAAATTGGTTTGCTGCCAAGAGTGGGATATTGAATTACCTCTACTGTATCTGTTCCTGTTTTACGATTTTTTTCGGGCTACTCAGCACTCCCAGCTAAACAGATTCCTATAATAGCGCCTTTTTATTTGCGTGTCCGGTTTTCATTCTTATCTTTTAATCAAATTTGGGTCATTCCTTGAGAGCGGCATAATGCCGTAGCGTTTTTTTTTTCCTTTTCCGGTGCAGGATGTTTCCATGACATACTACAGGGGTATCTAGCCGAAGCCTCTATAAGTTTCACTTCAGAAGACTTAAAGAGGATATTTCGCTAGCGCAGTACTAACGCTCACTATTTTTTAAGCGAAACATTTCCACGACGCTTTCTTTCGCTCTTTTTCTTTTTTCCTTTTCCTCACTTCCAGAGACTCGAGTCACCGGCAAACACTTGTCCTTGGCAGGGAGTGCGGACGCCATGTTCATCAGAGAATAAACAAACAAGAATTTCCTGAAGGGGCAGCAGAGAGAACGGCTCTACCGAAGAACGATAAAAGGGTAGAACGGCACTTTGTTTCTACCCACTCTTAGACGGGCGAACAATTCGCAAGCTGACCTGCCTTTCCACAAAGGGGGACGCAATTTTTCGGACATCACGGGTGAAGAACTGGACTCTTAATGCGTTCTATCTTTATCACCATTTCCAGGGGTCACTGCCTGCTTAAATCATTGTAAAACTGCAAACCTGATAGGGACGAAGTATAGTGTAAGAATAAGTAACGCTAGCGAAGCATGAGCGAAGGGCACTTTTCAACTCTATATTTGTTATTTGCGCTTAAATGTAAAAACGAATAAAGCAACGACCGTTGTTTCCATGGCGATAAAACACGCAGGCTTTGCTGTCGGTACGGCGGAGGTTCAGTCGCTTTCTGTGCCATGAAGAGTGAAACGTCACGTTTTAAGCCGAGGGCCTTTGTGCAAAGCCATGCTGTTTCTACATCACGGTGGCCGGGGAGCGGAAGGGAGAATTTCAACGCTCCTTCTCGATAGAGACGGATTGATTCCAAGCAGTTTTAATGTTAGTTTTTTTTTTCTTTCAGGGGGATGGGGGGGGGGGGGGAGGTGCCTATATTAAGTATACGGAATAATTTTTTGGTTGCCCCCTATTTCTTCTTTTGACCCGATATTTTTAAATATAACTCTCTACTGAAATCGAGTGGTGTCTACACAGCTGCACAACCGAAGCACGCAATTGCACGTGGCGCCCACCGCGGGCGCACCAGTGTCGCCCGTGTGCAACGTGGCCAGTGGCGAGGCAACAAAGGTAACGCGTGGCGCGCCCTACTGGCGAAGTAACACCTGTTTTCATTCGGCGAACAGGAGCACTTCTGAGCTCAAAGAGCTCTCTCGCAAGCTGCTGCGTTCCAGCGGGCGAACAGGAACACCAGCAGTGTGTTCCAATGGCAGAACGGGAGCAGTTTGGCGACGCCGAGAGTACACGAGAGCGATTCGAGCTCTTTCCGCGCGAGAAATGGAGACCGGAGAAAATCACGTGACGCAAATCATATACTTTTATTTTGGTTGTGTTTCCTTCGTTTTAGCAGCAATGGCGGCGACGGCGAAGCGTCTCCCAATCGCGGATTTACTTGTTCAAATGGATAACGGTACCATTTATGCCCGCTTTAGCTTCACTACGAGCAGCTCATGGAGCAGCTCTAGCAATGATGAAAACACCGAGCTGTACGCTGAAATGTTTGAAAAACTGTTCTCACCGCCGCAGAAAAGATCCAAAGTCAAGGCATTCGCCAAGAAAACTGTCTCCCTACTGGGTTTAAGAGGTAAGTAGTCCATATTCGAAGACGGAAAGATCAGAAATGAACAGTTAAAGCAAAAGTTTACAGGCCTCTCATTACTGGCAATTTCTTGGTCGGCGGTTCAATGATCTCACACGTTGCTTAAACTTATTTCACACAAATTTTCGCGGTTCCGGCCGGCTGTGCCAGGGATGCTGGGAAGGCACGTCACGTGATGCAGCTTTGCCTCCGCACTGCTCTCAGAGTGCATGGATTGTTTCAATGGGGGAACGAAAATTCGCATTCTCGCTGCGCTGCTGTTCTGCTCCTCACTGCTCGTTGCCTCTGCTCCTGATCTGTCAATGGAATTCGCCTCAAGTTGCGCGCACCGGTAACCAGGAGTGCTAGTGTCGCGCGAGTGTAAGTCGCGTGACACTTGCGTCACAGGTGAGTATACAGCGCGATGACGCGAAACACAAGCTACTTTTCTTATGTCGGTCGGCATGGAAGGAGAGGAGCTGCTCGACACTGCTGCTCTGACGATCATCGAGAGCGCCAACTTCCCGCGAAGACACAGAACGGCGTGCCACAGGGATTGCGAGGAAAGGGCCGTTACGCACGACGAGCCTAAGCGGAGGAGAAGCGACGCTGCTCATGACGGCGACTGCGCCTCGCACAACACACACTGCGCACTGACGGATAGTCTGGCAGCTATCGCTGCGTTTCGCGCATTATGAAGCAAGGTATTTTTTCTTCATTCTTGTCCAAATTTTCCCACTAATTCACAATGCACTTACGGTCAGGTTGTTCCCACAGCAGGAGCAGGAAGTTAACTGCAAAAGAAAAGTCACATGTTAAAAGTCAACTCGCAATTCTACGAATTCACATATATACAAACTGTTTTTTATTTATTACAGATTAATTTGGACAGGTTAATCACTTAATATGGGATACAATTGATCAAAACGTAGGTAGTGGTTGAACAGTTAACGTTAACAAATTTGCTGGAGCAAGGAATTCGTCCGGCCTGACAACAACACTCCAGAAATGAAGCGCACTCTTTATAAGCGTATTTCCGCAAAGAAATTATGTAATGGATTAAACGGATAACCCCGTATATTTTGATTAACTATAAACGAGGCGAGAACATGGTTAAAAGCGGAAAAAACTTCATCCGTATGGCTACGATGTCGTCTCTACATGCATCACTCATTTTCTAATTTCCTCGCTCACGCACAGACACACGTACGAATACAACCGCTTGCCGCGGTTTTGTGTTCAACCTCTGATCGTGAAACCTCGGGAATTGATTGACATAAAGCCCTCCAGTAAGGCTTGAATCATCGACCACAGTGGAACGGTGTTACCTTAAGCGACCGACCAACCGAGTATTATCGGCGCGCACGCCAATACGCCAATAAACTCTTTGCAGCCGCCTTCTATATAGCTCTGTATTATTAACTACTATTTGCTCGCCCGACACCGTGATCTATGTCATTTACTTGGGTAAATCAGCATTCGCCGTTTCAGTAATATACTTCCCAACGTTGAAGACGCCAAAGCTGGTGTCAGTCAATCAGGAACAGGATTCTGGTCACTTATTGGTGCCCGTGAGACTGCCGTGATGTATTATCGCACGATAGCCAAGTTGCAGGCTAATCAGGGGCCCTGATCGAGCTGCAATTTCCACAGCGCTGCTGCATGCTCTCATCGGTGCAGAGGACAGGCTTTCTAATTTTTCAGCGGACATTTAGCTGCAGCCACCGCGGTGGCTGAGTGGTTATGGCGCTCGGCTGCTGGCCCGAAAGACGCGGGTTCGATCCCGGCCGTGGCGGTCGAATTTCGATGGAGGCGAAATTCTAGAGGCCCGTGTACTGTGCGATGTCAGTGCACGTTAAAGAACCCGAGGTGGTCGAAATTCCCGAAGCCCTTCACTACGGCGTCTCTCATAGTCTCAGTCGCTTTGGGACGTTAAACCCCCATAAACCAACCAAACATTTAGCTGCCTGCGCCCGGAGAAAGCAGGCTTATAATACATTATCTTGCCACCAACCCTCATGGAATAAACTTATTCTAACCACGGGTAAAGATTAATGTCCTTTCTGCCTAAATCCTCATCCGAACTCCTGGCTCACGAACACTGTTCGCTTCCAAGAGAGGACTCGCCCGTTCCAGAAACACGTGAAATACCGCCAATACCTATATGCAGGCCAGCTTTGCAGCTTTATGCTCTGTTACTCCGCCGCCGGCCGGAAGTCGCGCTTACGCATAAAATATTTTGGGAATCTGGAGACCATTAGATAAGACAGCACGAGACACATATAAGCTATACGAGCCCCATGCGCTGAACATACCGACAAGAAAAAAAAAAGGAAAGAAACGAACGAACGAGGGAGGCGTACGGCGCCATACCATTTGCAAATTGCCTGCGAAACGTTCTATGCGCCATCGCGGCGCCTATATCAGAAGTGCAATGCATGCGTCGGGTACGTTTGCGCGTGCCTCGACTCTCGCCGGGGCGATATAATGTATCCGCGCGCTGCTACATGCTTACGCACCACGGACAACATTGATATTTTTTTCTTCCTTTCCCGCGTTCGTTTCGCACGGAAAGGCGTATAGCGACTCCAGTTTGAAAATTTCCCGGACGTTATTACTGCCTGTCTCGACGGCGGCAAGTTTGCAGAAGATAATGTAGGCGCATCGCTACAAGCTGAGCAAATACTTCTGAGCGATAAAAACTGCCGGCAGTTCTCTGTACCAGAGAGAAGTGAACTTATATATACATTTTCTTTTCTAGATTCAGGAAACGACGGCGGCTCAGAAGCAAGTCACTGAATAACAATTCAGAAAAGTGAAACAAGGAATAAGTAAATTCATAAACCAGCCACTCCGCGCGATGCGGCGTAACTGAGAGCGAATTCCTGCGAGAGTTTACAGCAAACAGGCGAGTGCCATCGGCCTGAAGGAAAAGTTTTAATAGGAGCTACAAGAAAAAAAAGACGAAATTCTAATGGTAGCCATATTTTCAGTGGCAGACAAGTTCGCCCTTTTTTTGTTTTACTACGGACTGATATTGTGGAGGATTTGCTGCACGCCGTCTAGTTCAGCTGCATACGGGTATAGTACAGGTAATAATAACTAAACCGTGAGACCACACGCATACCGCGCAATCAAATTTGGATCCTGACCATTGGAGGTCGGTGTTTACCTTCCGTGGTGGCCTAGGAGCAACGCGACATTTTGTTTCCGAGCGTAACGTAACGGTTTATACCCCCGACAACCTTTCTTGGTAACGGAGCCAAAGCTACACAACCAAAACACACTCTTTCTTGCTACGCAGCTGAATTTACTCCCCAGTCCCAGTTAGCAGTTTCCTCTTAAAACGTAGTGTACTGTTAACGCTCGTTATGTAAGTAATATTTTTAAATACGTCCACATTTCCTTTTAAACGCTAGAGAGTCACGGCGAATTTTTTTTTCTTTTCTTGCGTTACAACAAAATTTTCCCGAACGTGCGGTTACATGAAGCTTCCACAGATGGCGCCATTTACACCAGAGGCACAGTTAAAGAGGCTCCATCTCTGTACCTTTCCCTCTATTTTCAAAAGAGTTGTCGCCGTGTATAGACAGATGCATTTCAGGGGCTGAAAGGTGCAAATATTCCTGTGTCATGATACTGCGGCATGCGCAGCAGAGGTCTGTGTGGTAAAAGATGAATCCGAACTCTGCTGTGCGATGTCGTTCATAACCCTTAGTCCATGCTTCCGGCATGCATGCATACGTTATTGATGCAAAATGCATTCGAACGCCACTTCTCAAGGTTTCTTGCACACAGAATTCGTACAGAACATTTTTGCAGTTTCCTCCATGATTGAAACGAACACGCCTAGGAATATGTAACCGGTATGGCCGCAAAGTTTAATCTTAACAATATCACTCAGGATGAGTTTTGAAATCTCTAATTACGTCCTAACAACTTTGACGGGCTATTAAGATGTGGTCGTAATAGCGAAATGACTGAGCGCGTTTCTTTCTCCTTTCAGCCTGCTTCTCCTGCCCTCTTCTCTGCCTTTACTCACTGGGTAGTATGCCGAGCGAGCACTGCAGGGACGCTATAGACGCGCGCCGCGCATTAGATGAGTTGCCTGCGAGTTTGTCTGTGATTAAAGATTCAGTGGGAGACAATCCGACTGCGACTTTTTATCACCACCATCATTAACAAAATGAAAAAGAAAGCAATGCACTCTCGCTGTGACTACTGAGAATCCTTGAGAAAGCGACCAGTTCGTGAGCCGCAAAATTCCAGGCAAAGCGCAGCAGCAAAAAACCCGTGAGAGCAAAGAAGTCCACGGGGCAGGTTCAGCAAACTGTGAACGGACGCCGGCACCAGTTACGTTTGGCGACTAGTTCCCGATAAATCTTTTCAACCCTCTCGGCAGTCAATAGGCTCTGCTCTGACGCTAAAAAATAAAAGAACCGAGAACACAAAGGGTGCTGCCTCCAACAACTAACCACGATAGGAGCAAAATTCCGCGCCTCCTTGCACGCTTTTTTTTTTCGCACGGAGGCTTATTGGGACGCGCCTACACGAGTTAAAAGGACGGTGTGCACCGGTGCTTTCAAAGGGCTGTCGTCGGCGGAATCACTGAAACCCAGTCATAGCCGCATTGCAGTGGGCAGTACAAAATGGAAACACAGCGCACAGATACACACGGCAAACAAGATGAAGTCAAGAAGTCAAATAGAAAAAAGGCGCGAAACTCACAGATGCCGACCGTGCACACGTGTCGTAGTATGCCTTTTATTGCGTGTAAGTTTTTACGTTAGGGCCACTTTCTCTTCTCTGCATTTTTGATATTTTTTTGTGCTGCTAACCCAGAGCATGTGAATGGCTAAAAAACTGGGAGGATCGAATGCTTCCAGTATAACCAAGGTACAGCAAGCTGAAAGAGAGGAAGGAAAGGGTAAGGTTAAAGTAATAAAAGGGAAAGAGAGAGAGAGAGACATGGTATCGAGCCTCTGCGCGAAGAATCTATACGCAAAGCCCTTGCGCCGCCGCTGCGTTGAGCATCAATGGAATGGAAAATGATCGTGCTATCAAATCGAACCGTTTGAGGACGCGGCCTCCACTGCCTATTCACCAATCACGCTTCGGTGAACTGGGGGGAGGGGGGGAATCTTAATTTGCCTCGAAAGTGAGACGGCGCGTTCAGCACGCTACCGTGAAGTTTCTATGGGCGTTCCGTCTTTTGATCCAGGCGTGCAGCCACGCGTTCTCTTCCTCCCCCTTCCTCCACCTTTCTCCCCTTCGCCAAAACATTTTCCCGTCGTCTCTTACACCCCTTTGAAATGAGGCCAATCCAATAAATCCCTGCGCAATATTCTTATATCTTTGCGCCGGCTGAGCTCTGCTACGAGGGGAGCGCAGCAGAGAGCCAGAGCAGTGGCTGGGACGTCACAGAAAATGAAAATCGCGGTTGGTTATTTATAAGCGCACGTGTCGGCAGACAGTCAAAGTACAAATCTGATGAATGGAAGTTAGGGTGCACATTGTGTATTTACCTACGCGCCGTCACAAAGTCGAGAGCTATGCAAAGTATAATGCTGGTGCCTTTAGACAGGGTGGAGTCTGGGTTGTTGTCGGTGACTGCTATGGCGACCAGCGCAACGGACACAGTCAAAACGATAGGAGGAATCCAGGGGAAAGACATTACTTGAGAATTAAAACAACACACGACCACATAGAATAAAAACGGGCACCACACGCGAAGAGTTGAAGTCGGAAATTATCTAATACACGCATCCGCGCAAAAAAAAAAAAATCATGAGTGCGTTATTTGTGTTTCTTGCTGTGGTGCCTGACAAGAAAGAAAACTTTCTACCTGCTTTGTCATGCTGTCAGTGAAAGAAGTTGATGCCTTCGTACTTTCTGTAACTTTTGATATTTGTTTTCGTCTTTCCCAGCCGATTTTCGCGGACATGATAGCACAACTTCCTTATGCCTAAATGCTTGCGTCCTGTCAGTATATTTTGGTGGAAAGCGCTTTTGGCGTAGCTGGTAAGGTGTGTGCGCTGTTTGTTTTTTTTTTTACACTAAAGGCCACTGAGGATAGCTCCATCCAATTATTGTTCTCAGTAAAAATTGACTAACTGGCTCTTTCTGGGTGGGTGTGTTGACGTTTGCGCTGTAGCAAAATACGTATTTATTGCTTTAAAGTTTTAATTAAAATATATTCCCGCCATCTGATTAAAATTAGTGACATCCATATCGAAAACGGGTGGTTTCCGCTGTTTTGAGGTGGTGAATGGCAGTGCCACCTGGCATCTGAGGTTCGCGTTCAAGAATTGGTGCCAAAGCATGCATTTTACTTACAAAATCGGCCGGTGATGGCGACACCTTCAATTCGTTTAGCGCTCTTTTCCAAAATATAAAAGCTTCGTCCTCAGTGAGGGTGGTCTATTTGTTGTTAGAATGCGGTACCACATCGATTCCGGTCAACTTATCTCTTTAAAACTTGGCCTCATTGTCGTCTCGGGTAATTTAAAGACAGACCTATTCGCGCTCTTGGACCAGGATGAAACCAGTGGCGCTCTAAAGTATGCAGAGCAGAAGATAATGATGCTTCTTATGTGATCACAAATAAAGAACCCGGATAGCAAGGGTGCATACAAGCCTTAAACCGAAGGTAAGATTTCTTGTAGGTGGATAAGAAGTCAGCGGTATTGCCACATTCTCTCCCGTCGGTTTTCGCATAGGCTAATAAACCTGGGGAAATCATTTTTGAGTCTGCAGAGCAATATCAAGGAACGCAATCCGCCGTCACAAGGTGTCCTAAACACCATGCATGCTCCTCTGATCGCTGTGTTAGCCCACTTGGCGCCTAGCGCCTCTTGTGCTGGACTCACCCTAAAATTAGACCATATCGGAAACTGTGATTATGTTTAAGCTGCTTTTCTCTTTATTTTCATTTTCCTGCTCGCTCTGAGGTTCCTCGGGTTACTGCCAAGCGTCTTATGTCCTAGGTCAACGTGAGCTCCCGCCTTCAGCTTGAGCGTGTACTGATAGAACCAACAGAAAAGTTCCCAAAGAACCGCATTCGATTTCTATACCTGCAGCCAACCGTGGGGGGAATATGACTGGCGCCGCCCAATGTTGCCACCATAATGAGCATAAACTCTTCCACTGGATTTCAGAGCAACGGCAACCTCCCAAGTCCTATTTACTGTCGTCTAGATTACGTGTAGATGCCGAAGCTGCTGTTTGAAGCAACTGCATTTTTCTTTTTGCTTTCTGCTGACTGTTCGAGTGTTGATGCGCGCAATCACCGAAGCAGAGTACGTTATCTACCAAAACTCTTTAAGCTTAATAATTGCACAACGGTGACGCTAAAGGCACTGAGAGGAAAAAATGACACTAAACAATTCCGCAAAGCACGTCAAGTCGCTTTTTAAATTGGCTGCGAATTCAGCCAGGCATAGTCCACATCTCTTTTTTGTGCTCTCAAAAGAAGGATAAAGTTCTTCTAACAATATATTTCGTTTTTAAAAACTTGAGAGAATACACTGGAGAAAAAAGTGTTAACTTTTAAATTGTTTTGTTTTGGGGGCACTGGCGCTGTCTGTTAGTGCTGGCCAGTCATGAGTCATATTACGCTTGTCGTGCACCCAAGTTTCTGGAGCTTTCTTTTGCATTTTTGTAATGTCCTCGAGCCAGAAGACATAGCGCCGCGTGTGGCTTGCACGTTGGCAAAATATGGTTGCCGCAGGATACAGGATGATTATGGTGGCTAGAGCTTCTTTTCGTTGACTTCGGCGTGTTTTAAAATAAGAATGACGTGACATATGCACGCGTTCTGTGTTCGTACTCCTGAAATTACTTTGCTAAAAAAAAACCATTACAAAATTTGACATCTGCGCAGTTTTTTTTCTTTTTCGCTTTCTCCCCTGCGAGGGTCACGCCTCTTTTCAAAGGCACCCTAGAAATACTCGCATCATTCCGCGGCGGCATGGGGAAAGGCAGAACTGCTAGGAAAGGACTCGTCCCAAGAACGGCGGCTGACCTCTCGCGCACCGAGAGAACTGTATAAGAATAATGAGTAAGGAAATCGAAGCGTGTACGTCGGTTCACCGCACACGCTCCGCGAGGGCGGCCCTGGTTGCT
Organism: Amblyomma americanum; assembly: GCF_052857255.1. Classification (NCBI taxonomy): domain Eukaryota; kingdom Metazoa; phylum Arthropoda; class Arachnida; order Ixodida; family Ixodidae; genus Amblyomma; species Amblyomma americanum. Next base: position 19,825,690 of record NC_135502.1, on the reverse strand, counting down.
TCTGTACTCCGGCGCACGCGTGACCAAGATAGGCAGGGCCTGGCGGCCGCAGCCCAGGGCCCGGAGGCGTAATCAAATCGAGCGGCCGTCTTCCATGCGTCCACGTTTATCTGCTTGCCGGCGCAGTGTTCTTGGAGCGCCGCTATCGCACATATTTGGCGAGCCATTCGGAATACTTGCGGCCTGCTACAAAGCAGCACCGGCGGCATCACCAGAAACGAAGCCTTTTACTTTTTCTTCAGCTAATCCTTCCAGGCACTCTCACCTCCGACATCACATACACCTCCTCATCCTCCAAACCTGTTCCTCATTCACGCACCCGCTTCATGCTCGTGCCCTCGCGTTGGGCTGTGCTCAAGTCCAATCCTCGGATCGCGCATCGCAGGGACACGTTTTTTCGCTTCTTTCGTGTGTGTCACAGTCTCGACTCGTCTTCGTTCGAGTACATGCTTCGTCATTCCGCAGCCCTCCTTGCCCCGTCAAGAGGATAAGCCTCACGCGCGCCCTCTCCTAGCGGAAAGATGAACGTCCAATAAACGCGGGAACGAGATGAGTGGAGCGCTGATGGCAAGAGCGCGAGCGTGCTAAATGAATTAGGTCCGGCCGCACCACTCACGCGTACGGAAACACGAGTCTCTGCTCTTGTGTTTTCTTCTTGTTTTTTTTTATTGGTGTATTTTTTGCTAACGTTGACTCTCTTTTCTCGTCCTTCTCGTTTCCTCTCCTGGCCTTGGCGGCTTCGTCTTGATTTGCTGAATGGGTCGACGTTCTCCGCTTGCTTCAGCCCTCGCTAAAACAAGCTCGGTCAGAAGTATATGGAACGAATCTTGTGAAAGTATTTCGTGCGAACTCTTTCTCCAGCTCTAAATTTTGTTTTACGCTTCCAGCGAACGCTATGCGCGTGCTTTAATAAGACATGCACTCAACGGATCGTGCCCTCACGCAAAAGGGAAAAGAGCATCACAGGCCTTTCGAAGAGGACCACATCAAGGCGGCACCGTAACCCGGAGATTTGTTTTGAGATCACACTTTTTCTGACGATGCGCGCTACAGTGAATTCGCTGTACTTTTGCCCATTGCACAAAGAATGCACTGCGCAAGGAGGTACTTTATAAGGTAGCACGGTGGAAATATTCAACTCACTAACGAAAGCAAATGCCTGCGATTAGTCCTTGGATAGCAAGACCATCAAGTTTTAATTTACATTTGTGGCATTATTCGGGCAGAATCTGCAGCTGGTGCTCAATATTTCATACGTCTTAAGCGACATGTGATGATAGCTGAGTCTAACTTTGTGACGTGCTGCGGGAAAAAGAAATATTTTGTCAGTTTTTTTTTAATTCGCCGCTTTCTTCGGTTCTTTTCAACACGTACAAATCACTTTATTATGTTAGAGAAACTGACATTCCGAACAAGCCACGTCTGGCGAATGCGCACGAGACCATCGTTAAAATTTAAATCTGCCACCGCACAATATCTCGTTCATTTCTTCCGAGAACTTTTCGTGAATGGCACCACCTGCCTGCTATATTAGTAAGCATCTCAGGCACGCAATCTTTTCATCAAGCGTTGGCAACGCAGTCTGAAACACAAGTCTCATGACTGCGGCTGAAAGCATTGCTTTCCATAATAAGAGTGCAGTTGTCGATGTTTCCTGGCATTTTAAAACTTAAGTATGCATTTACATACACCTGTACTTATTCTCCATTTGTACAAAATATTGCTCTTCGATGCAAGTTACTGAGTGCTAACCGGTTATTATGTCCCAACCCTCTTCAACTCTTTCTCTAATTTAGAGGTAATGAACATAAGTTAAATGTATAAGCTAAGCGCCATAAACACGCACAATATGACATGTGTCGCCAATGCGACAAGGAATCCAAGCAGCTACGTAGGCATGGAACTTTCGCCGGCACGTATAATTTCTTTCCACGCTCAAATTCTTGCTTACAGGAGACGCCTCTGAGACATCCAGTAAACCGCCTGCAAGAAGTTCAAATCTTTCATGAAGACCACAGCCAATTCCACCCGAGAGTGATTCCACTGACGCTACGGATCCTGAAACGTACCTCAGCAGGACTGCAATCTCGCTTCAAGTACTTGAGATGGGTAGTATACGCATGACAACCCGCTAAACGAGCAATCGCATGAAGGACAGGCTGCTGTAATCATCATCATCGCCTTCACTTTGCGCGAACCTTTTCCGCTTCAGCTAAGTCTCCATTCTTCGCGCGATAATTTCAGGCACTTCACCTTAAACTTTAATGCGCGAACCTGCGACAACACAACAGGGAAAAAAAATCTATTTTAACATTCATTGCTAGTAAAAATCGTTCATTTCACTCTTCGTTTGATGATCCCGAAAACCACGCGACAGGATATAATATACAAAGTGCAAACGATATCATCAAACACCGTTGGGAAGACAAAAAAAAAAGAAACAGTGACGTGCACACATAGGACGACATCGTCGAAAGGGGTCGTTCTGAGCCTACTAATGCCCATGCCCACACTCGGCGTAAATAAACGATGACGAGCGAGAGAAAGAAAAGGCAGCTTATCGATGAAAGAAAAGAAAAATGAAGAGAAAAATAAGAGAAGAAGGGTTGCTGCCGGGCGGACGGAAGTGCCAAAGACCTCGGCTCATCCGCCATTACGATCGTGATGACACTGCGCGCGCTGTGCCCGTACCGGGGACGCCCCGAGGACCAACGAAACCCGGGCGGCAGCGTCGTAAAAACTTTATCGCCGGACTCCTGTCATCAGCGTGACGCGCGGTCATTCGGGGCGCAAAACTTTGCCTCCAAATCCTCTTTAGCGAATGACGCGCCCGAGGATACAATGAGCACAAACATCTCCACTGAACAACAACAGCAAAAAGCCGGGCCACGCAACTAACGGATGGACAAAAGAGATTAAGGGTAAATGCCGAGGGGAAAGCAGAGGAAAGCGCCCTCAAACGAATCTGCGAGCCTCATTTGTAGCTGATATTTTCAACCTACTAGCCATTTCCACGTGCAACATAAAAGCAAAAAATAAAACCTCGTTTTGAATAGCTGGGAGCGCACTCACTGCTTGTTAACTGGTCGTAAACGCACGCCCACTATGCGATTAGGGACGATTTCTCCCGAATTGTCCTCGTACAGAGCGTGCCCGCCCCATTATGTCCCGCATGGGGACTTTCCTGGATCCGATTGGCCCCAGCCACCCGCTTTGCACCTCATACATTTTCTTTTTTTTTTAAGTTGCCACGTTGGGCACACTGCACCCCTCCCGCTGCCGACTTATATCCTCCGAGGGTGGCAGTTGGGAGTTCGTGCGCCCGCGCTTAGGATAAAGATTTTTCCGCCGGAAAGACGGCCCAGAAACGAAAGCGTATACAGGAGCTAAACAGGCGTGGAACACGTTTGCCGCCTAAGCCCCACATAACAGCGTTACCATTAACCCAGCTATAACGAGCTATAAGTCCGACTCAGTTCGTACTTGCTGGGAAACGAGACTGCCTTTCTTTGGCTTTTGCTTAATAATCTCGCTCGCTCGACCTTAAGTACAGTGTAGTAAGCGCCGCATTATAACGCTTGCCGAGCGCGTTGCTTCAAGCAAAAAAAAATCGTAATGAGAAAGTTTTTTCGAGAGCTGCGCACTCGAAAGTTTCTATACCGTCTGGTGCATTGCTTCCTCGTAAGGAACAGGCGGTGCTTTAAATCCGCCAGCTTTGAAAAAGTTTCTTTTGCGTTGCTGCAAGAAACCACTTTAATTCAAGCGCGGGGGGACTTAACTGTAGCGGAGAACAAAAAAAAAAGGGAGCCGAACAGGAATTTTGGGTTTCATGGGTGTTTTCACGTTTCTTAACACCGTGACACAGACATCTCATTCGAGCTAGACGCAGTACTAGAAAAACGCCGGCAAAGCAAGTGAAAGAAAGCTAGGCCTGGTTAAAACCATCGCGACTGTCTGCCGTGAAACACTTGAGCAGTTACGCCGCTAGTAAGAAGAGAAAGCAAACAAAAAATGATAAGGGAAGGCTGGCGGTATTGAATACACAAAAAGATAAACTTCGTGAATAAAGCTGCCGCTCAGACCACTAACAAGAAGATGGTTAAAAAGTTCTCTTTTGAGCATTGGACTGATTCAGAGCTTTTTCTCCCAAATTCTTACCCTCCGTGCATGCTGGTATAACGTTTTCCATCAATCCCGTGTTTACTTCTTTTTTTTTTCTTTTTTTTTCGCAAGTGAATTGCACGCTCCGCTGGCTTCACTGGCTTCTGCGTTTTTACTTTTTTCTCCCAGTGTTTATCTTAAACTATTTCATCCGAAAATTCAACCCTCAGCTGCCTTAACGCCCGTTTCTTGTAAGGTTTCTTGCTACTCGTTCCTTTCGCGTGCCCGCTTTGTGTTGCGGCAAGAGCGGCTTTACCAAACAGAAACGCACGGGATGGCAGACGAAAAAAAAAAAAGAAGCAGAAAAGATTTCAAAATTTAGCGTAAGTAGCGAAGAGCCGAAAGACAAATGGACGCATCGAGGCGATGCGCCGTTTATCCCGGCTGTTGTTGACTCTGCGGCATTCTGTCCCACGCTTCGGAAGGCAGCGCCATCTGACGAAAGGTAGGGCGTTGTAAAGTTGTTTTTCACACACCGTTAAAGCGGCGCTGGTGAGAATGGCAAGGAGGAAAAGGAGGAGGAAACCAGAACTAGCAGCAAAAAAAAAGAGGGAAAAAACGGGAGGGACCTTTGTTTTTCTTTACTTTTATTTCTAGCTTTTCAATAAACATTTTACCGCCCCTGTGCATGCATTGCATTTTGCCGAGCAACGAAACCCTGCTAAACTTCTGGAGAACGATGCTGCTGATATCAAGTTTCGGAGATGCTTAAAAAAAGTAACTCGTACTTCGCCCGATCTCATGACTGAAGAAGAAAAGATCAGTCAGTGTGACGGTGACTGCGTACGGAGTCACAATAAGACTTTGGGAGCGGCGGCACAGGAGCGCGCAGCTAGAATACACAGTGCGAGCATCGCTCAGAAAAATTGGAAACACACCGCGGACTCTCGACGCAAACCGCGTATAAAGGCCGACTGCTTCGACTCGCAGCCCTCTGGGGGGCCGTTGCTTTGTTTCTAGTCCAGCGCGAAGCGCGCATCCGAAAGACGGGAGCTCGACGAAGTCTCTCGCTCGGTTTATCGCGCGTTTTCCGTATTATTGCTCAAAGGAACGGGCCTGAGGGACAGATGAGAGGGGGGGGGGGGGGGCAAAGACGGAGACAATCCATTCCACGAGCGACGCGCGGGTGACAGCTGCACCCGACTCGACGATTGTGCGCGCGAGGAAATTATCTCCCCTGGCTACGGAGACCGGCCTTCGTATAAATTGCCCCCGAGGAAAATAAGTAAATTGAGAGGAGAGTGGAGATATTTCTTTGTCTCGACTGAATTGGTGCTATTAGTGCGGCCCGCTTCAGAGTTTTCAAAGACGAAGCGAGGCCTCTTCGGAAAACGGTACAAAGAATAGCGTTTCTCTTTCTTTTTTTCTACATTAGATATGAGAGTTGATAATTTTTAATCAATGTACGACGCAAGCCTATAAGGGAAAGAAGATACGAGTTGCATGGTACAATGTTACCGAGAACATCAACTGTTGAACTGGCAAATGCTGATGACGGCAGCTGCATAACGTTAGCAGCATCTGCATGGAACAAGTAACAAAGCGCAGTATCAGAACATCGAAGGAAAATAGGCTGAGTACAAAATAACTAAAAAACTAACGGTCTTGTGTGAAGCATGACATGCCAGGCATTGTGCCAACTTCGTCATGAAAGTCAGCCATTGTGTGGTGCTGACCAGTGTTTGCGGATCACTCTGCAATGAGTGCTATGCACAAGTATGGCCCCTAAAGCGCAAGAGCCTTTATGTGTAGAAAAAAAAAGGGGAGGGGGGGGGGCATTCTAGTGTGCCCTGCTACCATTGAAACTGCGTTGCCCAAATTTTTAAGGAATGCGATTTCGAGACGCCGCGGCAAACAGCGCGGCCGCTAAACCACATGAAACGGCCATAGAATGGGTCATTCGTCCAGACACCTTGATGCATTCGAAGTTCCATTTCACTTGAGTCCGTTTATTAGTGCCTCAAAGGCCCGAGGGAATTACAAAAGGGGAGAGAAAACGCAATATATGTGTGCCAACAAGAATAAGAACACCAGCCAGAACAGCAGAACCTGTAATGTCAGCAGAAGGTTGAGCATGGTGCAACGTGCGGTATCATGCCTCTCTGATCGGAGTGCTCCTGGCAAACACACTGCCCCCATTATTCCCCTTTTGGCGAGAACAATAAAACGGATTTGTATTTTATTTCTGAATATCATCCAAAAGCATAACAAAAGGCCTCACAAACGATAGGGGTGGCCGCAAACGTCGGTATTAGCAGCGTCAGCAGCATCATGCATAGTCTTTTTTCAAAAGTTCAGAGGGCCAGCTTGGGAATTTGGCGCGCCAGGCGAAAAGGCATGTCCCAATCCCATTCAAGAGCAGAGGTGGGCAACCTCATGAGGTTTCGACCTCACGAGGTCGGCGTCAACCTCAAAACGACCTTAACCTCACGTCGTGAGGTGAGGTTGAGGTGAGGTCGACGACGGTTCGAAATTTTGTGAGTGAGGCCACGTCTTACTCCGACGAGTGCCGCTACCGAAGCGGAGTTGCAGCGCATCACCGCAGTGTTCATGCAATGACGCTTGGTGTTCGGTTTCCCCTGTTTGGACAACCGGATGCCACAGTTCCCTCTTAGCTTCCGGTGCCGCGTCGTTACGTCCGTTCAGTCCGAGCCTACAGGAAACCGCACCCCTCTGGTCTTCCCGGAAGGAGTGTTACTGTCAGATCACGCCACTCTCCCTCCCCCTTGCCCCGCTGGCGTAGCACCCGTAGCTGCCTGCCGGTCGGCTCAAACTCCAGGGAGCGCGCAAAGCACGTAATTCACGTTGATCCGCGGTAGCTCTGTTTGATGCCGCAAACAAATAAGTTCCGTCCAAGAAGCACGCAATAAATTCGTCGCAGCGCGGATGGCCCCAAGCAAGACTGCTTCGTGTTCATGCTTGTTGCCGGCACTGACGTCATGGCTCTTGCCTTGCAGTCGAATAAAGGGGATCCTGCTGTACATTACCAGCTGGCTTAACAGAAGCTAAAGTAGTCGGCCCAGGCGAGAGATTGTGATTGAGCTGGTTCCTAACAAGGACATCTGCTGATTCGATGAAAAGAGAACGAAGCCAGAAAAACCTGTATAACACCGTCGAAGCTTTTGATCGGTGACTTCCCCTTTCTAATCTCAAACTAATTCTGTATATTCCTGTTCCGTAATGCAAGCAGCTGAAAATATAATTTCACTTTTTTATACTTCCGAATGACCTCTCTTTTGGTCTCCGGTTCCTGGTTCCTTCTCAGAAATTCGCTTAATATGCCGAAACACCGCGACACGAGGCGAACGTGCCAGCATAGCGGTGTTACAGAGGCGAAAAAATGCAAAAATATAATGAGTGTATGGTGATGTGGTAGCTGATTCCTTTTCCTTTTTTTAATGAAGATGTGTGAATGGAACTGATCACATGCTCGCGATGTGCTGCTGAGTCGCTGTTTCAAACCTTCTAATATGACATTTAATGGGGAACACTGTCGTTCTCTTCTGTTATAGTGTGCGATTTTGTTTGTATGTTTCTAATCATCCTCTTTTTTTTTCTCGTATGGGATCAGTTAAGTTGGTGGCCTGCCTTGCAGACGACCAGGCACTGCACGTTGTCTTTGCAGAGACCCATCGTTCACTTTAAACGCCTTAGCAGAATGCTCGCGAGGTACTCGTGGTTAAAAAATGGCGAGGATGCTGGCGTACCACTGATTAATTCAGTTTTGAAGGAAAACAAGTGATTGACTTAAAGCAGCTTGTCTCAGACGAAATGGTACCCAGAATTCTGTTGAGGCGTATTGAGTACTTAGGCGGTATTTTTTTCCCCGGGCGGGGGGCTCGGAAATAGATATCGCTGCAGAGAAATTTGAGCGGAGAGCCATGGTGCTCATGACAGAGAGAGTGGTTCACGCTGCCCACTCTAGGACAGTTATTTTTACCCGTGTGATTTTAATAGTTTGCACAGTGTTCGAAGACGTAATCTAGCCCTTTCTTTTAAAATGCCGCGGGTTCACCGAGTCATCGGAGAATTCCCAGGATTTTGAAATCATTACCGTCGCCACCTGGAAAGAAGTGGCGGACACGGAGGAGGTTCTTCACATCCCAGGAACATCAACATCATCATCATCATTAATTATTAGCTGCAGGTATTCCTATTTTCCCGCACAATAATTGTCTTCTGTTGCTGGGTAATGTACAATATTTAATCAATATTCTGGACACTTTTAATTTGGTTGCATTATATCTGACTTCCCCGGGCTTATAAGGATACACTGTTAGCATCATCGTCATCGCCATCATCTCGAGAGTCAAAGGCATGTGTCGTTCCATGATCTTTGCGGTATGTCATACATGAGAACTGGCGTGTTTACCTGCAGGACAATCCGAATGTCATTATGTGGACCCGGTTGTGTGGGCACTCTTTGTAATGCGTCATGCGCGCATGTGTAGTAATGTGGGATTCATATGGATCTTGAAATGGGGGTGGAATGGGGTGGATGGGGGCCTGGTATGACGAGAAATTGCATCGTTGTGACTTGAGTAGATGTGATGTCATATTACAGCGTCGTCACGTTACTAGGATTGATGCACATTACATCGCTGTCAAGTGACCAGGTATGACGCCACACTGACATGATGTCATCACTAATTATACTAATTAGTCTTAGCGTTACCTAGTTATAATATTTATTGTTAATTAATTATGGGACGTCATCATCTTCGTCGCGTGACTCGTCGGCTCGTGACGTCGCATGGCGCCGTTTCTTGCTGACACTTTTCTGCGGATACGACCTTGAAAGTGAGCCATCTAATGCTTTCGCATTAATAAAAGAAGCCGCTCGCTTCTACACAGACATAAATAAACGTGCCCCTGTTGGTGCACTATAGTCGCAGCTTTTTAACTGTTTTCGAAGGCAACATACACAGGACTGAAAAGAGCATTCTCGCTATGCCGGATAGAGCTAGAAAATCGAGATATATTGATACACGTCTGCCTAACTGTCGCATTGGAAAGTACATCGACGACCAGTTTCTTTATATTCAGTAACTATTGCCAAGCCTGAAAAGAGTATCGTGAATACCTCCCCCCTCCTCCCAATGTCTGGTAGATTGTGTAGAAGGGCTGTGTTTGTCAATTGCCGGTTCGTGCGTGAATGAGCGAGAGGCCTCCAATACGAACAAGTATACACGAAGCAGGTTGCCAAATATTGACACATATAAAGTACTCACCGACGTACTGGTGGTAACGCGTATGGGACACCCCTGCCTGCAGGCTATATACTCTTTGAGGGTTCATCCCATATTATAAGCTTGTCTTATTGCGTGAACATCAAGAGCGTCTGTACACACCTTATTAAATAATACCATCATCATTTTGGCTTTCCTGTCTCACAGGATTCTCAGAATTGTTTTTAACTGAAAAACTTCTTAATCGCTTTTTGTGTTGTTTTTCGTTTGTTTTCTGAGGTCGAGCAGCCGACCTCAACCTCACAATTTGAGGTTGAGGTGAGGTTGAGTGAGGTCAGCAGTGGCCTCTGTAAAAGTGAGGTGAGGGCGTCGCAAGAAACCTCAACCTCAACTGATGACGTTGAGGTTGAGTGAGGGCGGCAAATTATTTTTGAGGTTCAGGTGAGGTCCAGATTTTTGAGGTCAAATGCCCACCTCTGTTCACGAGGCCTCACTATCCGCAATGGCACAAGAGTGAGATGAACATGTCTGCTTGCCAGGAGTACTCTCCGTATACCGGCGAGCACCGACGATAACAGCGCCGCCGCTCGGCAGGGGTTCCGCCAGGGACATGGTCGCGGTGGCCTCCAAACTTTTCACGACTACTGTACGAGGATAAGTAAGGCGTTGCGATGGTCTTAGTCGTTCGATGCCATCATCATCATCAGCCCGAATGCGCCCACTGCAGGACAAAGGCCTCTTCTATGTCTCTCCAATTAACCCTGTTCTTTGCCAGCTGCTGACGAGAGCAGAGAAAAAGGGGCGAGGACGCTGAAATTCAAAGTTTTACTACAGATAACTCGGCTTTTACAATTTCATTAAAAGAAATTCTTGCTGGAATATTCAAGCAGCGTCCTTTAACATCCCAGGTTTACCGCGCCTTTATCTACACCCGTTCGAGCTGAGGCGATATCGCAGCGTTGTTTCGTGCGAGCGAGTTAGAACTGTGTTGCTTTCTTGGCAGAGCCGTTGTGTAATCTTTGTGTGTTGTAGGGCGTGCGATTTCCTGCAGCCGTCCCTTTACCAACCTTGTCTATTGTTTAGTGCCCAGGTCAGAGTATCGTAGTGTTAGAACATGCGCGACATTAAATCCGTTGCACCGTAGACAAGCTACAACATTAGGGGATTTAGCATACCGGAGCTGCATTAAAGTGTAGACGTACAACACAGTACGTCCCAGTAAACCACTACATTTCGTCTCCAACACAGTATCTGGCATAGCGTACACATAAAACATTCGATCATTTCGAAGCCTGAAACAAGGAGCATAGAAGGCTAGTACATGGGGCAATCACAAGACAAGTAGACCCATTTTGGCTCCTCTCTACCTTCGTAGTGGGGCGAGGACTGACCGTGTAGAGGCCCGATAGTCGTCTTCAAAGCCTCTCCGTTCAACGCGGATATAGAAGCAATGCTACTCTCCCTGGCTGTCATCGAAGTACATCCAAGCCGGCTCAAATACCCGTTCCACGGGAAGAAATGCATTGAGGCACTTTTTAGTCACTGTGACTGTGACAACACCGACTTCAGAACCGGCTAATAGAAAATGTCAAGTCTCGAAGTGTACACAGTAAGGCAGCTTTGTTCGGGTCAGAAAAGAAGAATCCGCAGCTACGGTGACATCCTGTATCTGCTTGCCTCAATAACCTGCGGCACTGCCGCAGCCATGACAACAATGCTGAAGAAACATCTCGGGGTAGAAAAATACAAGCAACAGGGGAAGGAGAAGAAGAAGTATGGGTGGGGGAGGGCTTCAACTGACTGAGGGATTAAAGGAGAAAATAGCAGGAAAGCTATACCGTGCAACACAACAGGAAACCGGTATAGAAGACTAAACAGCACTCGTCTCCGATTGTGCCCCCGCATTTCAGGCCCAAACACCGAGAGCCTGCTGCTCTACGCTTGCACTTTCTCGTCACATCTCTTTTCTGTTGAAGAAGGAGAAAGTAAAAATGAATGCGGAGTGGCCGCACGAAACAAATACTCGGCAAATGCCGCCGAGTGGCTGAAAAGTTTAAAGGAAGGGATAAAAAGGAGAAAAACCGAGGCGTCCCTTTCAAAGTGCAAGGACGGCGCCTGGGCGCTTTGGAAAGCGCCCGCGCTGCCGCCTTTTAAACCATCGGGCTGTCTTTCATCTTGCGAAGCCGCTGGCCGGCCACCTCCCTCCTGCTACGGGCGGACCCAAGCACTCAGCGTCATGGGCCCAGCCCGAGAGCGAAAGCAGCAGATTATCCGGCGCGGACCTATCAGCGCACGGAGCGGAGGCACGCTCCATTTCACATGCCCTGTAAAGGTTGAGCTTCAGCTTGCCCGAGCAGTTTCTGACATCTCGGGCGCAAGATTGAAAAGTTTGTTAAACAATATGGGACGAATATTAAAGATTATAGAGTAAACATATGCAAAGTAAAGAAGCGAAACAATAAATGAAAGCTATTCCCTTCAACGTTCTCCAGCCGAACAAAGAAACTTGGCCTTACAGTGGCAGTTCTTATATTAAAGGGACCCTGAAATGATTTCGATGGATATATTCTAGTTCAACAGATCTGTGGAGGTGGTCTTTGTGGGTATTGTAGTCAAATTTGAAAGCTCTCCGTGGACCATACATTTCTAAATATTTTTTTAAGAATCGGTCCCTACCCACTGCCGTCATCAGGGAAGGGTACGCGCGGTGAGGTGTGTCGCTCTGATCGTTTGCGAGCTACAGCGAGCACCGATTTTTAGAAACTAATTATTCCTAAGTTATAGGATTCACGCAGAGCTTTCAAATTTGACACGAATACCCACAAAGAAAGCCTATACAGATCTGCCGCAGTAGAATATGTCCATCGAAATTATTTCAGGGTCCCTTTAAAATTAACGGTCGGCATCGAAACAGCAAACATGCCAAACAACTCTGATTTGCTTCAGCAAAAACGTAGTGCGCGAGGAAACTAGACACAAAACGATGCACGGGTACCTCTATCAGTCACTTTAACTTTATCTTGCAACGTTCATTGCAAAGCCCGACCTGTAATAAAGTCGTCCTTTCTTCTTGTTTTGGCGGGTTGTGGTCTGCAGAAGCCTAGTCAATACAAGTCCACCTTTCTTGGCCATCGCTTTTAATTGTGAGGTAACTGCGGAATATTGTAAGACACTGTCAAAAACGTATCGATGGGATGGTGTAATCTTCCAACGTGTGGCAAAATCTAACTCTTAAAACTTTGTCTCGAACTCGCACCGAGTAGCCAAGACTGTCATAGAAAACAGATGGGGTGTGTTTTTTACATCTGATAGTAGAAAACTAAAAGAGTCCTCAGGGCGGATCTGCGGATACATTGTTTTGTATGGTTCAATCTTTCGATATGCGAAAAATTGCATTCATAAGCAACTTCCCATTGAAACATGCGATCGTACAGAATTTCTGGGTATGAGGTCAGGTAAAGTTTTGTGCTGTGGAAACGTCGGACATCTCATATTTTTTTTCTCAACAAGTGCTCATAGTAAGGAAGGGGTTAGACAAGCATGACCACGAGCATTGTCACCACTTTTGTTCTCAAGAAAAAATGTCAAGCACACAGACACTTTCGAAGAATGGAGATCGAGCGAGAGGGAGGTTGGCTACTGCGCAAACCCCGGGGAAGAAGGGGCAAAAACACGAAAGCCTGGGAAGAAGGCGGCGTCACAAGTTAAGTGCGGAGAACCAGTAAACAGGTAAAGGCTGTAAACAGTCCCTGATGCCTCTTCACTTCATGTGCTGCAGCTGCAGTCGAATGGCTTTGCGCGCCACCAAGCGGCGAGGGCAGGTTTACCGTGTTATCCCCGAGCAGCTGTAGCGAATCTTACTCGTTTTTATTGCGAAAGTAATACTACGCCAGGTCAAACCGCCCGTCGCGTATGCTGTACGCCAGAGCCGGCGCTGCGCTTGGCAGATGGTGTGACGTCAGCTCTCTCCGTTAATATGACGACGCGTGACGTCAGCTTTCTCCCCGCCGCAGCTGGAAGGGAGCCGCTCGTCGCGTGTGCCGTGGCCCCCGAGCCGGCGCCGCGCCTAGCAGGAGGTCTCTCCGTTTGTATGACGACCTCCTCGCCTTGCGCTTGCTCCGTGGCGGGTTCACCGGGATGTACAGCGGTGCGCTACGCGTCGGTTGATCAGTCTCGCCATGGAAGTTACCGACGAAGAGTTTATATCTGAATCTGGTTGCTCTATTGTTTCGGAAGAGTTAAATTCTAAGGCGAAAGCTAAGCAAGCTTTCGCAATTCAACCAGGTTAAACCAGAGCTAAATCACAGCCAATTTTTAAAGCGAAAACTTTACTGGCCACGAACTTGCGCTTTCGCTGTGGCGGTGCTTCGAGGAGGCACAGAGACAGACCTTGAGCCGTTGCCTAGCAACCACCGCAGCTGGGCGGACGCCGCGCACTCGCCGCGTCATCTGGCATGACGTCACACCGCGCGCCTTGCCGCCGCCGCCGTTTGGTATGACGTCACACCGCTTCCCTCGTCGTTGCGCTCGCCTCCGCTCGCTTCGCCAGCTGTGTCGCGTGCCTGATAACATGTCGGAGGATTGAAAAGGAGAACTCGCGTGCGCGGCAACCAAAGTTGAGGCGGCAATATGGACGGCGACATGTCTGCTAAGCAGAAGGAGGCCTGGAATCGACATCGGAACGAGATGAAGGGGAAACGAATCGCCCAGGAAACAGAGAAACAGCGTGCCGAACGACTGGAAAAACACCGTGAATATGCCGCCGCGAGACGGGCACGTTATGTGTCGTCTTTAATGCAACAGCACCAGAGCGAGACAAGCAGACTAACCTAGACTTGCAATCAAGATTAACCAAGGCTAACCAAGCTATGCCTTCGCTTTCGCTACGTATATCCTGGCATAGCCGAGCTAAGCCACTGCCAATTTTTGTTTTCCTACTAAGAACATTTCCTCTTTAAAATTTGGACGGGACACTTAAACTCCGCCTTAAGGGTATGACTCGATAGTGTTAATGGGTTAATGCCCATATATGTGGCATTGGTCGTTCTAGACTTAACGCTCACAGGTCTCTGGGATTGCTCTTATCACTCCTGTTGTAGTGGTGTAGCGTTTAAGCGATGGACCACTGCCCTGGGATGGCAGGTGCTGCCACCGGTGGGGCTTGTGCGACCCACGTTGCTCGTCCCGAGCAACCTACGCGGCAGGTGGGCCACCTAGGTTGCTTCTCTGGAGATTCTTTTGCGGGTTTTTTTTTACTCCCGGTCAACGACATCAATGCCGACAACAGACCCCGACGACGCTGGCTTTTCTGCCACAGGGTCCCCTTAACGCTATCGCGTTAAAACAAGCGCTGGCGCTCTTAGACACAGCGTGCCTCATAATGCGCAGTGCAGCCCTCTCATGTAAGTATTAATCATCGTTATCATCATCATCAACCCGGATGGATCTATTACTGAACAGGCGCCGCCATTTTCCACCTCCAATCTTTAGTGTACATACCCTCAATACAAGCCAATCAATCAAAATAAATCATTCGTCAATTACTATTTGCAAAACGAGGCGTACGACGACAATAACAGTAGCGAGTTGCGCGCTATCGCCATACTTCCTCTCCGTGCAAGTGCATACCGCCGCTCGCCGGCGCGGAGTCGGCGTCGCTCGTCCCACGGGGGGTGCGCTCGTTTCTGCGGGGCGCTGCTGCGTCCCGCATGGCTGGATCTTTGACGTCAGGCGACGAGCGAAGAAGCACGGGTGCCCCCGCGGGCTGCCTGCCGCGGAGTGAGCTCACGTCTTCATGGCCTCTCCCTCCAGACCATATATACCCCTTTTGCCTATCGTGTGCACTTTACCGCAGTCTATACGCCTCTTCGGCCAAAGGCGATGGTGGCGCGGTGCTTCAAGCGCCGAGATGCCGTCGTGATATAAAGACGATCCGCTAATGCGCGAAAGCACGGCTTAGATTTTGTGATGGAAATAATTTAGAGGAAGAGAAACAGCCACACGGGACCTGCCGAGGAAGAGTAGGAGGAAAAAAATTTAATCGGGGACAGCACTAAGACCCAGTAAAAAAGAGCCCTCCGCTGAGGTCGGAGCTTGGCAAATGGGTGAACGCTCCTCTCTTCAGAGTGGAACAAAGCAATATCTACTTGAACAAAGACGTGGGCACAAGAAAAATTGACTATACTTAAGCTATGCTGCCTAAGTCGCGAAACCATCGAGACGACACGTAAAGGGTGTCTTTTTTTTTAAATCTTTGTCATTTTCTCACATTGATGGCCATTTTTCTGTCGAAATAACTTTTAAACCCTACACTGGCGCGCACAGCGTGTTCGCGAGGCATTTCGCTTCATTTGGCGGTGTGTTGAGAAGGTGCGTCCCACTAGATTACAAGGAAGGTTGAGCGAGGCGCGAGGCCCGGACTGCGTGCACCGGGTGTATCCTGATCGCGGGGAAGAGCTACACCTTCCATCACCCACCTTCCCTCACCCGAGGACAAAATTATGTGCCTGTTGGGGTGCGTGCAAGAGGTTGTCACGTGATCACTGGGGAACGTGCGCCCCACCCGAAGACGACAGAGGTAGCGAAAGGTACCTGAGGAGGCGACCACCTGACACTAGATGCGGACACGCTGAACGTGGCACACGGTATAATGAATGGTGCTGAGCAACTCAAACAGTTACAAACTCGCCGAAAGTTTCTTCCGTGCATTCCATATTTTCGCGTACACATGACTGCCAAACGACGGGTCGCATACTAAGGCGAATCTAAATTTACGAAAGGCCTCTGTTATTGCAGCTTACGTTTTCTCTTTTACGCTAATTTAACGCAATGCGCAAACAAGAATCTTCGGGGTTTGCGTTGCTTATTCTGTACTCACAGGAACTGTACGTCACTACCGAAGTAGGTCCTTCAATTTGAGCAGTCACATTTACTCTCGAAGTTTACTACATTTACTCTCGAACGCAACAAGCGAAGTCGGCAAAAAAAAAAAAAGAGACGCCACTCAGGAACGTCGCCATCAGTCGCAAATGCACCAAGGCGAATGGAGCTGTCCAATACATCGCCGCTTCGTGCAGGCAGAAAGGAGCTTAAGTGCCAAGCAGCTGTACGGACGAACAGGCTGCACATGAAAGCCGCAACACCACGAAGTGTTTTTTGTCAGGTCTATACGTCAGCTCAACGATCCAGAAATGGAAGCGACATCGCAAACAACAATATTGTTCTCGGGTCAACACGGTAAACAAAAAGCAGAAAGAGTCGGGCGGGCCCCGACTGGTCCATCCATGGAGGCTATGTATAGCAAGCCGCCTTATCATTTCAGGCCGCCCGTGGCCTCAGAAGCGGAAAGGAAGAAGAATTGAAGGACAAGTGCGTGAAAACAAGGAAAATAACTTCATCATGAACAAAAATAAAACATAAAATCACATCGTCGAGCATGAACGGTTTTGCCTCCGGTGATCATGGCTGCTCTCGGGCGAACACCACCACTACCACTGCCGTACGCGCGCAGAGTGCGGCCGCTTGATCACGCTGGGCGCCGCCCAAAATAAAGAAAAAAAAAAGAGGAGAAAGAAGTCGTCTCTTAGCGGAGGCTATTCCGCGGCCTCTGACGGCTCTCCACCATCTGTCATGAGCCTTTCAGCGCCGCTCTCTCCCCTCGAGCGAAACAGGGAAAGGGAGGTAGCAACCCGCGACCTTTCTCTCGATGACGCGCTCGCTGTCTTGAGTTTTGTTAAGCTTTTTGCAACTCCTTCTGATCCTATATAGGCCCTAAAAGCAAGCCAAGCACTACGCGTACGCCCTTGGTGGGTTTCAATATGTCGTGGGTCCGTGGCTATGTTTGTCCAGTCCGCATAAAGAGCGTGGGTGGCTGCCACGACGGAGCTGCCACAAGTCAGCCGCGCCTGCATCACGGCGCTGGAGGAAAGAGCTTCATCGCGATGACTCCGCGGAAAAAGAAAAACAAATAAACAACCGCAAGGGTGTATACTGGTCGACTGTCTTATGAAAGAAAGGCTTATAGCCATCAAGAACTGTCGCCACTGGGCAGGGCCAGTCAAAGGCAGCTGCCTAGGTCGCAGGCTTATTCGCTCTCGAAATGACAGCTATACTTGAGACAGCATTCACGGCTTGGAGAGCGGTAGCCACATGACGGACTTTGTCACGGGCAGGCGGCGCCTGCGTAGGCGTAATATGTCGTAGACAAAAACTATGCCCCCCCCCCTTGCTGTCGGCCAAAGAGAGTGCCGTGATCCTGAGCCGTAACGCACACACGAGCGCCTCGAAGCGGCGGCTGAACAAAAAGTGACGTCACTGATCACGTGGCCCATGTGAACCTGAGACGGAGAGCAATAAATGATGGGTGGGCAGAGGGCATGACAAGACTACTTTGGAGCCACCGCTCTCAGTTGGCACGAAAATAGGGCGATAGTTCTGAAAGGTTATTCGTCACCATGAGCCTATTTCTCTTAATTGCTTACATCATTTAAATCTGCCTAATAGCCTGGGTGACCGGCATACAACTACGTTTTTCCCGCAGTGATGCTCTGTGTCCGTTAAAATCGAAGTAGTTTTGAATGTAGGACTAAACAGAAAGGAGTAGAAATGGGGTAAGCTCTCCTCTCGGGCACACCCTTTTATAGCCCTGGAGGACAGCTCTTTTTACTCGCACGTAGGCGACTTCATGTGTCACTTTGCTGCAAGCTAGCGAGATTTAATAGCGACAGACGCTAAAGGAAATGAGTATATATATCTACGCCAACGATCGACGTCTGCGATTATTGTTGTTTCTCTGTGCGCGTGGAATCTGTTTTCCTATAGCAAGCTTAAAACGTTTCCTAAATCCAGGGTAAAAAGAAATCACCCGTGTCAAACTTCTTTTACTTACATTCGCCTCAGCCACACCACGGTTACCACAATCAGGCTCTACAAAGATAAAAAGTTTCAAAAAAATTTCCCGCTGACCCCCACTTCCAAAGTCGTGAATGCGCAAGCTCCAGTGGACCAATGACAGCGCCAGAAGTTTCATCGTCGGTCACAACCACGCGCACTTCCTCGATTGCTTCTGCGGCCATCGATTATACTTTGATCTTGTTTTACATATAAACATCCCTGACGTTCGATGGCGCACCCTTAAAGCGGCGTTGCTGCTCGTCCGCTTTCTGTTGTCTGCTTTCATGGTCTACGTCTGAAGGTCGTCTCCAAAAGAGATGAGTTCTTTTTCAAAGGCACTCCCTGCTCCTCGCGGCCTGTCCCTGGGCCTGTTCTAATGCGCCCTACCCCTACCCACTTTCCCTTTCTTCTGAGCACACAAGACAGGAAAATCCAAAACAGTCAAGGCAGACTGGGCTGAGAAGCTTATTGTATTACCTCCCTCTCCTCTTTATGCTGAACGTGAGCGCGTCGTTTGTGTCTGTGTCTCCGCAGACAACCGAAGGAAGTGCGCTCCCAGCACACAACAAAAGTTCGCCTGAAATTCGGAACGAGCGAGCGGGTATAAGTGAACTTAAAAAGGCGCACAAATGAAGAATGCAGCAGCAAAAGAAAAAAAAGTAAAAACAATAATACTAACTTTAAGCACAAGTCATTCGCACTGCTACGTTTCTCCTCTTCACATTTCAGAAAGAAGGCTGTCATCATCACGTTATTGTTCTAAGCTATTTATGCTCCTCTTTCTCTCTCTCTCTCTCTCTCTCTCTATATATATATATATATATATATATATATATATATATATATATATATATATATATATATATATATATATATATATATATATATATATATATATATATATATATATATATATATATAGCACTGTTCTAAGCTATTTATGCTCCTCTCTCTCTCTCTCTCTCTCTATATATATATATATATATATATATATATATATATATATATATGCACCGGAAAAACGTGGTTATGTGTACACTGCCTTTGCTGCTGCCCTGCCCTCTATTCTGCGCTCCAGTCATGGCGGCGGCGGTGTTTTGTTTCTCCCAATTTTCTCTCCGTCCTTGGCCCGCACAAGACGCGATCATATTTCGGACGCGCCCCGGAAGCTCTTTCGTCGCTCGAGCGAGAAGGCAGGAGAAGCTTTAAATTCCTTATTTTCCTTTTTTTATTAATGTGCAACGTCTTCTGGTTCGCGCGCAAAGCGTCTTTCGGATGAAGCGGCAGGCGGAAATGCAATGCTGACGTTGCGTCCGCCATCGTCCATATACTTACGTCAGCCAGAGACTTTTTTTTTATGCGGAGAAAAGAAATGCAATGTCAGTGGCGAAGCTTACGACACCGCTGAAAGAAGGAAGACCCCCTTAAATCAAGCGTCCTTGACCACTGCCTGGCTAAGCACGCCGTGTGGTTGCTTCCGAGAGTTTTCATCCATTGCGTTGTGGCAATATATGCAGGCCGAACAAGAATATATCTCCGAATTCCGTTAGAATAAATACTGGGGACACAATAAATACCCCTACCTAGGTATCCAAATATTCAGCCTATATAAACACTCGAATAGGGATGGCGAGACCGAAAAACGAAACTAATCTGAACTTGTAATACAAAATCCAAGAATGTTTCGCTCGACTCGAGCGCTTGCAAGCAGAAGCGGGATATCCTTTTCTTTTTAATTAAGCAAAGGTATTTGCTGAGCTCGTTCGTTTCGTGGCCGACATTTCGAATTAAGGCCACCTCCACTGCGTTAGGCATAATGGAAATGGCGAGAAAGATAAGCTGGAGTTTCGAAATTCAGCACAGATATTTAGATCAACTTGTTCCTTTCTTCCTTTTTTTCCAGCAGAAAAAAAGAAAAAACACTGCTAAAAGACGTGCAAGGCTTTTTTTCTTTTTTCTTTCCTGGCCCAGCGCGACGCGACCTCAGAAACTTTGCTGATTAAGCGATTTAATGCGTCGTGTTCTTCTTACGCAAATTAAAACGAAGCCACGTATTTTGTTCGAAATCACTGAGGAAAAAAATGGAAACGACGCGTAGCAGAACGTACGCTGAGCTCCAAATTATGTCTCTCTGAAAAACTAAGTAAAAATTCAGTGATGCCAAAGACTCCCGAATGATTCTACAGATCCGCTCGTCTCTTGTTATGAAAAACGGACAGTTCATATATATTCATTTTTAAAATAA
Source organism: Amblyomma americanum (assembly GCF_052857255.1). Taxonomy (NCBI): domain Eukaryota; kingdom Metazoa; phylum Arthropoda; class Arachnida; order Ixodida; family Ixodidae; genus Amblyomma; species Amblyomma americanum. Next base: position 19,805,203 of record NC_135502.1, on the reverse strand, counting down.
CAAAGAGTTGTGTTGCGCTCACTCATTATGAGACATTTTTTTCACCCTAATTGCAACTCGCGGAGGAGAAGTACTGCTGGCGTAAATGACAGAGGATAGTGCCTTTCTGCAATATTATGAAAGCCCTCTTCATCCTAAAAAACAAGCCGACTGAGCTCTCAGCATATTTCACTCATTCATATTGCGTAAAGAGATAACACTGCTTTTTTATACGTCCAGCTAAACAAGGTGGCCCTAAAGCATACCAAGGAGAAAATTGCCGATTCCACCAAAACATTCTCTTGCTTTTCTGACATGGCACTGGCAATCCGTTGGCTCAAGTTCTCAGAGAAACGAAACTGGGAACAGGTTGGCGTCCTCGGGCGCTAGTCGACAACGTGGCGTTCGTACGCGTCACACAAACAAAAACTGCAACATTTAGAATATGTGCATTAGATTATGACACCTACAAGAAAAAGTAAATGGAGATAATAGGAGAGGAGACGAGATGGTGCTAGTTTGCTAAGCTGTTTAGTTTGCCTTCAGAAAGAAAGTTTCAACTCTTGCATACATATCTGCAATCGCTACGACAGTATCTATTTTTCCGTGCAGTATTATTCAGTTTTTCGAAGGCATATGTCACGAATGATGTGTCCCTGTTGGGGCCTTATTACGCATGTCGCTGCCCTCTTCCTCGGTCACTAAGGCTAATTCCGAAGTTTTTATTATCTTAAGAAAGCTGAACAGAAACTTTTAATTACACGGAAACCCGACTAGACGACAGACTCACGCCACTAAACGGGTCCATGAGAGAGCACCCCTTGAGTGGGCGCTTTTATACGGCGTACTCCGAGTTATACTTTACTCCGAGATTCCATAATTTTCGAAACTGTTGTTTTTGGCGCCACACCTGACTGGTCAAAACGCCAGAAGCGGATGTCACCTCGGGTGCGACTGTGAGCGGCGGCAGGATGTCCCTTCGTTGCAGTTTCCGCAGCGAAACGTCCAGCTGGGCTGTTGCCGATAAACGGAATGCGATAAAAGAAAAATTCAAGCACAGTTTTAGTTGCGCATCGGATGCAACAGTAAACAGGTAATCAAAGGCTGTTTAATTCATCCAGCGGACTTCAATATACACAAATAATATTTCAGATACTCTTTCCTGCACTGTAAAGGCGGGACGTCTACTTAAAAAGGAAAACCAATGAACGCAACTACACACGGCATTTTAGTGACAGGTGGCAAGCATTTCGCGGGACATCACGCTTTATGTCACATCGTTCAACGTACGCAAACGCAGACGCAAACTTCGGCGATTGTGACGCCGCCTATGAAGTGATTTTGGGACAAACCGGTGCTCGTTACGCCTATGAGCTTCCATGACCTCTGAGCGCTTCCGAATCGTCCAACGAAATAGAAAACAGGCCAAATTTGCAGTTGATCTATTTGTTAGAGACAAAATAGGACGACGCTAGACACCAGTATACAAATTATAGTCAGCTTAAGTGCGGAAAAACGCAGTAACACTGACGCGTTCACTCCGAAGCAAGTGGCTCCCGTTCGGAGCGCGCCGCCATGTTGGCTATTTATCTAATTGGGGTCCTCGAGCATCTGCTATGGGAACGTGCGCTGTGTGTGACGTCACCGTCCAGTTTCTTCGACAGCCTTCGACAGTTTTCCCTGCATCTTAACCGCCACATCCGCTTCAGGAGTTCTGACCAATCGGGTGTGGCCAAAAACGACGAAAGTTAGAATACAGGTCCTGTTTGTTTCGCTTTTCTTCTGTTCTTATTTACCGCTTTACGACGCATTGCGCAGAATGTATGACACACTTAATTCTGCTGAGAAGGGTGCTTCGCCTCATACTTTGTGAGTTCAAGGAAAAGTCCATCGACTGCAACCGCGGTCAGAGGATACGGGTGTTTGTGAGGGCGCGAGTGTTGTGTATGCTTGATTTCACATTTACCCTTTCACTTTTCACATTTTATTTCCTTTACTTTTCTTTTCCCTCTTCTTCACTTTCATCTGGAGTGGCATGCCAGGTTAACTACCAGGCACACCTCTCTTGTAATCATTAAAATGTCTCTCTCTTGACAACTTGTGAGAGTTAACACTAAAGAAAGCAATGGCGAGAATATTCTTTCAATAAAGATATATTATGTCTGAACTCGGTGGCACTAATAGAACGCGTTCATGGATTATAAACAGGCTGTGATGCACTCGTCTTTCTTGTGGATCGGCTACAGAACTGCTAAATACTGCTCCTAGATCCTTGAATATTGTCTCTGCGCGGTGCGGCCTCGGCAATTCCGTCTTGACAAATAGAAAATGCTACGCCAAGAACAAAAACTGAACCACCGAAAATATCACGCCGTATTATACCTTAGTGACATGTTTTCCAATACCAACGTGGGATGTGCGCTACAAGCGCGCATCGGCAGCGTCTGTGAGCGCTGGATCATACTACGAGTAAGGAGACAATGGAGCAGACAAAGCCCCTTTTCCAGCACTTTTGGGTCATGATATTCTAATTTATATTGCAGCGCCCAAACTTTCTCGGTACTATTTCTTGTGTATTACAGTTCTTGTACCCCTGACACTCTTGTAAACTTAGATAAAGACCGACGTTGGAGCATTTCGTAAAATGCCGGATACAAATATTCCCATGTGTGTAAGTGCATACGCTGTTAACCGGTGCACTCTCTCATTTTTGAGCGTTCTACTGTTTGCGAATCAAGGAATTTATACATCCATAAGCTCAAAAATTTACTGCCTCTTATAATGCGAACATACGAAACTAACATCTTCGCGCTATTTAGGAACACAACAAGGTCGAAGTTATATTTCTCTAGTCTACAGTGTTTCATATTGATTTTTTTTCAATCTAGCTTCTTTATTCACGAGTAAAAAATTCGTCGCTTCTAACACGGTGACAACGAGGGCTATTTAATTGCTCATTTTTAAGGAAGGCTTTTTTTCGCGTCCAAAGTGATATGCTATTCCTCAAACATTGTATTGATTTGCGATTATAGTCCTCATTCCCCCACAGCCTGACTCGCTTCCTTTTTTCTTCTAACATGATAGTAATGTTTTCCAACCATATTTTTTATTTATTTATTTATTTATTTATTTATTTATTTATTTATTTATTTATTTATTTATTTCAGTTTCCCTCTTGGCCCAGAGGGCATTAAGAGGGGAGTGGTACAGTACAAAAAAAAGAACATAAAAAAACTGAATACAGGAGCGAACCGGGATTATTCTCGTCTGAAAATCACACGGTTACGCGGGGTAACAAAAAATGCTAACATCGCATAGAAAGCCTAGCTAATTACCCAATTAAATATCACAAAATCACGCATCCGATTTTCACCCTTCTTTTGCGTTGTTTCCAAAGTAAACGCTTCAAGGATGACTACCGCCTTATAATTTTAGAGTCTAATTGTTTCCACAGATGTTTTCGGTGAGTCTGACCTCCCTTGCGCGTCGCCTGGCTAATAAACGAGTAAGACACCGGACGCAGCTGGATGAAAAACAGGCGGTGAGGGGATCATAATTCCCGCGTAGTTGCGGTATAAAAATGAAGCCACGCAAGGCAGAAAAAAAAAGAACAAGAAAGGAAAACAAATCCCCATGATTTGGATTAGCGCGGCTAAAGTTAGCCAGCGGATAAAAATACAGCTTCGACGGCGCACTCTGCTGCGACGCGCAACAACACAGGTTTCAAAGCGACGGCGGCGGCGGCGGCCGCGTATTTTGGGAGCCGGGCCTGCGCCTTCGTGGGGCCACCAGCACCACCACCCCGTTCCTTTGCCCGCTCCTCCTCCTCCACCGCTCCTTCTCCGCTAGAAGAAACAGTTTTGTTTCGGCGACCTCTCACTCGCTCCTGCCTGCGTGACCTTCCTTCAAAGATCCCTCCTCTTCTCTTAATCTTCCCTTTCCCTCCGCTCCCACAGTTTTCCCGTAGTTCCGTACTTATCCTCCCCCTCCCCCTCCCCCCCATCTCCCGCTCCGCATCCTCCCTTCCGCGCGCGCGGGCGAGCGTCAGCGTACCTGGCTCTGCTCATCGCTCAGGCTGAGGCGAGCCCTCAAAAAAGAAGGCCGGCTAAATGTCAAGTTCGCCGACAGGGCTGAGCACGCGCGCGGCCGCCGTTCTTCAAACGCCGAGAGAGCTCGGCGTGAGTGCGGCTTCCCGTTTGGACGGCAAAGAAACGGCGTGATTGTGCTCTATCATCGGGGCTCCAAGGAGCAATGATTACGAATAACGCGCACCTAAGCGAAGCTCTGCCGCTACCAAGAATGCGCTGTTGTTGCACGCTCGTAACGAAAGCCCCAACATTGCAAACTAACTACGTCCCGGGGAGGGGGGTTGTAATAAGCGACTTAGTCGATCATTGGTCGTTAGTACAGCGACTACTAGATGCTCGTTGACGGCATCCAAAAGTGACATGTAAAATCTCGTCATAGTGAAGTCTCCTCGAAAAAACCCAAATTGCTTCATTTATGTAAGTTAGGCTTCTTGGAAAGCCTTAACACGAACAATATTGACAACCTGATTCAAACAGCACTTGGAAGTATTGTCTTACGCGTAAGAGTTGTGGGGATGTTACATATGAAATAAATTGTTGGTTTTAGAAGCAAAATAAAAGTTGCATTTGTCGTTTTAAGCGTTCTAGCAGATGAACTTTTCCGAATTATATTCTTTTTGTTTCGTTACTGAACTGCAAAGTCCTAAAAGTGATGTTCCAAGAAGTTAAAGTGCTGTCATTCCCAAGATTTTCTTTGTCTTTGTTCTTTCTATTGCCCAACTATGCCCTTCGGCATAACAGAGTTATATGAACATGTGCAGGCCGGTGCCGGCAAACATGAATCACGCGCTGCTTTCGTCAATAGAGCTCAAAATTCACTCTCAAATTCAAAACGTTTCACCAAAATAGCTGTAGCGGTTGCGAGATTAGGCAAGTTTATCGCGTTTCCCTTGTTCGAGAACAGGAAACCATAGTTGTCCTGGACAAAAAATTTACTCTTCATTCGGCAATGAGCAAAAAGAAAAAGGATTAAATATGCGCAATGCAGCTCAACCAGTGTCAAATGCATTAGCAGTTAAAGAAAGATGATAAATAAAGATCAACAAAAGCTTGCAAGTTGACAATTACCCTGCATGATGATAATGAAATAAAGTGTTTTACACTAAATGCGTCAGCCAAAATCGCTAACCTAGAAAAAAAATGCGTGCAAAGTACAGCTCGCCAAAAAACTCGTGATAAACGCGCCGCGTCTACGATGTTCTGTTCACGTCTATCAGTAGAAGATATGCCATCATAACATACGATTATGACAGCAAAAATGAGTACCGAAAAGAAAACACGGTGGCAGCACGGCAGTGTGAGCTGCAGCACGCACTACTGAGCATAGAAGCCACCCTTCAGCATCCAGCGAACACGACAGAGAGGACGGTTTGCGGCCTGTGATCCAATTTATGCGGCGATTGCGCACCGGCTGCGAAGCGAGTGGACCGTGCAATCGCGGCCGTAATGAAGCGCGAGTGGCGACGCTAGGCGCACTCGGGGGCCCGAGGCGGAGACCGCTCTGGCGCAGAGTCGCGCAGTGTACCCGGGTGCTGAAAATCGGCGCACTGGTCAACCGCATCGAGCACCGCCTACGGCATCCTGGAAGAGGGGAACGGAAGATGCAAATTGCGTTACAGCCCGTTCGGAGAGCCGCTCGGTGGAGCCGCCGGTTATGAGCGTCCGCGTCAGCACCCGATGCAAGCGGAACGTTGGCTTACCTCATTTTGTTATTGCTTTATTCTGAACGCAGCTTACCCTAAATCGAGGGAGGATGTCATTTCTGCAACCGTGGTTCCCCGGCATAGCTTTAAGGAGAGCGATTTGGGGCTAACGGGTCCCACGTGAATCCCCGGGGTTTCACCTGGGGACATTTTGCTTCGCTTTGAAATAAATGCGACAAAAATTTCATAGAGAGTATATAACAAACAGCTCGCTCGAAAAGTTTGCGGTTGGAATAGAGTTAGTGTTTCCGGTGGATGAGCATGGCGACCCGTCCTTTAGCCGCAGGCAGATGGAGAAGCGGTCATCTGCATTTACGTAGCCATGTAGAAAGCTTGAATAGGCCAAGGGTCCAGAAGCAGGCGATAAACCACACTAGGAAAAATAACTAATTGTAGGTAATATAAAGGAAACCAATTATTAGTGACATAAGTGTTATAACTAAATAATTAAACCCTATCTATGAACACAAAGAAAATTTACTGTTTTTGTAACAAATTGTCGCCTAGTATTTTGTGACCTGACAACAAAAATTCTTGTAACAGGACTTTCTGTAGTATTGAGCAGTTTCCAGTCGTAACGACAGGTCGAGTTATGTCTCAGCAACACATAATTTCCCAATAGTACAGAAATATCTGTCGTAACGACCGGACGATAGAAATTTCTCTCCTATTTAGGGACCGGCTCTGTCGTATTTTAATACAACAGAGCAGTAAAGCAGTAAAATTATCTGCTCCCCGTTTTAGACTATGTTCAGCGCTAAAGCCTCCTTTCACTGTTGATAGCTTGCGAGAGAAGAGCGTAAGTAAGAGTATATGTTACACGCCTTATAACTAGTCGCCGTGTGTGAGTTTCCCTCAATCCTCTGTTAGTAATTCTGGGGATGAGGAGAGACGTGCTGTTGGCGCTTTCTTTGAGTTCGTGACGGCCATCACCCTCAACACAGGACTATCGATAGACGCTGAGGAGGCGGTCATGGTGTTCGCCATAGCCGACGCGAGGGCAGAATACATACTCAGCGATTCGAAGGAAGCAATCAGGAACTTCGCTAAGAGAAGGCTGCATGGCCCAGCTCTCTCTGTCCTGGAAAGAGACAAATTATAGACGGAACGGTTCCAGCTCATGTGAGTGCCAGCGCATACCTCCCACCCAGAGAACATGGCAACTCATGAATGTGTCGGAGTGTTCGTCAATCGAGAACCGAGCGACTGGTGCACCTGGTTCGGCAGAGAGCAAGTGGTAATTTCTACCATGAAATCACCCTCCATTATAGAAAATATCGACTCAAATATCTACCCCCAAGCAAATCTCTCGCCAAAGCAGGTTGCCTGGCGGCAGGTTCAAACGAGCGCATTCCCAACTTCCTTATATCGGCTCCCTGATGTCTCCGGCAGAATACAATTCCCGCTGAAACCTCTTCAATCATTCTAAAGCAAAGCAAACATCAAACACATCCTGTCCCAGAGGACCCACCACCCCTGAGCCTCCAAATCTCAAATCAAAGTCAGTGGGAGGCTGCGTTGCTCAGTCCTGACCCGGAGGTGCAACTCGGATAGGGGGGGGGGGGGGGGGGGGGGGGGGGCCGAGAGGTGGCCAAGAAGCGTGGGCTTAGCGCCGTCAAGAGAACCCGCGCGCCTGTCTAAACTCTATCCCCAACCCCTAACCTCTCTGTCGTGCATATCACAAATAAAAGTTTGTTCCTCCTCCTCCTGTTCATAGCCCGAATGTGAGTAGAACTTCCTGTCCAGTAGGATAAGGGCAGATCATAGAAAGGTAAAAAGAAAAAAAAAACAGAGACGAAAATATGCGCAACCTGTGTCGAAGCTTCAGAGCCAAAGAAGACAGAACGCAGAAGGTGCCTCTATAGTATTTTTTTCCCATTTCTATCAACAGCGCTCTACTTCAAGCATACATTCCTGCCCTTTCTTTCATATATTCACTATATTTACTGCCTTTCACCAGGGTAACTCGTCTCTCCATCTTTGGCAGCGACGAAGATGAAAAGGAATGAAGCAGGGCGAGACGAAACTGGAGCTAAAATATCTCAGCTTGGCATTTCGGTCAAAGAGCCAGGCGCCGAGGACTTTCCATTTCCCGGAAAACCGGCTGGTCAGTAACCCAATGCGCGGCTCTAGGAAACCTCACCCACAGCTTCAGCGCAAGCCCAGGATGATGGAAATAGGCAGGCTTTTTGTTAGGTTTTTCTTTTTTTAAGACGATATAATCTCGACCAGGCCGCTTGGGTTGCAGTGCATTAGCCGAGGTCTGAAAGCACCTGCGTACGCAGTACAAAGCTATAATAGCCCTCAAGCTTTTATTTCGCGCTCGCTGGTACGTTCGGTTTTTTTTTTTCTTATATGTCCTTGTTATCGCAGAATTATGTTATCTATTTGCCTTCTTTATCAGATATTGTTACGATTACGGCCGTAGGCGTGGAAAAGACGATGACGAAGCATGGTGCATGTGTGTGTGGTTGACGAGGAGGACGAATTGAGTTCGGGCGCTGGCCCTTACGGTATGGCTCCTCTGCTGTCTCTTTCAGTATACATTAATTCCCTTCTGTAAATATATACTCCTATCTGTTACAGTATTTTATGTCATTGCAGGTATTAAACGAAACAAAGCCCGTGCAGCGATTTAATTAGGACTGTGGAAAAGCATAAGCGAAAAATACGGAAACGTATTAGCATCCAACCTGCTTCGCTTAAAGAGATGCGAAAGTGTCAAGAGAAACTGCAGAGCATTTTATCCCCGTTAATACAGCAACGAAGGTTCTACAAGTTGCAATGGTTTGAAAACCGGTACGTCGGCTGATCTACACTCTAAACCCGAAAATACCTGCATGGGAGAAAGAAGACCGTAGGCTGTCCTCTAACACACTCATTTTCATAAAAGGAATTGATCTAGAGTACAGCTTTCTCTTTTCTGTTCAGAGTGCAAAAAGCCTTCGATATCGGCGTAATATCACGTTATCTTTGACCAGAGGTAGGCAACCTCACGAGGTTTCGACCTCATAAGGTGGACCACAACCTCAAAATGAACTCAACCACACGTCGTGAGGTGAGGTTGAGGTGAGGTCGGCGACGGCTTGAAATTTTGTGAGTGAGGTCAGCAAATCAGACCTCAACCTCACGCGTGAGTTTGAGGTTGAGTGAGGTCGTCATTTAGTGAGATCGAAATTTTGAGGTCGAGACTTTTTGCAGTTGCCACGTCTTACTCTGACGAGTGCCGCTTCCGAAGCGGAGTTGCAGCGCATCACCGCAGTGTTCATGCAATGACGCTTGGTGTTCGGTTTCCGCTGTTTGGACAACCGGATGCCACAGTTCCCTCTTAGCTTCCGGTGCTGCGCCGTTATGTCCGTTCAGTCCGAGCCTACAGGAAGCCGCACGCCTCTGGTCTTCCCGGAAGGAGTGTTACTGTCACAGACGCCACTCTCTCTCCCCCTTGCCCCGCTGGCGTAGCACCCGTAGCTGCCTGCCGGTCGGCTCAAACTCCAGGCAGCGCGCAAAGCACGTAATTCACGTTGACCCGCGGTAGCTTTGTTTGATGCCCCAAACAAATAAGTTCCGTCCAACAAGCACGCAATAAATTCGTCGCAGCGCGGATGGCCCCAAGAAAGACTGCTTCGTGTTCATGCTTGTTGCCGGCACTGACGTCATGGCTATTGCCTTGAAGTCGAGTAAAGGGGATCCTGCTGTACATTACCAGCAGACTTAACAGAAGCTGGAGTAGTCGGCACAGGCGAGAGATCGTGATTGAGCTGGTTCCTAACAAGGACATCTGCTGATTCGATGAAAAGAGAACGAAGCCAGAAAAACCTGTATAACACCGTCGAAGCTTTTGATCGGTGAGTTCCCCTTTCGGATCTCACACTAATTCTGTATATTCCCGTTCCGTAATGCAAACAGATGCAAATATAATTTCGCTTTTTTATCCTTCCGAATAACCTCTCTTTGGAGTCCCGTTCCTTGCTCCTTCTCGGAAATTCGCTTATTATGCCGAAACACCGCACAGCATAGCGGTGTCGCAGCGGCGAAAAAATGCAAGACTATAATGAATGTATGCCGATGTGGCAGCTGATTCCTTTTACTTTTTTTTAATGAAGATGTGTGAACTGAACTGATCACATGCTCGCGCTGTGCTGCTGAGTCACTGTTTCAAACCTTCTAATATGACGTTTAATGGGGCACGCTGCTGTTAGCCTCTGGTTTCAGTGTGCGATTTTTGTTTGTATGTTTGTAATCACACTCTTTTTTTTCTTTTTTCGTATGGGATCAGTTAGATTGGCGGCCTGCTTTGCAGACGACCAGGCACTGGGCGTTGTCTTTCCTTTAACTATTTTGCAGAGACCCATCGTTCACCTTAAACGGCTTCGCAGAATGCTCGCGCGGTGCTCGTGGGTAAAAAGAACGTCGAAGATGCTGACGTACCACTGATTAATTCAGTTTTGAAGGAAAACAAGTGATTGACTTAAAGCAGCTTGTCTCAGACTGCTTGAAGAAATGGTACCCAGAATTCTGCTGAGGCGTATGAGTACTTAGGCGGTATTTTTTTTTCCCCTGGCGGGCGGCTCGGAAATATATATCGCTGCAGGGAAATTTGAGCGGAGAGCCATGGTGCTCTTGACAGAGAGAGCGGTTCACGCTGTTTACACTAGGCCAGTTATTTTCACCCGTGTGATTTTAATAGTTGGCACAGTGTTCGAAGACGTAATCAAGCCATTTCAAAATGCCGCGGGTTCACTGAGTCATCGGAGAATTCCCAGGATTTCGACACCATTACCATCGCCACCTGGAGGGAAGTGGCGGAAACGGGGGAGGTTCTTCACCTCTCAGGAACATCAACATCATCATCATTAATTATTAGCTGCAGGTATTCCTATTTTCCCGCGCAATCATTGTCTTCGTTGCTGGGTAATGTACAATATTTCATCAATATTCTGGCAACCTTTCATTTGGTAGCAGTATATCAGACTTCCCCGGGCTCACGAGGGTATACTGTTAGCATCATCGTCATCGCCATTATCTCGAGAGTCAAATGCATGTGTCGTTGCATGATCTTTGCAGTATGACATACATGAGAACTGGCGCGTTTACCTGCTGGACAATCCGAATGTCTTTAATGTGGACCCGGTTGTGTGTGGGCACTCTTTGCAATGCGTCATGCGCGCATGTGTAGTAATGTGGGATCCATATGGATCTTGAAATGGGGGTGGAAGGGGGTGAATGAGGGCTTAGTATGACGAGAAATTACATCGCTGTCACGTGAGTAAATGTGACGTCATATTACAGCGTCATCACGTGACTAGATTTGATGGCACATTACATCGCTGTCACGTGACCTGGTATGACGTCACGCTCATATGACGACATCAATAATTATACTAATTAGTCTTAGCGTTACCTAGTTGTATTAATTAGCATTAATTATTTGTGACGTCATCACCTTCGTCACGTGAGTCGTCGGCTCGTGACGTCAGCTGGCGCCATTTCTTGCGGACACTTTTTTGCGGATATGACCTTGCAAGTGAGCCATCTAATGCTTTCGAATTAATAAAAGAAGCCGCTCGCTTCTACGCAGACATAAATACAACGTGCCTCTGTTGGTGCACTATAGTCGCAGCTTTTTAAGTGTTTTCGAAGGCAACATACACAGGACTGAAAAGAGCATTCTCGCTATGCCGCATAGAGCTAGAAAAACGAAATATACTGATATGCGCCTGTATAACCGTCGCATTAGAAAGTACATCGACGACCAGTTTCTTTACATTCGGTAACTATTCTAAAGCCTGAGAAGGGTATCGTGAAAACCTCCCCCCTCCTCCCAATTTCTGGTTGATGGTGTAGATGGGCTGTGTTTGTCAATTGCCGGTTTGTGCGTGAATGAGCGCGAGGTTTCCAATACGAACCAGTATACACGAAGCAGGTTGCCAAATATTGACACATATAGAGTACTCACCGACGTACTGGTGGTAACCGCTTCTGAGACACCCCTGCCCGCGGGCCATATACTCCCTGAGGGTTCATCTCAGATTATAAGCTTCTCCAATTGAGTGCACATCAATAGTGTCTGTATACACCTTATTAAATAATAGCAACATCATTTTGGCTTTAATGTCTCACAGGATTCTCATAATTGTTTTTAACTGAAAAACTTCTTAATTGCTTTTTGTGTTGTTTTACCTTTGTTTTGTGAGGTCTAGCAGCCGACCTCAACCTCACAGTTTGAGGTTGAGGTGAGGTTAAGTGAGGTCAGCAGTGGCTTCAGGAAGAATGAGGTGAGGGCGTCTAAGGAGGCCTCAACCTCAACTGATGAGGTTGAGTGAGGTCGGCAAATTCTTTTTGAGGTTGAGGTGAGGTCCAGATTTTTTTAGGTGAAATGCCCACCTCTGTCTTTGACTGTCCAAGGAATTGGTCAAAAGTTCTCGAGAGATAGAGAGAGACGCGGTCAGCAGTTGACGCTAGCGCCCTCAGGCGGCGACTCTGTCGGCTGCTAGCCAGAAACTAAAAGTGGCAGCATGGATCTTGAACTCGAGTTTAGTAACCGAAAGCACTGTGAGGGTAGCTGGTGTGATTGCAGAACCGTGAACGAAAGAGGCAAGTTAAATGTTGAAAACAAGCATCAGAGAGCTAAATGAGCAACGAGCTTTCCCGGTGCCCGTACGAGGCACTTCCGACAGTATCAGCTCCCTTCCTTCCGACTGCAGCCCAGCACCCGGGAAAAGTCAGTGACCGCGCGCCACGGCCCCTTTTCTCCCGCTTTCTTTCGGCTGGGCTGGAGCCAACGCGGGCACTGAGCGTAGCGGTCATGCCAGCCCACTGGAAAGTGACGGCCTGCCGTCAACACAATGGAACGCCACTGCCTAACGAGCTCTTTTCAACCATCAGTGTTTCTTTTCGCCTACAGAGACGCACGCGCTTGACTTGAAGACGGTGGAAATGGTCGCCTGGCGCAGATACACACTATCACCACCGTTTTCTTACTTTAAGTGCATGAACACGAGGAGACGTCGTCGCCCCAAAGTAACTCCCGCTGCTTCCTGTGACGCATAAGACCATTCAAAGTTTGAGAACAGTTGTGCCGCACTGACCTTTACTCTTAAAACTTCATATCATGTATTCGGAACGACTGGAATAGTCTTCCCCCTTAAATGGCTACCGTGACGGGTCCTGCTGCGAACAAGAACGTCGTCCACGGCGTGTTGAGTTACAACCTCACTCTTGTACTTAACGAGCTCTGGGTCGTTACAGTACTGAAACAAAGAAGTAAAATGCAGATGCAGCAAGCGCAAGCAGTACAAGTAATTGGCGAGATTTGCATAGATACACAGGAGTGGTCCAAGCTTACGTAAAGAAGCGAGGGTTCAAGACACCGCAGACAGACTGGACGATCACAGAGCTCTCCCAGATGGTTAGTCGAGCCGTGCACATGGCCGGCGTGCTACACTTATCTGCATCGCTGCATTTTCAAGAGTCGAAGGCGCACTCCATAACAGCCGCCTAGATACAGGGCCACACATGAAATCCATATGTTCAAGCTCAGCTAAGACAACGGAAGGTCAAAGCTGAAGAATTAAAACTAAGGGAAGAAGGCGTATAAGCATGTAGGAGTACTATTTGTGTCGCGTTTCCCCTTTTCTAGCGCTCTGAACACGCGCTAACCACAGGCAAGCCACCAAGTCTTGGCAATGACTAAATTTACAGGGTACACAAATAATACCTGTTCAATAACATGCTTGGCAACAGCTATGGCAGTCGCAATGCGATTAGACACAGGCACGAATCCTGAATTTCACTCCGTTGTTGACTTCAGCTTGAACGTCAGCTTAGCCAGAGACACTGTGGTTAGCAAAGGCAGTCAGAATATAGCTAACGCAACGAAAACAACGCAACGTAATGGAGAGACATCTATATCGCAGCCTTGCTTAAACATCGCTTAAAAAAAACATTACAGGTAGTGCATTGTCCACGAACGAATGACAAGTGCTGCTAAATATTTGCGCGAATCGTTGTATGCGGTATTATCGCTTTCTTGCGACTCGCTTCTGTAATTTGCTCGATGAACTTCTCGATTAAAACAAGCGAGCTAAAGGCCGATATCCGGAGAAAGTCATAAGCGCCGTCTTCTTTTACTGACAGGCTTCGGTAGCCCGCTGTCAGCACAAAGCCGAAATGCTGCTCCATTAAACGATTATTTCCTGGCACACAAAACACACAGGAAGAAAAAAGGCGACAGATAGTATTTTGAGAACACCTGATTAACACTGGTTGGGAAGGAGCAGATCAGGTAATTAAATAAAGCAATGAAAGAAGGGCAAATACTGCTGTTGTGGGCTATTTGGGCTTTAAAGCTGATATAAAAAACATAACATGTGGGCTTATTAAAGTCAATAATCACTGACTACTGGCTGAAAACGCAAACATTAGCCATGAGGTAGCCAATTTGCCGTGCACAAAAAGAATGAAAAATTAAACAGCAAAAACTTTATCAAACGTTCAAATTTTAGTGTCTGTGCGACTTCCTAACTCATGCGTAGTCGATCAAACAGTGGTCATCCACTTAACGCAGTTTAAAGCAACACACACATCCTGAACTATGCAATGGACATCGTGTCGAGCGCCGTTCCGATCACGACAAAAGCCGTAAGCCGTAATATTTGACCAGAATACCAAATCGGTGTGAGCAGCGATCCACAATGATCGTGCATGATTATCGTCATTCTGCTACAGGAGGCTCATGTATGGAGGATGTGTGACGCCTGTGTGACATCTTAACCGACGTCACGCGGAACCTCGAGTCCCCGGGAATAGCGCTTCAAATGAACACCGCCCCCTCTTCTTCTGGGCACATCCGCTACCACTGCGCGTTAATGCGAATGCCCTGGCTATACTTGCGCAAGGTGCTGCTGTCACTCACCCCGTGTACACGTCACTGACGAGCCGGTGTTGCGCAGACTTGGAAACAAGCAAGATATAAAAAAAAAAGACGCTCAGCTCGACCCTGAGCCGATTCCTCTGAAACTAGCCGTCAGATTCTTCCCCGCCTGCCCTCCTCCCCTTAACTCCTAATTTCTCTCCCCCAACCCCCGCCCTGTCTGTATAGCAGTGGGGAGCCCGCCTCAGACAGGAGGGGTTCGTTAGGACCCGTATAATTAATCTCGAACTATTTTAATACGCGCTCGCGGTAAGCCCCCCTCGCCATTCCCCCCTCCAATTACCAACGGCGCCGCATCACTCCCAGGCCTGCGCAGCACGCTGGCTTCCTCCATTAGCGGCGTTATCGAACGCTGCCGCAGCGCTGGGTTCTCGCGAGCCACAGCTGGTTGCGCCGCGTCCCCTCCCCCGCACACACGCACACTTAATGCGCAATTCGTAGCCGATCTCCTCTCCTATTTCTCCCGCTTCGTCTTCTTTGCGTTTTTCTTTTTTTTCCAATATCCTTCTTCCTCCCTCTTATCCCTCTGTTTTCCCATTGGCGAACCAAGCTCGGTAGCTGGTGGCGAGAAGAATTAAAGCCACGAAACTACAGCTCTCGAATGGTAACGTTTTAAGAATAGACACGCTGTGTTTATATCGGGCGTTATTATGCTGCGCAAATATAAACGTCCGCGGGCAGTATGGCCACTGCAATACTAGCGAGAAAGGAAGGCAAGCAACGCATTCTCCGCTTTCAACACAAATGCTCTCGGCAAATAAAACTTTCCTCACAGTAGTCCTCGGGCTCATTTCGGATCAAGACTCCTGGGCCGGGATGACATAGCGTTTCTTTGTAACTATGTTCCTTCTCATCAGTAAGTCAGGCGCCGCTATGCTGTCGATTTCGCCGGGACTAGCAAGTGGATGCGGCGGATGATAATAAATTAAATAGAACGTAGTGAAAAAAACGTGCTGTGTTATACCGGTCCTGTCGTTAAACCTTACAGATTAAATAGAGAGATTTAGCATACCGGAGATGTACAGCCTTTGCCAAAAGTAATCAGGCTGCATAGTTTGCTTCTCGTTCGTACAGTAGAGCCCTTACGGCTTCCCTGAAGTTCCTGGAAGGTGAGGACAAGGGTTCTCCTTGCCATACAGAGATTAAGAGCTCGACGGCTGGCATAATAGCTTCAATGTACGACTAAGAAGCAAGCCGTCTAGCCTGGTTACTTTCGGCAAAGACTCTACAAGCGTAAACGTATACCGGCGTCCGGTAAGCCCGTATACGTCTAAGCTAGTACGTCTCCGGTATGCTAGATCTCTCTGATATTTACGAGTACACTGCTGCGTTCGGTCTTTGAAGTGGGGATTATTGTGCGTGCTCAGACGTAGCGATCCACGTTGCAGATGGTGGCTAGACTGTGGTTCAAGAAACACAGAGTGGAAGGGCATAGACGCGGTGGAACGTTTCTACGGTAAACTCACCTAAAATAATTTCTGGCTGTAACAGTCGAACGGCCTGCTAAGGTTTTCCCACTTTCATGCATTCAAGAGCCCAAAACAAAGCATACCATTTGAAGCTCGCCTAACTAACATTGTAAGACAAGTTGCACACAACAGCCGCACAGCAGCACTGACGTATTCACTGATTCGTCCTCTTCATTTGGAGTAAAACACACACACAGACCCCTCACAGGGGTTGAGACACTCCTCCCGTAGCTCGTACAAATACGCTGGCTGCATACGGCGAGGACATGATATGGCAATTCGCGGAGGGGCCAGCCCGTGTTACGTAAGCGGCTCGCTCCGAAGGCGCGGTCGCATTTCGCGTGGCTCTTAATGACCCGCTGCGTGCGACACGGGGACATCGCGGAACGGCTCGCTCCTACGGCCCACATGCGGCTGCTAAATCAGAGAGGCGACGTAATGCCCGCGTGGGAGGCGTCCGACAGCGAAGAAGCATGGCTTTGCACGTGCTCGCGCCCATGTGCGCACTCCGCTCAATTTCGACTGCGGGGCTACTCGTATAGCAAGTGGGAAAGGGCAAACAGAAGAAGGAGCGATGGAGAAAGAGATGCCATTGCTGCCCACGAAGTCGGCGCGAACGGTCCCGGCTACCAATACTACGCTGACAGGCAGTGAGACGCATGAAGCGTGAGCGCCGGCAGTGCTATTAATGCGCCTTGTCGCATCGCTAAAACCGTTCAGTTCAGGGTTGTGGAAGCTAGAGCGTGTGCCAGTTAGAGGCCGAGGTCTGAAATCTGCGCGCCTCTGTGCTTTTCCACGAATCTACGTAAGAATGCATCATGTGAATGGAAAACGAAGACGGTCAATAGTACGGCAGTCCCGGCTCTGGTCAATCCCTAATTGTTCGTACGTGCAAAGGCAGCAAGAATGCAGCCACTGATAGCAGCCACTGATTAGCAGACACCGGCAGTGGCTTGTGCAATACTGCACAGTATTGGTGAGACAAAAGCATATCCATCCTATATACCGTTCTCTCCTGTAAAGAGAAGCAAAAAAAAAAACGCAACGCGCTTCCAGGTCCTCCGTACTAAAAAAAGTGCAGCCCCGAGGAACACGGAGTATGTTTGGCACAGAGATGGCGCGGCATTTTGTCGTCGTTCACCCGGAGCTGTATGCGTGTGATTGAAGCGACATTTACGGAAGCGATTGCGACCTGCCCCCGCGCAATAACAGCGCCGGAGCCGCTGACGCATGCCAGCCTTACGTGGGCGCAGCCGGCACTCGAAATAGAACGGAGGCCGTCCTACGAGCGTGTTGCCGGCATAAGGAAGGGGAGGGGGGGGGGGGGGGGGGGGGGGGGGGGGGGGCGTATGGCGTCGCGGTATGATGCGCTTATAATGACGCGACTGCGCGCAGGAAAACGTCGAATATCGTACAATGCAAAGCGGGATGCGCTCTGCTCTTTGATTCAACTCAGCGGAACACTGATACGACGGCGCGGTGTGAGAAGGGCTTGCCCGTGGGAGATTAGATTTGGGGACTGAAATGTTTGGAAGTAGGTTTGGGACTGAAGGAGAGGAGCAGCGTACGAGATAGAAAAAAGAAAGGAGAAATTACGGCAGGGCAAGTCTATTTGAGCGCTGCGACCCGCCTTTACAGGTTGTCTTCCCTTCGGTCCTCGTGTTACCCAGTTGAAATTCGTTTCGAGTCATGAACCAACCACCCCGAGAGAAATTTCTGCAATGTACTTCCGATTCCGCGCGATATTATACTAATTTCACAGCACAAGACAACTGTCACGAGCGTCAGACATAGTTACTTTCATCTTCGAGCCCAAACACAAGGACGCAACATCGCGTTGTGCACAGTAAAAAGGTAATGCTAAGTTTTATGGTTTATGGGGATTTAACGTCCCAAAGTGACTCAGGCTATGTGATACGCCGTAGTGGAGGGCTTCGGATAATGACTACCACCTGGGGTTCTTAACGTGCGCTACCGTCGCACAGTGCACGGGACTCTAGCAGTTCGCCTCCATCGAAATGCGACCGCTGCTGTTGGGATCAAGCCCGCGTCTTTCGCGGCAGCAGCCGAACACCATAACAATGCGCCACCAAGGCGGCGTTAATGCTCGGAAAAAAAAAATTCTTCCCCCGCCGCGGTGGCTCAGTGGTTAGGGCGCTCGACTACTGATCCGGAGTTCCCGGGTTCAAACCCGACCGCGGCGGCTGCGTTTTTATGGAGGAAAAACGCTAAGGCGCCCGTGTGCTGTGCGATATCAGCGCACGTTACAGATCCCCAGGTGGTCGAAATTATTCCGGAGCCCTCCACTACGGCACCTATTCTTCCTTTCTTCGTTCACTCCCTCCTTTATCCCTTCCCTTACGGCGCGGTTCAGGTGTCCAACGATATATGAGACAGATACTGCGCCATTTCCTTTCCCCAAAAACCAATTATTATTATTATTATTCCCCGTCGTCCAGCTAAGCAGCACCGAGAAAACGGACGGGGAGTGAACCTAGCGAGCGAAACAATGAAAGGAATGGCAATCTATCTTAAAATATGAGACGCTTCCTTCAGGACAGACACTGCTCTGGGCTGTAAAGAAACAACTTCTGATCGCGGGCCTTTTCATAACTAAGGAAACAGAACACATGGCTAGGAAGGTGGCTTTATTGACGCTAACATGTGCATGCACACATGCATGCGCGCATATTGTGACTTGTTTTTTAATTTTTTTTAATTTTTTAATTGGTTTTGGGGGAAAGGAAATGGCGCAGTATCTGTCTCATATATCGTTGGACACTTGAACCACGCCGTAAGGGAAGGGATAAAGGAGGGAGTGAAAGTTAAAAATATATTTGTGTGTGTGACTGCGATCGATGCTGATAAAGAAAAATCGCTTTATTAAAGGGTGAAATGACATATTGTGCGCTCAAAAGATCCTGGCCATGGAGCACCAGGGCGCGCTATTCGTCCAGTTAGTCCTACGCCAGACGGGTATTCCATGTAAAAAAAAAAAAAGAAAGGTTGGGGAGGGGGAGGATGGTAGTGGAGTGTTTGGATGGATACAGAAATGGGTAGTGAAAAAGACAGTGCTTCAGATTAGCACAGGGCAAAGGGCAGAAGGAAGTATACAGCAGTTGTATCTTGCCAGCAATACTTAGCTAGGGAGCGGAAACATGAAAGCTAACAAAAATACTTGAAATTAATTTTAGGACAGCACAGCAAACTGTGGAAACGAAAATTATAGTTGTAACATTAAGGGACAAGAAGAGAAAAGAACTGATCAGGGAACAAACACCATTTAACTAAATTCTTGTTGAAATCGAGAAGAAATGGACTCGGGCAGGGCAGATAATGAGAAGGCAAGACAACCGATGAGCTTTAAGGGAAACTGCCTAAACTCCAAGAGAATGCAAGCACAGCAAAGGGCAGCAAAAAGACGAATGAGATTATGAAGCCTGCGGGGAATAAGGTGGCCGCAGCTGGCACAGGGATATGTGAGAGGTCTTTCTCCTGCAGTGGTCGTAGTAAGGCTGATGACTACAGTGCTTATGAAGATTTTAATGAAGAGCGGCAGTTGCGTTAGACCGCATGTGGGAGAGGTGCAGGCGAGTTTGGGTGAGAAGGGTGATGGTGTGGAGCTTGCGGCGAATGTGAGTCTGAGCAACACTGAGTGGTCATCGGACTCATCGCTGTGTAGCCATCGGTGCGAGCTTCCCCTGTACAGAATAGATGCTGTTCTTCCCCGAAAGAGGTGAAAGAGGTTAATAATTGGATAAAAATGGCTTCTAGCACTCTCTGCACGTCCCTGAAGAAATTATCTAGATAAAGATATCTGGTTCCTCCAAAAGCCTAACCCACATTTCCTCACTTTGGTGTCGCACTGATAGGCAAAAGCTAATATAAAGAATAAAATAAAAAGGACAGGAAATGCCTATCCCAGCACAGCTATCATAGGCTTAAACCAATCCAAATAAATGAATAGGGTCAGAGATAAAACGGAATCTGAACATGTAATGTTAATTCAGACAAAAATTAGTAAAGCAAAAGAGGCACAGTATGCCATGAGTGGAAAGAAAGAGGGGACTGCAGGACGCGCACATGATGCGGGCTGATGTGAAAAAATGAAATCCAGGCGGCAGGAGCCATGAAAAAAAAAGAACATCGGTAAAATAAAACGACAGGAACCTACTCGGAAGATGAAAAGACTGGTTATGTTAACAAAATTCGGTATCACCTGAAAACCGCGCGAGAACAAGGTAGCACTAAGAACACAGGAGATGGGAGGCAAGGAGTAAAGAAAGGAACAGGCTGAAAAAAAAAAACAAAAAAGAGAAGATCAGGACTTTATATAACAACACAATTGCCGGTATGTCTAACCCTAACTCATTCAGCCCTTACTGAAGCATCCCAGACACGCCGGAAAAAGCATTTGGCGTGAGTAAAGCCACAATGCCCACTGAAGGGTGTTCGCTAGCTTCATGATTTTTTTCACACACTGGCTAACTGGAAAGCCCTAAAAGGAAGCTGACTGTCCCAGCGGGTTGCATAGATTTCCTCAACATCGACAGACTCAAACTTGCTGCGAAGCGGACATAACATCAACTAGTTTCAACTAGTAATTTGGAGCACGCAAAGTTTGACCTTCCATGGGCTCATCAGACACAAAGGATCAGATTGTTGGACACGCGTAACAAAGCTATATGTCATGTAGAATAATTACACTCAACCAAGGTTACGTGATGGCAACTAATCTAAGCAGCAGACACACTGAAAATAATTCATCGCCTCGGCAAGTTCGCCGAGACAATTAAAGTCATTTGCGAGCCACTTCACGTCTATAGTACAAACGCTACGATAAAAAAATTGAACTCAAAGACTGTCAAACTCCACGCCTTTACTGGTCAGGGAAATTCTTTTCTTAAACTATCTTATAAGCCAGCTCACTGAGGAGGCAAAACGTGTTAAAACTGTACAGTTACAGACACGGACAACCCGCAGCATACTCAAGGGCTTCTCAAGTTTTATTAGCGCAACGACCCGCAACAAACATCAAACGAAAAGAGTGACACAAGTTGCCATCGTCTTGTTAAGTGCCCGCTTCCTTAATGCAGGAAGCGAGAGGAGGAAACGCATTTACGAGAAGGGGTGCCGGCGCTCTCAACGGCATCATCCTCGAGTGGATGATGTTTACGCACACTTCATATGCTGCTCGTTTTTGTTTACGAGGACGCTTGAAGATTCTCGCGACGCTTCCCGGCCCATCTAGGCAGGACGCTTTCCACGAAAGGTCGCAGGGCGGCGCGGATTTCTTCACTCGTGGCTAAAAATATCTTCCTCCCATTACAACCGAGTCCATTCAGCAAAGAAATCGTTTCGCAAGGGACGCTTTATCAAAGGACGCTGAATCGAATAACGACTCGTTTTATTTTATTTCCCCGTGAGCGCTTTATTTAGCTCTCTAATAAGCGGTTTCTCTGCCTCTGACCTGAATGGGAAGGTTGTTCGCACCGTAATGGGTTTATTGACGAGAGGGCGAATCGTATTAAAGATGAGTGGTCGGCCTCAGCATGCTGTCGCTACGGCTGTTACTGAAGTTCCTTTGTTTACAACTGTTCGCCGTTTCGTGCCGAGCGGGCTGCTAGCAAAGCCCTAAACTCATTATTTCAACCCTTCGTTGTATTCATTTCAATGCCTTGTCCCCACTTATGAATCGCACTGTGTTAGGACGGCTTCGGTTGTGTGTCTGAAAAAAATTTATTAGAATGTGTTAATTCCTTTAAACGACAGCTGGCGAAAGGACTTTTACAAGAGAATCACTCAAAAAGAAATGAGGCCCAAAAGCTGCACTACTATACATGCTAGCGGAACTCAATTAGCTAACACCATAAACCACTTCTTCATTGAAGCTGGCAAGCCTGCATTAGATCAAACTCTCTCTAATGCTCCCGTATGCAACCTCATTATCACTTTACCTAACTCTGTTTCGTTGCTGCCTGTGATCCCACAAGAAGTAGCTACCTACTTTGGCAAATAAAAAAAAGCAACGTCTCAGCAGGCCATGATGACATCAAAGCGATACCATTGAAGTATATGTCTGCTTTAATATGCGAGGTTTTAGCGTATACTATAAATCTGAAGTTCAAAACAATGTCTCAGCAGGCCATGACGACATCAAAGCGATACCGTTGAAGTATGTGTCTGCATTAATATGCGAGGTTCTAGCGTATATTATAAATCTGATGTTCTCAAGTGGTGTGTTCCGAGATGAATTGAAGATTGCTCGTGTTTGTCTAATATATATAAAGGAGGAAATAGAAATGAAATCACGAACTATCGTCGCATCTCCGTGTTATCAGTGTTATCGAAGGTATTTGAAGGAGCCATTAATAGCAGATTAGGAATGTTCTTGAGCGTTCATAACATTATTAACCCCTCTCAGTATGGCTTTTTGAAAAATAAATCGTCTGAGCAAGCTTTACACGCCGTTAAAGAAAAGATCATTGACAACATTGAATCCACAGCATACACTCTTGGTCTGTTCTTAGACCTCCGGAAAGCTTTTGACTGCGTACAGCATAAAGTTCTATTGAGTAAACTGAACAGTTACGGGTTACGCAAAATAGCTCTAAACCTCCTGAAAAGTTATTTAAATAACAGAATACAATACGTTAAATGGCATAATTTTGTTTCGAACCGTTTGTGCATTACCAAAGGGGTTCTACAGGGGTCTATATTAGGCCCACTTTTGTTTTTATTGTATATAAACGACATCTGCAACATATCTGATTCTCCAGATTTGGTTATGTACGCTGACGATACAAATATTTTTTTTCACATCACGTACTCTGCTGGAATTAGAAACTATCGTGAACGTTTATTTCGTAAAATTATACGCTTGGATGCAGGCGAATAAGTTTAGCTTAAACTTGTCAAAAACCGGGTAATAATTTTCAGGCCTATTAATGCCCCTGCTCATTGCACACTTAACCTAACATACGCCAACACAAAACTGCAACAGGTAACAACTCATTAGTTTCTGGGTGTCTGGTTTAATAAACATTTATCATGGAACACACATATCTCAAAACTTCTCACTGACCTTAGTAAAACTGTTGGTTGTCTTTACCGGATCAGCGATCTCTTGTCCGTTTCCTTAAAAGTGTCCATATACTACGCACTATTTTTTTTTCCAAATTGTCCTATTGTGCACTGGTCTGGGGCACTACAACAACAAGTAATTTTCATAAGTTATTGCCTTTGCAAAAGAAGACATTGCGGACTATAGAGTGTTACCATGGTAGGCCGGAAAACCTCCCAACATCACCACTCTACCATAAGCATAATTTACTTAAAGCAAACCATGTTTACATATTTCGCCTGTTACAGTACCTCCATCGTAATCATTTGTATTCCTTGCTCCAAACCGCCCTCCTTCTAAATACCCCCTTAGCCAGTACAAAAACTTGGTCCCTAAAACAAGGACTAATTACGGCAAACAAAAGCTCGATTACCAGATTCCAGTCGTTCTCAATAACCCATCTTTAAGTGTCATGTTTGATCTAAGAAGAAATTAAAAAAGACATAAAAAGGCTACTAATCAGCACTAACTCAATATAATCTCAGTTTTTTACTTAGCGAAGCATCTCTTGTTTTCGTGTCAAGTTGTTTGTGTGTGTGTTTTCTTTTGTGACATCATGCCATGTTTATACACTGCCTTTGATTTATGGTGCACTGTCTTTGTATCAAAAAAATATTTTTTACTGTAATACTGTCGTTTGATGCAATGTATTTTTTTTTCATATCATACTATGTTAATATTCGTTATTTCTGTGTTGCCCACTGCTGTATCGACTGTTTTGGGGAACTGTGACCTCGTCAGGTTTTACCGCCTTTTGTTGCAGTTCCCTCTTTCATCTTTGAAGGAAAATAAACCTCAACCTCAATTTCAACCTCAAATATTCAGTTGATCAGTTTCCGAACTTTTTCTCTGTATCACTTGTATTCACCATCGCGGTTCACTTGTCTCTTGCGTCTAACGGCATTGGCATAAGTATCCCGGGCTCGCACTTCCTGTTTCCGGCGCAGTTGCATCTTTTCGACCCATCTTTTCAGGATTCCCACCGAGCATAAAGAACGGTCATAGACAGAGCCCTGTTGCACCTACAGCCGTAAATTTTTGGTGTACACGCGGCGTACAGCATACGCATGCATGCGAGTCGAGAAAAGGTGAATTTCTTTCCAGAAATTTGATGGAATCCTAAAATATGCGCAGCCTGAGATTTAGAGCGGGCTGGCGGCAGGCTAGGTGCCAGGGCTAAACGAAAATAAGCCTTTTCAGCGACGTGCGCGTCCCGTAAACTTATGACATCGGGTGTACGATCATGAGAATACCAAGTCTTGTGATATATATTTTGATCTGCGCTGACAACTGCACATTTGCCCAGATTTGAAGAGGATATATACGACTTCCGGCGGAAAAGGTTCCGGCAAAGAAGCGGCGTAGCGGGTCGCCTCAAGCACATACTTGTATGACCACGAGTTTTTCTCTTTTGACGCCTACGATTTCTTGCTGTAGCTTGACAGCAAAGGTGTGTCAAAGGTGTACGAAGTAACGATGCGCTCCCAAGCCGTGCGCCAGGCGATGCTGACGTCACAAAGGTTCACGGCGTCACTTTTCGCTGGACAACGAGGTTGTGCCCGACGAACCACTAATATCCAGATCTGTAAAACTACGTGCACTTTAGTTTCCCGACCCTCGAAGAATATGCGCATACTTAAAAGAGTGAGCTTGCAGGGTTCGAGAAAAAAATTAGTGCGGGTTGTTTTGAAGATGTTTTAGGAAAACTCCGATGTGCATGGAATGTTTTGAGTATTCCGAAAGTATGTTGTGATCAGAGAGCTTTCCACTTCACTTATTCCTTTTGGTGCGTCTCAAAACTTTCATGGTACAAATATCATGAAGCGGACGCACTACACTCAACCGGTGAATTAAATTTTCATCGGAGTTTCGTGGCAACTAATCGCACCAGATCTTTGCCACGTACGATGGAAAGAAGTTTAAATTGGATTGCTGTAATTTTGTTAACCAGCAGGGCTGAAAACATAGCGGTGGACATTAATACACACAACACGTCGTCTCTTGAAAACTCATTATGAAACAGAAGAGAATACATTAATTTAGTTATCGCAGCCAGTAAGCAATTTCGTGGCTGCAGAAGAAGATTCATGGTGTTGAGTAAAACCAATAATGTGAACTATAGGAATGGAGTTTTATTCAGCCTTATCACCTTATCTGCGCCAAGTGTTTAATGACTATTCTTGATTTTTCCTTACCTCCGAAATGTACCCTAATCAGGAGATACGTCGATGAAGGGACAATATGCGCAACTGATTTAAACCGATTAAATTATTCCTGCAGTTATGTCTCGCCCACGCTGCCGCAAAATAAACCGAGTTCCACGGGAAGAACCATAAGCAAGCTTAGAGGTCCGTGGCTCATCGTTAATCCCTGTAAAAGTCCTTCTCTCACTCTTTATGCGACTTTCCACGTGCAACAGCTTAGCCGTCTTTATGGATTCACATTTGGGCTGCGCAGTTTGCCGTTGACTTATCCATGAGTAACGACCTTTTTGATTAAAGGCTTACTACTGTGTACCCATGGATTTCTGCATGCATACGTTTAATCCCCAATTCCTAGGCTATAGCTGTCACCTACATGCAGAATATTTGCGTTGTGTTCATAGTATGCTGACACAGACTTATCAGTGTCCCGAAGAACCAGCTGAGTTCATCGCGAAGCGATCATTTTAATGTTAATTCAGTAACATCATACAAACAGTCTCATTCAGTTAGCATCTTGTTTTAGTTTTAAGACTCACACACGATCCGGTTTTTTTTTTCCAATAAGCGAAAGTTTGCATAGTGTTTTTGGCAAAAGTAAAGACACCGTCAGGCTATGCAGTTCAACCCTCCGAGCGGGACGAATCTGTAGAGAATGAAAAGAACAGATCTTCTCACTCTCCGGACCATCCAAACGCAGGGATGCCACATATGGACACAGAGCACAGTCGAACTTGATTTCTGCCGACACCCACAGGGAATTCTTTACATGCGTCAAGAACAGACACGTAGTAAGAATAATTTTTTGTGTGAAACAACGTGAAGTAAATCTACAACGGTAGATATTGCATGTCTGTAGTCTAAATCAATACCTACGTCCCGATAAGGTATAGGTACGGACTTATAGCTGCGCTCATGCTAATGCCAGCTCAAATGCGAGCTGCGCTAACATATCCGTGCCCTTTCTAGTACGTGAAATACATGAATCTCAGGATAACTACAAGCAGTCTGAGGCCTTAATGAAGAGAATAATAAAGAATGGTATGGACGCGACGCCTTTCAATAATGTGCTTCTGTGATCAGCCAAACATTAGAGAAGAAAAAACAAACTAGTTCCGATGACATATTTGGGCTGCCGTCGTTACTGCTGTTTTACTCACTGTATCCGCTGCACTGAAGCAGAGACCCAGGCACTGTTCGATTGGTATTTCTTTTGTTGTTGTTTCTTTTGCTACCTCGACATCACTTCTTTTATTGCGCGGAGAACATTTCTCTTTTGGAACGTTATAGTAACGAATTGCCGGAGATTAAAAAGCATGTTTAAGTATGCCCCCTTGAAAAATACAAGTTTTTGAAGCGATTACTTCCGACGCAAAGAGTAAGGTATACGTTTCATGTGTGGAAGAAGCTTCCAAATTACACATCAGTTCCAACTCATCCACCATAACGTCCTGAGCTCACACATTCCAGCATTAGGCCTTGACGTTACAGAAACTTGCTTCTTTGGCAGTCAGGTCGCGTTTAAACTATTCGGGGCAGCCCACAGCAACTGTCTATCACATAACAAGGCGACAGAGGCTCATTAGCCTGCGCGCTATTAGTAAGCATACATTAGTGCGTGTCAGCAGCGCACATTCACCATCTAAGTACGTCGCAGCTGGCTACAATAACAAGCACAGACCCGACACATGGGGCCTCCCACGCGGCGCGTGAAGGCAGGCACGCCCTTTGCGTAAGCGAATACGCGTGCCGTGAAAGCGACGGCGCCCGAAGGCCGTGAACTTGATGCGTGCCCGAGCTGCGCATACGCCGCAGATGTGGCGGCGTCTCTCACCGCCGCCGCCGCCGCATGACGTCAGACAGCCTTGACGCACCTTCCGTGGCTAGCGGCTGCTCGCATCCTGGTTGATTCTTAGGGCACCTGCGCAAGCAAATGCTGCGCACATCTGCCTTAAAGTCAGCACCTTGAGAGATGTTTACATTTACAGGGTACATAGGTTACTGCTGCTTAAGTGACCTAAATTTGATCCCCTTAAATACAACCAAGTTTTAATGCGTGTTTTTATTCGTGTTTTTCCTACCCCGTTATACCATTTCTTTTCCATTCATCAACATCGCCTCTGACCCCATAGCCGGCGATAACCTACTGTATCGCCAGCAAGTTGCCAGCACCGTCGTTACGGGACGTACCAACCAACGATGAAGGAACGTAAGAATGAAGGCGAAAAAAATTATTGTAAAAATTGTGATCACAGATGGCGCATGTTTCAATTTCAATTACGCCAGAGTTAGAGGAAAGTATATAAAGAGAATAAGAATAGGCAAAGAACAACAACGACAACCGGACTGGTAAACAAAAGTTCGGAGCATGATACCCAAGATCCTTGGCCCTAAAGGGCGAAAAACAAATCAGAACGGAGCATAAAGAGAGTAACACTCGCCAAAAACAAGAAAAAGGGAAAAACAAAGACGTTTCGGGGCCCGTAGGGGTCCCTTGTTCACAATGGCAGCGGATGGGCGAAGGTGGTGACTTATGTATGGTGCAGGTGGCGTAATGGGCATGCGTAAACCTCAGGAAGATTATCCCTCGCTCGGTTTAAAACATGTGGTGTCGTTTGGATGCGAAGTGATTCTAGAAGTAAGCGGGACGATAAATACTTCTCCGTCGCGATGACTGAGGCGTTGTTCCCGTCGATGGAATGTGATGCAGCTTGATAGTGTTCAGCCAAGGCATTTTCTTTCGTGCGGCCTTTGGCGACGTCATTATGATGTTTTAAGCGCACTTCACATCCAAACGACACCACATGTTCTAAACCGAACGAGGGGAGATGTTTCTCCCTCCTTCGAGAAGCAGCCCCAATGTATGTTCATTAAATTTGGTCCCTCATTCAGTTCTTTCTGCGAAAAATCGCACATTTTCAGTAAAATTCATTCCGAGGTTTTAATGACGCACTCCGCCCTGACTTGCAGCACCATGTAGTGTTGTATGTGGCATGTATACGTGAATGGCCGCACCACGGTAGCCACCAGGTCATCGCTGACCGGATACAAAAAAGTGCGCTAACACTCCCGCAAGGTGTTCCTGCTTCGTCTGTAACAATCAAGACTGCAACCATCCATGTAATTCCTTAACTATAAGGCTACAGCCCAACTGCGTCGTACGTACGGCAGACTTTCAGCCATAAAACATTCTTCATCAAAGGAAAAAAAAAGGCTGAAAAGCGGTTATATCACACAAAATACGCTCGACCGTATTTCGGTCCCGAATACATCCTCTAATCTCCCAAAAAAGGTTTCATCACTCCCGCTGGTCTAATTACGTTCCCCACGAGCTTGGCAGCAGACGGGTCAGATCGCTCATCTATACAGGTGGCAGCTCATCCACTCGCATCCCGCCTGCCAGAGGCAGCCTGGCGGAGCACGGTCGATACGTCATAGAATCTGAGCGGGCTTCCGCAACTTCATATGCGCTCGATGCAAGAGGCTTCCAGTCATCCACTCGACCGGAAAGGAGATACTGCGCCCATCCCGGATCGGGCAGTGCGCGGCGCGGCTTTCACGTCGATCGCCAGTGCAGCTTGCGCAACGCGTGCCGACGCGTAACGCGAGGGAGCTGTTCTCGTAATAGGGTCCGCATCGGTTGCAGATTGAGTATGAAAACTTGCGTATGTATGCCACACTTGCCTGTCTTCAAGTGATTGAAAACCGTGCGTAAGATGGCCGAAGGCCGAGGCAACCTCCCACCTGTTGATCTGTATGCTGAAATAGAGTCACGTCATCTTGTCAGCGCACATCAACTGCGGGAATAATAAAAATTACGGGAGCACCGATGTCACGTAACATGCGCCAAGGCGAAAGCCTTGCTGTCGCCGTGAAGAGCCGCCGTGGCGGAGTGGGAGCGCCTCGTTCTCGAACGCCAAAGGCGTTGGTTCGATTCCCGGCCTAGACCCCGGTTTTTGATTCACAGCGCTGATGACGTCATTTTTTCGACATGTGAGGCGGACACTTTCTGAGGAAGCACAAATCCTGCGCACACTGATGAGGCAAGTAAGGTTTTCGCATTGCGATAAGACGCCTGTATGCTCCCAGATGTCCACGAACGTTAAAAAATGAAATAAGTAACGCGGTGTTCTTCACTTCACCGAGTCTTGTAGCTATAGCTCTGTTTATATTTTTCTGATATCGCTCCTTCTCTGTCACACTTCCCTCCCTAGATCGCACTTCCTTGAAAAAGCAGCAAATTTCGGGGGGAAAACGGAAGAGGCTAGGGAAGCCCTAATTATGCTTTGAAGCTTTGAACAGGAAGTGTGCTGTTTTCTGCAGTCGCTGCTCCTTTATGCTCAAATTTCCTCAACGACGGCAGAGCTGAATAACTAATCGTGCATGACTAATTAACCTAGCGACAGCTCACGAGGTCAGTGCATATTTTGTTCGACAGCCGCTTTTCTGTAAGCCTCCGCGGTTCTTAGGGAGTCATTTGCGAAGGTGATTAATTAATGCCGATACGTCGCAAAATCGAGGACACGGAGACACATCAGGAAACCAGGAAGCGCGAAAGGCAAGGTTGGGCTGGGCTCACGTAGAATGAAGAACGGAGGCCATTGGAGCACACGTAAGTATATGTAAAACAGCGAGGACTGGGTGCGCGGTTTCCGGTTCAACTTGCAACTCTCCGCAAGCGGTTCTACCAAAAAGAATTAGCTACAGGGTTAGTTGGTTGTCAGACTCAATAAAAGAATCTAGCACACAAGAAAGAAGAGAAAAGACAACACGGGCCCCTGCGTTTTCTTCTGTCTTCTTTCTTGTGTGTTGTACGTCTTGGCGCTAGAATCCTTTTATGAGGTTCTACCAAATCCCGGCAGCATTATGCTAGCTAAAAGCTTGCAATCAGCTTATTACAGGCCGAATTCACGAAGTGAAAATCGTCGGCTATTATTAGTGACCAGCGTATGGACACCAGCTATTAAGTAATCCCTACCGGCGAAAAATTCAGAGAATTTGATGTCTGGTTAGCTTACATTAGTTAATTTGGTAGTTAGAAAGAAATAAAAATAATGTAGTCCTGCCCACACCGCCTGTGGCACGACGGACTTGGTTGGCTAATGTACATTATACTAGGCACAGGAAAAACAGTAAAAAAGGTTGTGCCGGCCTGGCATACTACGTCAGACTGGGCAATAAAAATAAAAAATAAGAAGTGGTTTATGGTTTGTGGGGGTTTAGCGTCCCAAAGCGACCCAGGCTATGAGGGGCGCCGTAAATGTAAATGGGCTGACTGGTAAGAAAAGAGATTAATGAAGGAAATTATAATGTAGACGAAAGCAGTTCCAGGGGTGACTGCCAACCACCCTGCATCTGCTTGGATATCCAGCCTTTCCACTAGCTTTCCACAAGCGCGTCTTGCCACAAGGCACTCACGCTTCGACACATGTTCGGAAGCTCTGATTTTTTACCAAGCAGTCCCGTCGCTCTTCCGCGGATATTGAACGCCGTAATTCAGTTATGGACAACTACAAAAAGTTTTCTCATAAGCAGCATCACCTTATTTCCTTCGTTGTCATCTTTTTCGAAATATGAACACCAGAACATGTAAAAGCTGATTTTAACTCGCACAATAAGAGAGGATTTCAATTTACCAGGGCGATTTTACGCGAAATTTTTCTTAAGACACCACAGAAGGTTCGCTGCAGGCTTCAAAGGAAGGTAGCCAAGCAGGTTTGTGCCAAATCTTTTTTTTTCCATATACAGCATTCCAGAACACTAGCAGTTTTAAATAAGAGAGTGATTACGCATTGGCATCCACCCAAGCGCAGCCATATGACTATAAAGGAAAGCTATACAGCTTTCTCAGAAACTTCGTAGCTAAAGAACAATTCGTCGTGGTCCAGGTTTCGAACCCGAGACCAGCGCTTCACCGGAGCAGTCACTCTACCAACTGAGTTAAACGGGACGGCGAGCTTATGGTAGGGCGAGGGCCAACTGATCGATAAGCAGTTTTAGTTTAAGGGCGTTAGCTCTTACTCATCACGTTTCGAAATTTCGTGGGGTTCTGCTACCACCCTGAGATCACAGCGCCATCTGTGGCACCAACTACTCATCCCATTCCGAGAATTCGTGGGGTCTCGTACCACCCTGAGATCACAGCGCCATCTGTGGCAGCAACAAGGAAACAGCACATCTCGCATTGAGACTTGTAGCATACTGTACAATAACATTGTAGAAACAACTACCTGCCGCGTGCCAATGATGACGTCACGGCCCAATATGGTGGATAGAGGTGGAACTACGTGAGTATGACGTCAGGGGATGAAACGGTGGCATAGTTTCGGTTTCTTGAATCCAAGATGGCAGCATTAACATTTGTTGTGCCTTCCCATGTCTTTCCCACCTCACGCCCGAAAAATATCCTATACGGGTTGGAAAACTGTCCCGTTACGGGACCGCTATGTATGTATACTGCTGCTGCTGCTGTTGACAGGAAGAATGAAAAGGAAAGTACACAGGCCTGCCCACTGGTTCAAGCCGAGCCACAATCGCTGCCACGTGCAGAAAGTAGGAGAGTTGAAAGAGAGGAGAGTAAAGAGTGAAAGAAAAGACGCGCGCTATAATGCCCCAGGCTGGCCCCGGAGGCAGTGCAATGCCGGGCCAACCTGAGGCGGAGGTGATTCAAGTTTCAAGCACTCCGCACATTTCCAAAAATAAGTTTAATATCTTGGGTCCAAATGGGACCCGTAGCAGATATTAAGTCAGGTAACCAAAGACTATACATGTGCACATTCCTTCCGCTATTTATACTCCGACAACAAAGGGCATCCATCCGGGGACAGTTGTGTACCAAATTTGGTAGGCAAATAAAACCCTGTGGGTTGTGGTACAGAATGAAAACCACAATTAAATAATAGGTAAGCATTGTACACATGCAATTATTAATTGAAGCGCTACCATATCGCACCTCAAACCGAATTCTAGGCCCACCTTGACCCCCCCAAACGAAGCAAATTTCGTTTGGGACGTATCTTGAGGGGATGTAACTCGACAACGGGTAGACGCGCATCTTAACTTCTCTGATAAATGCCGCTAGGCGTCGATCGCTCCGCTAGGCGGCGTGCGTGCACGCGTAGCCGCGCATGGTGGCAATCCACCCCGTTTCAAACGGTATTACATTCCGCTTCTCGACACGAGAGGCGCGTTCTTCTTCGCTTTCTTCATCTAGTAAACCAAACAGCTAACGCTCGTTACTTCAGCGTCTTCCAGACGGTGGCGGCCTTTTTTTCTTTACTTACTTACCTCGCTTATACTTGTACATATCCGCAGGGCTGCATTGTTCCTAACCTCGGGAGAGGTCACGAGCCCATCATCCTGCCGTTCAGCTACGGACATGACATACTTTTTATTGATAACGCACGAGGTAACAAATCTTTCCCGACGCACTCCTCGCCACCGTGCACTCGCCCAAACTTAATTTGCTTCGCAGAGGCTGAAGCCGCGAGACCTTGCTTCGTGCGAAACACGCTAAATGGGTCCTCCCTGTGCTCTTCCTGAAAGAATTCCATCTCCGTCCTGTTCGCAAGATTAAGATCGAGACATGCGGGCCGACATTCGCACGCACCGGTGAAACTAGACGCGCAAGCTCGTTCTTTTGCGCCCGCGCTGTTTGCGAGCGCCCGTACAAGGGTATGCCGGCCGCAGCTTATAAAAGTGTGCAGCGCTTTTCAAGCCGCAAGTCGGCGTCAACCAACCAGGACAGAGTTCTTAACGCTGGTTTCAGTTCAAAATCGTGATTTCCCGGTGAGTGGGCAATCCTCGTGTCGGCCGTTGTGATTGGAGGACGCTATAAAGCCGGGCCAATCACGAACAGTCGTCAGGGACGAACAGCGTTGCGAATTCGGCCGGTAGTTCCCTGATGCAGTTTCTAGCCCCTACAGTGCTGAATAGTTTTATTGAGATGGAGCACGTTCGGTTCGCCACTACCACAACTTCAAACAAAGCTTGGTTTCGAGTGCAAGGCGCTGTAATTCACCGTTATTTGATTACTCCGGTACTGAGCTGCGCATTACCGTCTTTAAGACGTCGTCGTACCGTGGTGGTAACATCGCCATCATGGTCGCTGAGATTGTCAGCTATATGCGCTGAGAGTCCTTTCTGTACGGAATCATTGTCCGTGCAGGCCAGTGCGCTTAACTGGTTTATATTCGTTCTGCGACCGACCTCTCCATCTTCCCTCTCATTAAATTAATATATATCTATCTCTCCCTCTCTCTATGTCAATACGTTCTGAGAGAATATTGTTTCGCAATGGATTAGTAGTTAGTATTTCCTGCGCAAATAAGCAGCTGCCTTCGCATCCCCCTCCCCCCCCCCCCCCCCCCCCCCTCCAGGAACAAACGACTTCCACGACTTCCAGCCTATCCGCCTCAAACCGGTTTCTTTGAAGAGTACCGCGACGCTACTATTTGCGAAAACGCTGTAACGACTCGCCCGTTCAGAACGAACACAACACACTTCAGATATGAGGGCTAAAGTAATCTTCATACCAAAGTGATGTCTATGTTTTCAGGGCCCGCATCACAATTTGGAATGAATCCAGGAGCTCTGCGCCGAATTTAATAGGATGGTCTAACCTCTCGAACGCGTATGGCGCGAACGGCACGACGAGCTTTGAACAATGACGAAGACACAAAAAGAGGCGCTGTAAATGCGTGCGATTCGGCTGTTTATATGTAGACATTATTCTCGGACGACCCCGCGAAGTACGGTCTTCATGCAAACAAGGCAGCGATGCAACAGCGGCGGCAATTTTCGCATCGTGGAATGGTTGAAAACTGTGCACCGCCTCTGTCCGCATTCTCCGTTCTCACGAATTATTTCAAAACAGGGATTGGCTACATTTTTTTTTTATTGCAAAGAACTTTTTGTCTGCTCTGGCCTTCGGACCGGAACCCTGATCGGGCCAAGACGAGGCGTGTTCACGTTTCGAGAGATTAGTACTTTATTCAAGACCGCGGTGTTCGAGTCAGGGCTATAGGTTATACGAGGTGTTTGTATGTTTGCACGATTTCGCCTGGGTGAAAGTGAACTTAGTGAAAGACGGAGCAGAAAACCAGCCGACTTCAGTACAAGCAGGGCGCTGACACGAAAGTTTGCGGTAGAATGTACTCATGCGCGGTTGTTTTCAAATGCATTTAAATTCCAGGCCATTCAGTTCGCTCCTCGGTCCCATGAAGCGCAACTCAAGTGGAAGCTCAGGCGCATCAAAGCTCTGATGGGATGGCCACGAAAATTGTCCTCGCCGGCCGAAAATTGCAGCGCTGGGGACGTTATACGCGTTCTATTGTATTGTCCACAAGAAAAAACTGGCGGCCAGGACACGCTGTAAAATGAAGGTAGCTCTCCCATTTATTTGACTCAGAATCGGGAGCCGCGTTTAATGCATTCTGTCTGAAATTCAATACGCGATGTCCTCAGCGAGCGTCTTTCGCCTCGCCAGATGCCTTAGAGTCTAGCATGACTACAGGTCGTTCATTGAACACGCTTCCACTCTTGCTTGTATTTTTCTTCTTCTTTCTGTCCTTATCGAACGATCACTCGTCTGTCTCGCATCACAAGGATACACACCACAGTTTAGATGACCGCCGAGGGAAATAGTCCCAGGTGCTGTCAGCCTTGTGCACCGCTTTCTTTGACCTTTCTTTATCTTCTCTATTTTCTTTATATTGACCGTAGCGTCGCAGTCGTGTCCACAACGTACGACGTACCGGTTTCGCGGATCCGAAAATGTTCGTTCCACAGGAAATGTTCCCCGCAGAGATCTTCTCTCATGCATATATGCCTATCTTGTAACGGTTCATTTCGAAGAATGTTAGATCACAGTACTATATGCAATGCTTGCCGGTAGCATTTGTTATTCGTAAATGGCATACCTCAGCACTCAAACTCCTCAAGTCTTGCCTCATGAGAGGCTCTTTCGCTCATTTCTCATTAGCAATATCTTGCGTATTCCTCGACCACAGCGGTGGCCTAGTGATATGAGCATATGCTTTCCGTGGGGGAGGCGCTGGTTAGATCCCGAGAGCCGTCGGTTACCAGGGGTAAAAGCTTTCCCCGGCCTGGTGCTCGGCTTTCCTGGGGTGATATGCTTGGCAAAATGACCTTGGACCAAACT
Organism: Amblyomma americanum; assembly: GCF_052857255.1. Taxonomy (NCBI): domain Eukaryota; kingdom Metazoa; phylum Arthropoda; class Arachnida; order Ixodida; family Ixodidae; genus Amblyomma; species Amblyomma americanum. The sequence goes on along the minus strand of NC_135502.1, from coordinate 19,769,546 downwards.
AAAATCACACGAATAACTAAACGACTACGCTTATGCACTGCCCATCGCAGTAGAATTCCCTTAGGCTCAGGCGATATTCACTGCAGCAAAACATAAAGGAACGCCGCCCCTCCATGCGACGCAGCAGCGCGGCGCTGGCTCGCGTTCTCAACATTGAGCCTCACACAACCCGACTGCGGCATGCGGGCGGCGTATGGAAATGCAAAACGCGCATTTCGCATTCCGATCCCGAATTTCGGAGCGTGCCAGTTATTCGGCGCAACTTTCCTTCTTTTCCCTGAAAACTAAAATGAAATGAAACTGAGTCAACGTTTCCACGGAAACAGTTTGTCACTGGTAAGCCAAGGACGGAATACAAATGGAGACGGGAAGAAATATTTCCCGCGCAAAGCTGCCGAACAAGCAAGCTCTCGCCCAAGATATATGTGCCTCGTAGTCTGCAGCCGAAATAAGTAGGCAACACCGTTTCGCGCTTCCCCGCGGCAGTCCACGCTACACACCCGCAGCCACGTGGTATACTGCATGGTGTAACGTGTGCAAAATGCGCCGCCCCTTCAAATCTACTTTCTCTCAGTCGAAACCGCGTAACACTGCAGCCGCAAAAACCAGCCAATCAGAGGTGCGAGTTCGCAAGCACGTTCGCACGCCAGGACTAATAGTGATTGGCCGCTGCGTCGTTCGCTACATCGCGATTGGACAAGCCGTTCTCGCGTACACTCTAGTTGGTTGACTCTGGCTTGGATTTCAAGACGCTGCACGCTTTTAAGGTGGCAGAGAGAGAGCGTTACAGCTTTGCAATATGCATGCGTGCTCTGCTTCGCATGGTGTTAGGAAACAGTCGCGCTGACAGCAGACTGATTGGAAAGAGAGAAAGGAATGAGAGGAGAGGGCGAAGGGAGAGGTGTTGGTGGATCACGTTTTGTGGCCCCGACCGCACCGGTAAAAAATGGCACCCAGAGCGCGCTGGGCCCACCGAGAGGCAGTGCCGAACTGAACGCAGAACTACTGCGTTTCCACATGTTCCGTTCCCTACCGGACATAAAAATGAAGACGTCAAACAACGTTGGCGAAAACAAGAGCGAAAGCAGCGTCGTACTGGAGGAACGCACTCTCCCTAACGACGACGACGACTTCTTTTCGTTCAATGGGAAGGGGGGGGGGGGGGGGGGGGGGGTCACGGAGACGCGGTGCCCAATTCCGCTCGGTAGTCGGTATTGCTTTTGCCACGCGAGGCAATATGTGACTTGAGAAGCAAGGGAAAGGAGCCAGCTACGCTGTGACCCGATTCCTAGAGCGTTCCCTTGGGTTGGGGAAAAAAAAAGAAGATGCAAAGCAGAACGAATGCACGATGTCGCGTGCGGCTGTAGTGAGAGCGAGCCAGCGGGCTGCTATATGCCGTGTGTGCCCTTGAGAATAAAGCGAGTGACGAACGCACCAGGGATTGAAGTAAATTTTGCGAAATCTCGCACTAGTTCGGTTCAGGCAGGGATTCGTATAAGCGCCACGAAACAGCGAAATATGAAAGTATAGTCTATAGATGCTTTCTGTACAGCAAGATCAGAACGCCAGCATGTATGACAAAAAAAGATAAAAAATAGTAATTGAGCACTACTTAATTAGTACGAGAAAATATGATCAAAGTAATCGTGATAGAGCAGCAATAAAGCATTCCTTAACTTGCGCGCAGTGATGACACATGCCGCAATCAAAAATTCCCTAAATCAGACCCGAAATTTCTTATTTCCGACACCTTTTCTGTGCGGCAGCTAGAAAATTTGGTCAATCAGAAAAAAAGTGGTACCATTGGACCATCGGCTCTTAAAATTCCCCAAAACTTCGTGAAAATTCATTAACGCCCAATTTTATACAACAAATTCTCTGAAAATATGAAAATTCCTCAAATGGGCCATCTGTCTTCGCCAGCATGCTTGAAATACAGTTGGTACGAGATTGAGGTGCGCTTTCGGCTTAGCAGCCAACCTAAAAGCCCGCTATAAAGGAACCTAAAAACAGGCACTGAACGACAATTAGCAAGTTGGAGTGCATTAAAGCTCAGCTGCGCGATTAAAACTTTCGTGCCGCTTCCAATTGCAAGCTCCAGACCAAAAATAAGGTTCCACTCATTTGGTCTCTCTCCTTAAACAAGCTGCATCTTAAGTAGTCCGGATTCGATGCGGGCTCAGAGCTACTCCCTCGAACACAAGATGAAAGAGCTGGGACCCCTAATCACCGGAACTGAAAACAGCGGCCCGAGCGTGAATACCGGTTCCCGGTTTTTCAGTGGTACAGCCCTAGATATGCGAAAGAGACGAAGAAACCTTTCGCAAATACCAACTGGCCCCGCCATTCCCTCGTTTCACTTACAAGGGCTCTGTAAGTTTCACGTGGAAGTGATGCCGTTTGCTCTCTTTATTGCTTTCGGCACCTGCCCTCATTCTGGAGTTAAGCCCCGTGTCGTACTCCTGGAAGGACAAGCGCTTAATTAATCACCGCCACTAATGTTACTGTAACGATTACGGAGGCTGATGCCCACACGTAATGAGTGGGAGCAGTCCGGTAAAATATGCAGGTCTCAGTGCGTTTCCTCTTTGTTGCAGAAAAAACAAAAAAAAAAACAAAAGTCATCAATTATCCCGTTGCGTAGCAGAAGCACTCGCAGGTCTCCATTGTGGGATCAATGTATATGCCTGGGTAAAAAAAAAGATTTTAAGGGTCATTTTATGTCCTCGACAAGTATTATTCAATGGAAATCTAACCTATAACAAGGCGATTACAGAACAAGAGTCAAGCGTGATAACTGATTTTTTTTTTTTGTCTGAGCGGCGTTGAAACGAGTGAGAGGTAAAAGCGGAGTTACTCGAATTCATTTATAAAGCAGAAAATTTATCCTTAAATACTGAAGAAAGATTCCGCCAATAAATACTTCCCGTATAACTTCATCTGCTCAGGAAATATATTTCGCTCTCTCTCTCTCTCTCTGATTTAAATTTGTTTTCGTATATGTAGAAAATTAATCATAATCAAACATTCCTTTTGTTAGACGTACATCTCATATAACAACTGTTTTTGTAGGAGAGGCAAAATAAGACTTTAATAACTATCAAATAAAGATGCTAGAAATGCTAAATGGGGGTGGGGGAAAGGGGGGGGGGCGTGTATTTCTATAAAGAATGCGATATGGCTAAATTTGAGTCAGACTTTTAGAAGCCAGACTTTTAGAAGAAGAAATATTGAAGTAACACGCGTTCCAGAGAAATTGCAGAAGGGCTAGATGGTTAGTAATCTCAGGAAGTAGTACACCACTGTCTCGAGAACGCGCTATGCTAGTTCTGAAACGCACGTTAGTGACGAATGAAATTGTCACGAATGTGAACATAACCTGCACGTTGATGAGTTTACTGCAAATTATCTACCTTGAAGGGAAATTGTTTAAGAAGGGATTGGTGGTTGGAAACTTCAATCAGCGAGCTCCGGTCCAATAAGGTGATCGTGAGGGAATATAGGGTGTTACCACGGATCGTTCACATCCTCTCTCAAACCAATTCTGCTGATGCGCCGACATTCTTGCAAAGCCAGGAAGGGGCCTCCCCACAAGCTCCGGCTACGGCCGGGACACTGCGGTGAGCGGCACGCCAGGCACGTATTATCCGGCCCCGGGGTAAAGAGAAGCCGGCGGAAGGCGCCGCAGAGCTGGCTTCGCCTCCAGGCTTGACCGTCCGTAGACGTCTTACTAAAACAGTGCAGTGCCTTGGAGGCTAGAACTAGCGGGAGCTTCAACCTCGAGTCGAATCCATAAAACTTTCTCCACGTAAGAAAGGCTCACCGCTATTCCGCATTTATTTTTCTTTCTTTGCCAATCTTCTCCCTGGTAGTTGTTCTCGGCGAGTACCCTGGGGCCATTGTATATAACGAAGCGTTCTGAACTAAGGTTTCGACTGTTAGCATTCGCGAGCTCTAGCCTCAATAGCACTGCACGGTTTTAGCTACGAAGCACAGGAGCGGCAAGTCCCGTAATCGTACAATGGCTTGATTTTCTTGTTGCTTATTTTTTATTTAGTTGTTTTCCTTACCGAATACCGGGCTCACAGCTGACTCAACGTTCACGGAAGGCGCCGGACAGAGGTAATCTCGGTGAGAGCCGCGCGCTGTGCGATGATCTAATTGTCCAGAGTGTCCGGGACAATTCCCCTTCCATCTTCTCGAATTCTTTCCTTCCTCTTCCCGCTCTGTGCGTGGCCGTATTTATCCTGAGCCCGTTTACCGCTTGGCGTTACGAATGGAAGAGGTCGCCTAACCGTTTATCCTTATTGGAGCAAGCCTGCAGATCTCATCTCAGTATCCCTGAATCCGTGCTGGGCTCGGCGTCATACAATTCACCCTAAACTGATATGCTACTGAATTTCAGGCCGCTTTCTTTTTTTCTTCGCCCTTCAGCGTGCAATTTGAACTCCACAAAGAGCAACGGCAATGATAAAATGTTGCTGTTTTGTAGGCGCTTTATTCAAAATGCGATGACGAACAATAGCACTTCAATGTTTAAAGTTTGGCTTGCTCCAGTACTATCATAAGGCCTTTTGCCGAGGACAGATAGACATGATTTCAGCGTTCCATTACGAGATCTATAGCAGAGCGCTGCATCTACTTTGACCCCAAGCTTAGGTCAGGCGGAAAAATTCACTTTCTTTATGGACTACCGTGCAGTTCGAAGCCACGGACTACCTCTTGTCTCAGGTTTGCCGCCGAAATCCTTTTATCTTTTAAGAGCTCACTCTATGTGTCTGTCTCTCTCTCTTTTCACAATTTCATGAAAACAACAATGAAGCGTTAGAAAAACTGCTGCTGCCTTCATCAAATCACTGGATGAGTGAGAAAAGCTGTGATCATGCATGCACAGCCAGATTTGGTCCTGCACATGAACACTGGAAAAATCGTAACAGCCAACAGCAGGGCAGCAATGACCCGAGAGGGTGCACATCTGCCACAGCGCAAGCGCAGCTGGGCTCCCACGTAAGCGGATCACGGTAGTGGAATGCGGATCGCGCTATGCTAAATCTCTCTAATCACATTCGTCTGGCACTCCACATAGTATTGAAGCTCATGCGTTAGCCACGAGGCCCGGTCATCGCCTTTTGTTTAATGTGCGTATTAATTTTATTTGTTTTACCTTATTTCATTCCTTCAAGATCCCAAAACTTCGAACCATGATATCAAAAAAGATCGTGAGAGCGGCGATGTTCACAAGAGAGCTTTGCACTGATGACTGAGTTTCCTTCGTTTTATGCTTGAAGTGCCTCGGGTCTCCGATTATAAAGATTATGGCTTGTCCCCCGCGTCCCAGTTCAGCCCGAATCGGTTATGGATCACTTTCTGATGAGGCGCAGCCCTACGCATGAAATCGCATTGAGATCGTGGCGACGAGCTCTAGATATCCGATCAAGAGACCCTCAGCTGGTTAGGGTAGGCCGTGGGAACCGTTCTCCACTCAGGCGCCGGGGGCCTTTCTTAAGGGTTGAATGAACGGTTATTAGAACCCACCGCCTATGCTCCGAGTTCAACTGCAGTGGACGGCTAGTCCTAGTCTAAGATAGGATCTCGGCTCCCCACACAATTAATCCCAATTTGTTCCGTACACGTCGCTGAGGCTGTGCACGTCATAGAGGCTTTATGTATGCACGTTAATGTCTTCCTGCAAGGCCACCAACCGAGCGAAAGGGGTCACTTTAAACACTGCCGATAGCGCTCACTAGCAGATAACATCTCGCAAAGATGTCATCTTTTGTTAAACACCTTACACTGTGAAGCCAAAAGAAAGCAGTTCAATCAAAGTAGCGCTCCCCGCCAAGTAGTATCCTTACGCGAACTCCTGCCGGTATTAGTTGTTTCACAGATTCTTGTCTTTACATTCAGCTTGACGCATTCGCAGAAATAAACCAGGGCTTCGCCTGTTTTTGAGCGCTGTCGGATGAAACAGCTGCACCGCTGTCGCGTCCTATTTCTATAATATCTAACAACCACGCAGACATCGGGCTATCAAGCCCTATTTAATCTTCGCGAACAAACACCTCACTCTCTTGGGAACCATTCTGAGCGACCTATCTTCGCGCCCAGCAATGTTTCTCATAGTACGCCATTAGCGTTCAGCTGCAACTGTTCCGAAAGAACATGATCTGGCTTTTTTTTTCTGCCTAATCGAAACCTCGATGTCGGAGCTCACTCGATCACGATGTCAAGTGGACCATGCACTGCAAGCATGAGAGCTGGGCTAAGTTCGACCCGGTAGGCTTCGCAGCCTTTGACAAGACAACGATGCTGAACGGTCTCCAACGCGGGGAAGATGCTGAGACGTAGAGGAAACTCGAGGTGTGCTGTCCCATTAGTGCGGCAGTTTCCTCGGCAAATTATTACGGCTCGCAATTACGCAGCGTTCCTAGTTGTCCGAAACAGCCTCCCGCGTTGCCAGAACCCTTCCCGTTTTGCGCCGTAACTCGGAGCAGTCCGAAGAACGTCGCACGCAGTGTGCGCAGTGCGGTATAAGGGAATTAGATGCTCCGATGGGACACACGCGTGGGGATTATACTGCGCCGAGGTTGCCAGAATACTTAAGCTCGAGCACGGAAATGGTTTAAACTTACGTGTGCAGTGATCTCGCGACATACCGCGGCGAACAGGTTAATATGCGGATAAGAAAGAGGCCGCAGGCTGAGGGTTTAGCTCTAAATTGAGTTGTTCAAATTCGGGGCTAGGTGACAGCCCATTTGTTCAAGTAGCTCATTAATGGAAAGTTACTGGCGCGTCTATAGACACATAAGAAGCGTTAGACATTTAAAATTATGGCCGACAAGTTTCTTTAATTTTTTAATTGCTTCTCGGGGAAAGGAAATGGCGCAGTATCTGTCTCATATATCGTTGCACACCTGAACCGCGCCGTAAGGGAAGGGATAGAAGAGGGAGTGAAAGAAGAAAGGAAGAAAGAGGTTTCGTGTGGAGGGCTGCGGAATAATTTCGATTACTTGGGGATCTTTAACGTGCATTGACATCGCACAGCACACGAGAGCCTTAGCGTTTCGCCTCCATCGAAACGCAGCCGCCGCTGTTTGGTTCGAACCCAAAACTGCGATTATTTCAGTAAAAAGCCGCGATTTTTTTTTAATCGTACCTCCTTGCCGGAAGCCGGACATTAATTTTTGTCTCGCTTGACTATTCACCGTGGTCTTTTTACTCATTTGCCCGCGTATGTCACGGGTATTCTACTTCGCGATGGCTGGCCATTTTATTTTTTAACACGGAGAAACAAATTTAAGAGAAAGCAGACCCACGTGACGGTATCCTCGGATGCGTTATGGCGGGACTCGGGGCGGCCTAAACAAGGCCCAGAATTCGTCCTTGCGACGCGAGTCGCCGCTAGGGCTGTCATGAGACGTACGCGGACCAACTACTAACGCATCTCGTGTTGTGGAAGAACAGAGGCGGAAGGCGCAGCAGTAATTTGTTTCGATTCGCCTAGTGACACCCGCCGCTGATATACGGCGCTGGCGCGCATCTGACACCCTGCACATTTCTGCCAGCGCTAATGGAATGTCGGGGACGCATTAGTCATGCATGCTCCCGACAGCCGCGGGTCACTCCGGAGCCCACGACTGGATGCTGCATCTCTGCTGGAAAGAACTCCAACAGCGAACAAGAAGGGCGGGGGGGGGGGGGGGGGGGCAATAAAACACAACAGAATGATGGGTAAAGAACACAAACAGACCATGCGCTGTCTGTGCCTTAATATTTTCGTCCATAATCATATTTCTAGCGGTAGCATCTTTTGCCCCGTGGGCAATATAACAACGCACCAGTCGAAAAATGCTTTTGGGATCTCCGTGTCTAGACTGGAGGCTGAATTTTTTGCATAACACTGATATACTCACTGTGTCTCTTCTAGAACAGCGCCCTTGCCCTCATGCAGGTGACGCACGCGTTCATATGACCATTGTGCTATTGCCGCAAGATGCATTTCTTCTGACTAAAAAAATAAAAAATACATGCGCCCAATAATAATGTAATACTCGATCCCTCTCAACTGTATTACTGTTTCCTATGGCAGAACTGATATACGTACCTCTACTACGCACCAATTTAGTGGCACGCTTAAAAAAAAACATTATGCATTGCAACGCTGAAACTCGACGCAGACAGGTAACTATTTTTAGACAGCTAGAGTGAGGGACATCGCATGAGTGCTGCTAACACCTTAAGGTTTTAACCTGTCAATTCGTGAACAACAAACTTTCTCTCTCTGTGCGTTTTTTTTTTTTTGGGGGGGGGGGGGGGGGGGGTTGTTTATCCAGATTTGCGACATGTTCGGAAGTGCAAGAGGTGAAGATCTCGAGCCACACAAACACTTTCAATTCTAACTGCGGCGTATGCGGCAACTGTCGCGCCAGCCATTCGTCCTCCGCATTGAACTCCAGCTTCAGCGAAATGCACTGCTCACCAGCAAGAGCCAGGCAAGTCGTACAAACCCCCTTTAAACCCGCCGTGTTCAGCAAAAATTTCAGCCAGGTTTTTCAACGCCGTATATCACGCGGCTGAAAGAATGAAAACTTTGCGCGAAGCTAAGCCGACGCTCCAGATTTGAAACATCCACGCTCCGGAAATGCGACAGGCGACTGCGTGCCTCTGCACATTGCTGGCACGGCTAGCGTCATGCTCGGCGGACCTTCCCGTCAGCGGGACTGGAATGCCAACAACGTCAACTTTCATAGAACGGACGCTTGAAAACAAGCCAAACTCGTATACCGCGAAGCAAGAGCAACATACCGCTGTCTGCAGCGAATTCCGCAAACAGCTGGGAAAGAAGATGATTCGGAGAAAAAAAAAAACAACCAGCATGTGGGTGGAAACGTTAGGACTGTTAGTAAGTACGGTTAGCGAGCAGACACGCGTCAAAACAGTAGAGAAAGCAGAGAGGCAATTACGCGAACGCCGGCTCTTCATCTGGGCGCGGAAGGAAGCGGGTTCTCGAGAAGACCGCGGCCAGAGCGGAACCGACTCGTGTGAGCAGGCCGATAACGCGGCAAACGCGGCGGGCGCTCATTAAGTACTTCAGGGCGTAGGGAGGAAAAAGAAATTAAAGAAAAAAAAGAATCAAGCATTTTATTTTTCTTTCTTTCTCTTTTTCTCTGGAGAGGAGCCCTGATAAAGGAAGGTTCTTAACGAAGAGTAACTAAGTTTTGCTCTTGTGTTCCTGTAGACTGCGCGAATGCGACCGAAGTACGCAGAACATTCGTGGCGCATTGAGCAAACGCTCCTCGTCGGTTGTATCGCTCGTTCATAGTTGTTTATAAATTAATTGAAAAAGTCGCAGAGAAATGCCAGGCCATAGGCGCCCGAGGTAAAGGGACCTGTTTCTATAACGCGTCGAGTGAAAGGTGCACAATGAGCGTGGGCTGCTCGAGAAGCAAGCTTTATTTCAGAACTCTTTCCCCTAGATCAATCTGAATTTACCTGAATAAAGAATTTGTACATCCGGTTCTACGGCAAAACAAAATTTTCACGCCTTCGCTATTGTAAACATTTGATATCCTCGCAATCTAGCCTGACACACTCAACTCAAGTTCAGTTTGCGTCACACTGCGCTGTTCTATTTTTGTTGACGATTCGATTGTAACTTGATTTGATTTGTGAGGTTTAACGTCCCAAAGCGACTCAGGCTATAAACAACACCGCAGTGGAGGGGCTCCGGAAATTTCGACCACCTGGGGTTATTAACGTGCACCGACATCGCACAGCACACGGGCCTCTAGAATTTCGCCTCCATCGAAATTCTACCGCCGCGGCCGGGATCGAACCCGCGTCTTTCGGGCCAGCAGCCGAGCGCCATAACCACTGAGCTACCGCGGCGGCAAATCGATTGCAACTGTATTCCACGACGCAGGCAAAACCATTACAGTTGACCGGTGTCATGAATAAGCGTTTTATATGCGTCAACTTACCAGCCGGCTTGGCTTGAGATTTCACTTGTCTCCAGAAGAGGCCAGGGACAACCTGTAAAGCACAAAATGTTGTCGCTTTAGTATTTGTTGCAACTGACTAACTGTTAACAGCAAACATTGCATCCACCTCGATGCGAGGAATAATGTGCATTATAACTGATATCGAACACTGAGGTATTATCATTGTACGAGCCCTGGGCCAGGATGGCTCGCTCAAAACCCATACAAGAATTTATTTAGACAGTCTGTAGACTGTCCGTAGACGTCTGTCTATAAAGTCTATAGTCTCTCTATAGACAAACCATTGATAGCAGTCTATAGGCAATACATATTCTATTGACAGTCAAAAGACAACTTATATATTTATGTACATACACTTGTAGTAGACATTTGTCTAGACTATGACAGACAAAATTAAATATCTATAGGAAGGCGGTGAAGTCTATAAGAAATCTATAGACTGTCTATAGACTATTTTTCTAAGAGAATGTTAAATCAAATCTAGACATGGAAGGACGTTAACGTAGTTAAAACGAGCAGAACGTGCGAAAGCACACCATCTGAATGGGAACTGCATGAAAGATATCGTCAGCTGCTATCGGCAGCCGCGCACGTGAAGTAGGGGGATGGGGGTGAGAACTTTATTTAGTGAAGAGAGTTTGCAGGCCAAAAATGGCCCTTTGAATAGGTGAAGTCCTTAGTCCGGGACCCCGCCGGACGAGGCCGCAGCTCGCGCCCGGTTGGAGTAGAGCCCTTTGAGAATCCAGCCCCAAGCAATTGAGCAGGGCTGCATCCCATGCCTCTCGGAAAGGGGAAGGGAGGGGGGGGGGGGTGCACCTTGACGGAGCAGCTACTCAAAGGCAAAGATCAAATGCTGAGACTTCACATATACCCCGGGTTTTTCAGCTGTTCTAGTGAAGGTTTTCGCACTAAAAATCCAGTTCAGGTCTGACCACTTTCCAACTGTTTCCAGCTGTTAATAATGTGTACGGTAAAAGAACTATCGCCTATGCCACTGCTAAAATTTGGAACCAACTTCCTGCTAACTTAAAAGTAGGTCAATTCTTAATCGCTGATATAAAAAAAAATTTCCGGGGCCAGCAATATTCGACTATAACTCCACTATAAGTCCGTGTTTTTTCCGAACTATTGTATAATTTCTTGAGCATTTCGCCTTGCTTTGTGTATAACTGTCGCATAACTGCTGTTACATGAATTCTGTGTAAAATACTGAGTTGTCTTGCTATAATTATTTTTCGCACTTCCTGCATGGGCCCAAGTCTAGCCGAGAAGGCTAAGGGCCCAGATGATTCATATGTACTTCCTACTAGTCGTCTGAATAAAACTGATTTTGATTGATTGATTGATTGATTGATTGATTGAATTAATTAATTAATGTGAACGCAAGCACCGAGAAAAAGAGGTTTCAGTTTCATGGGGAGCATGAGGGCTGACACGGCTGCTTATGATTCCATATTATCAGTGCTCTGATACCAAGCAGCATCCGTTTGAGCCAATTCTGCAGAGTCCAATGAGTATGGAACACTGACAGCTTATAGTACGCTATTACCAGGACTTCGATAACCACGTGTCTTGCGCCAGCGGTTAAATGTGCAAATCGGCGTATTTACTGCCGCTGCTGCCACCTCGTTGTTGTGATGCATTCTGCCATAAAATGATATCTTCACCCCTTTCACTGCGAAAGCAAAAGCGAATTCGACATATCTAGGCTGCTTTATTCGTGCGAACTGCATGTTACCATGCAGGTGCTACATGTCTATAGCTTACTCATCGGTTTTTTTTTTTTCATTTTAATAGCATTTTATCAATTTTGGTCCTCTCTGCTAGGTCTTTAGACTCCAATGTGCTTAAAACAAGCAAATAAACAAACAATGAAATAAACAAACTCCTTCCTTACTAGAGTGCACAATGACTCCTTCACTGAGTCCCGTGCATCCATTTGCATTTGCAATGCCCCTGATTGTCGTTTTCTCTCAATCACAAAGCGTTACATATGTTTTAGCCACAGACGGCAAGGAATCGGTAAAAGTTAGTTTAAAATTTCCATTCGAACGCACGGAGAACTAAAATTCTATTTATTGTTGGTTGTGTCGTTCTAAAACACTTACACGGAACATTTATACACACACTTTGAGCGCTGTTGTATTCCTCTATTTCATTTACTTCCCTCCTTTTTTTTTCTTGAGTGCTTTGTTTAGAAGTAGAAAATGACGAATCTAAAGTTGAACGACACGGACTGTGAGCACCGTAAGATGTTACAACGTGTGAAGCGTTAAATTGATTTGAAATATAGCTTATCAAATCATGTTCTCTGGTATTCAATTTGATTGATTGATTGATTGATTGATTGATTGATTGATTGATTGATTGATTGATTGATTGATTGATTGATTGATTGATTGATTGATTGATTGATTGATTGATTGATTGATTGATTGATTGATTGCCACCTAGGTGCTATGCCATTCGCTATTTCCCACACGAGAAGCCTTCTTTTCGAGCGTTTGCACTCTTTTATTCCCTCTATCAAAAGCGCTTGCATTTCCTCGAAGAAACACGTACCCACACGAAAAAGAAATGCTTGGGATGATTCACGATGCCCTCACAATGACGTTCCCACCAAACGTGCGTTGCACAGTTGCTTGACCAAAGCTTCCAACCGAACATTCGCAGCGGAGCAAAAACACCATAAAGGAGGGATAAGAAAAGGAGAAGAGGGTGAAATGATGTCGCAAGTTTACAAACGACTTTCGCCGCGTCCTTCGTGGCGCGACGCTCTGAAACAGCGAAGCGGGGACAATTGTGTCGCCGTCTCGTTCTCCTCGGCCCGCGTTCACAGCAATCAGCAAGAGAAAAACAACCTGCATCGCTTGTATCGAGGCGGATCAAAACAAAACAACAAAAAAGTGGTGGAAGCAGGGGTGCAACCGGCGGGAGAGGGCATATCGATCGCGCTCGCACCACGGCGCCACTTCAGCTAGGCTCCTTCTTTGCAGGAGGAATCGATGACCCAACAAATATCACGGCCACGTAACAGCCTGTCCCACAAAGGCAATGCGGCCGCCGCGGACGCAGCCGTCGTCCCGGCACGAGAAAGCTCGCGCACGGCAGCGGTCAACACACCCACGGCGCCTCCTCTTTCCTTTAGCCTCTCGCTCTTCTATCATCCCTACTTTCATTTTTCTTTTGCCCATTTCGTGTCCCGTGTACACGGCGGTGTGAATGCCCCGCGCATAAAGGGAAAACCCCTGCGTTCACCCCTTTTGCGCTCAAATGGAGCGTCTAATTACTTGTTCATCTTTTTCTTCGCAAACACCGCCGAGCCCCTTCCTCCCGCATTGCGCGTGATCAGTTGTTCGTCTCCTCGCTTTCCACCCTTGCAAGTTTGCAAAATCACTGCTGAGAAACTTTCGCCACCCAGCTGCGAACAGCGCCTCGTTGATCGCTCCGCTTTACAGATTCGTTGGAGGGAAAAGCAGAAACGAGCAACTCAATTCGGGCGGCACACAGAGGCGTTCTCTCTCTCTCTCTCTCTCTCTCTCTCTCTCTCTCTCTCTCTCTCTCTCTCTCTCTCTCTCTCCTTTTTTTCTCCGCGGCGCTCGCTCATTGTAAGCGCAGAACCGCTGGCATTCATTCTTTCCCTGTCATCTGTGCCCTCCTCGGGGAGGCTCGTGTGCGATAAAAGTTTAATCAATGCAAGCTCTCTTGGGTTTTTCTCTTTTTCGCAATCAGTCAAGGTGGGTTTTTCTTTGCACATTTTTTTTTGCAATGATAACTTTATGAGGTATATATACAATCCGCGCTACAAGCCGTTGCTGTCGTCGTATGTCATAACAGAAAACCTCCTGAATTCACGATATTACTTAGTTGCCCAGGTGGGCGCGAGCCGTAAGGCACATGGTGACGAAAGGAGGAAGCCGCTCTCCAGAACGCTCCGTTGGTTGTCACGTGGTGCATAATGTAATGGAAATTTCAGAATAGCGCACAGTATGTATCATACTTAAGGGGAACACGCGAAATGGTTAAATCTGATGTTACAGCCGAGAGAAGTAGTTCACGCAGCGAAGCAACAAAAAGAATAAAGCCGCAGAGCTCTCGAGAGGAGGAACCTGAATGCGGTCCTTATTCGCGGTGAAACCCGTGAATGTGTGTTACCCCGACGGGCTACGCGCAGGGAAATACGGGTGCACATGACTCCTCGGGGCCACCTGCGCGTGCGCAATGGCGGTAAGCGGTAAGGCTAAGCAGTGTACGCTATGCTGAAACTTCCTCCTGAGAAACCCCGCCGCGGTGGCTCAGTGGTTAGGGCGCTCGACTAATGATCCGGAGTTCCGGGCTCGAACCCGACCGCGGCGGCTGCGTTTTTATGGAGGAAAAACACTAAGGCGCCCCTGTGCTGTGCGATGTCAGTGCACGTTAAAGATCCCCAGGTGGTCGAAATTATTCCGGAGCCCTCCACTACGGCACCTTTCTTCCTTTCTTCTTTCACTCCCTGCTTTATCCCTTCCCTTACGGCGCGGTTCAGGTGTCCAACGAAATTTGAGACAGATACTGCGCTATTTCATTTCCCCCCAAAACCAATTATTATTATTCCTCCTGAGAATAGGTGTGCCCTCAAGGACTGTGGTTTCGACTTGGTAAAGTTATCGCCGTCACGGGAAAGAGCGAAGAGAGCCAAAAGCCTTTGCTTTTTCTTTTTCTTTCTCTTTACGCATTTCGCACCAAACGAGAAAAGCGCAGAAGATCAATATATATATATATATATATATATATATATATATATATATATATATATATATATATATATATATATATATATATATATATATATATATATATATATATATATCCCTCTTTTTTGTTTTTAAGTTTTTTTTAATGAGAGCGACAGCTATGTTATCCTGGGTAACAAGTCCGCATGTGAACAGCGGAGAAAGAGTACTGGCTATCTCGCGGCATTGGATCCCGTCGAGGCCGGATAGGGCTTAAATCCCCCCCCCCCCCCCCCCCCCCCCCAACAGCAGCGCGCAGGCTGATGTATGCAAAGACTGTTTCGCAGCACCAGGGTATATGCAGTAAACCTGCAGCTTTATTTTGCATGCAACATGAGTACTTGGCGCAAACCTAGCTCAAATTTAGCACGCAGCCTCCAAACCATTAAATTTCAGGAAATTCGCAGAAACTAATTCATTGCATGACTACGGGTGATAACGATCGAAAGCGCCGCCATGACCAGCACAAAAGAAAGAGAAAAGAGAGCTGAAGAACAATAATGATCAGAGCAGAAATGTGGAATATGTGCGCCTAAATTAAACAGTAGCAGCGCAAAGACGGAGGTAGCCTGCGTCTCTGGCTACTCTCCCCATGGTACATAGAGATGGGCTACGATTAAATTGAAGATAACAGCAACAACCTGACACACTCGTAATAACCACGTCAGGTTACCACAGGCAAAAAAAAAATAAGTCTGGGATGCTCAGATTTAAGCACAGCACAACGCAACGACTCGCGATGCATTTACACATTATCTGCCCCGCTATACCAGAAGGCAGTGCTAGATTTGTGACTTACCAGCCCATAATACCTTTAAGACGTTCATAAGGCTACCCTGATAAAGATGCCAAGATGACAGGACATGTCGTCCGGCTGTCTTGTAGCCTTGAGTTATATGGCGCCCAGTCACTACACACACTCTCGAAAGCCGCGACAAAGGAACAACCACTATAGCGGCAATCATTTTTTTCTAGTCACGGCTAGCTTCGGCCAGATGTATGGGCCACCGATCAATACTTGTTGCTTCCTGTCAGAACCTATTCCGCGACTTTCCCTCCGGAACACTGGATGTCCACGGCCAACTCTTGAGGGAGAGCGGCTGCGTTTTCAACGCTAACAAAAGCTCCGCCGAAGAAAAGGAGACGCACAAAAGGTGCTCCGAACTCTGCTCTTGATTCTTCGCCTTGCGTCACACCAGTAAAAAGCAGACGGCACAAACAATGAATCCATCGATTTCTCTGTTTTCAAAGGCTTTCAATGTAGGCACAGTGCTCATCTCTACGCATGCGAGCACAATGGAATGAATGAACACTACAGCCTGCCTGTCTGTCGCCCAGGCGTATGTCTTCGCGTGTGGTCACGGGCACGTTACAATAGCTAAAGTGCCTTGTCATTACCTCATCCTGCCATCGTCATGTGGAGTAGCCTGCCGGGTATATGATCTGGCCAACATCTCCATCTTTCATTAAAGAGCGCCTTCTTCTCTTCACCTGTATGAAGCTATGTTCACGTCCCCAGAACAGACTTGGATATAAAGAACTCACATAAAGTTTGGATAGCGACGCCATCGCCGTCTTTGCCGCTGCTTTATGGAACAGGTGGTGATTTAAGTGGGGGCAACTGTGACGCTGAGGAATAATAAGAACGAATAGCGTCGCGGTTATGAGTATCAATTTCAGTTACGTTTACTTTCCTCATTACTTGCTAATCGCCGCCAACACAAGGAACTGTCGCTTTCTGCTTGCCACGCGAGGCGCGGTATCAATTATGTTGGCTAGACGCGAAGAGGTCGCTCCGCAAGAGTGACGGCCATGCCAACCGCTTCTGCAGTGTTTGTGACTGTCGAAACGATGTAGGAGCGTTATGAGGATCTTGATAACGTGTCAGGGATCTTTAGATGCAGTGCAGCTGAGAACCATAGCCACTCAGCTCCTGACGACTGCCGAATTCTCACGCTGACCTAGGCTGTATCGAGCTGTTTCCTATTCTTTTGGTGCACAAGCCTACCAAAAAAAAAACAAACAGTTCGTTCGTGATCTATACGCCGCGCTGCCAGTCTGCCTATGTGTTGTCAGCGGCACGTGACAGCGGAGAAATTGCGTTGGGAGCATTTCAACAGCCAGCATATTGCGATGCGTGGCAGTGTTGTGCACAAAGGTTCTATCCATCTCCACTTGTGATCCATACTATTGTGACCAAAAGCAAGAGATCGGAGATGGCGCATGGCGAAGACGTCATCATCGAGAGCATCGCCCGCGTGAAAACCATGCGGGAAATGCATTTGACGAATGCGCATTTATGCAGTATGGGGAAAGGCTGTTTCATTTTTTTTTTTTTGGCATCTGGCTGCGCGGTGCACCACGTGGAAACACTGGAGCAGTCACAGATTTGTTAGAGGTGGATAATATATAGTAAATATAACGGTGAAAATGACGGCGGCAACACGGAAAACCAGCACTATCTTGTCGGTGTGGAAAGACATCAGATCGACACAACAGCGAAAATAAGCAAGTTTGGAAAGCTGGCTGCAGCAACGCCGCACCTATGCGCATTCAAAATATGATGACGTATGCGTCGGTCAAAATTGAAGCCAGTCTGGGGACTAGGAAAGAGCGCTAAAGCAACAGCCAGTTGTATGCAGTAGAAGTGAGAGCTGCGCGACGATCCGTAGCTTATTTTTGTCAGACACAAGCGTCCATCTACACTGAAAATAATCTGCTTTCTCTCTTCAATACTAGTTCTTGAGAATAAAAAACGAGAGAAAGACGAGGGTCGGAGGGGGAGGAGGGAGAAGTTGTGCTGCCTCGTGACGAACCGGCAGATAAAATTTCAAGCACTCAAAAACACGTCACGCAACTCTCGTTGCATTGTTTCTCAACCTCCCACACACGCACTTCCACGCGTATCAAGGAATAAAAGGCCCGGAAAAGACGTCAAGAAGGAAAGCAACGACGTCTCAAGCATGCGCGATCGTGTTACAGGTTTAATGAAGCGACTTGTCTCATCGACATCCTCGAAAGCTTACGCTGTTCTTTTTATTTCGCATCCTTTCTTCCTTCTCCAGGCCTGGTTTCATTATTGCGCGCAGCGCTCTGACGTCGCCCACATGGACCCCATCATTTTGCGGTGCACGGCGTTTTAATTCTTTGGTACCTTTCAAGTCTATTTTTAATTTTTTTTTTTGCACTGGCGTGTTGCAGCGTATTATTTACGACTCGCTTGCTGCTTTTCGTTGGGCCGATGCATTAAAACGATTCTTTTCCTTCGATTCTATTCCTGTAAGTATTCATATTTCCCATAAACTACAGTTGAATGGAATAACCTCACTAACGACGCAGTTACACAGAACTAATTAGCATCGTTTCAAGAGCACCTGAAACAATTTATTCTTATTGTTTGCCTTTTTGTATATGCTGTTACGCACATGCATCCACCCTGCCATGGTCTTGAGCAAGACCGCAGTATGTATAAGTAAATGAATAAACGAAACCCGTATAATCCGCAGCTCCGACTGGCGGAATGCGACGATAGCAAGGCCGCGGCGTCGCTTGAGCTAATGATAGAAAGAGGGAAAAAACAACAAGAATGGAATAGAAGTGATAAAGAATAGTTTCAATATTCCGGTCCTGGTGCTGGCGCACCAGCATCAGGTAGGCCTAGCTCGAAATAACCAAGGTGATAGTTCGATGCACGTTGGGGTGATGCAGTTGATAAATTTATGGCGCAGCATAGGGCAGGATCACTAGAAATGGAAGATGCGCATGGATGCTAACCTTTTGTGTGTCCACATATTCCACTTCGCACTTCAGAAAAATGTATTCGAAAAGTACCGCTCCTGTCTCTTGTCTTTGGTGTCTCTTGTCTGGCAGACGATACAGTAGAAGTCATGAGTCTCACGCAACACTCGAAGTGAAGCTTTCGGCTGCCCGCGTCAGGAATTAGTGGTGAAGAAAGCTGCACCGGCAGTTCGGAGAGTTATGAAACGCCGCTCATTATACCTGTCCCGTTGATGAGGAAATTCGAAAAATCGCTCTAGCGTAGCTGTCAATAAAAGAAAAAAACTGAGCGAAAACGGACGTGTACGGCAATTTTCTGAGTAAGCGGACCTTTGTAACCATACACTGCATTTTGTAATGATTCTTTTTGGGTTCAAGGGCTGACAGCTAGCAAGCAATGTGCGTGTCACTTGTTCTGGTGTCCAAGGCGGCGCTGAAGAGTAGCAAAGAGACAAAAAGAACAAATAGAGCAGCAAATTGTTAAAAGGTTTATACAGCCCCAAGGCTGCCATTCGTTCGACAGCTTTCGCAGTAGTTGTACAGGAGTATCCGCCACTTCAAGCAAATCGTCCACCGTGGTGGATGGTGGGAGCCAAGGCAGCACACCAAATGGCAACTTGTGATGTTAAACACTTGAAGAGAGTCCTAGTGTGAAACGCTCTAGAGGGGTCCGATACTCAAGGTGTAAATTACTTTCAACGTGACTCCGCTCATGCTTGAAGTATTTCAGGCGTATAACCAATCTAGCGCATTTTTCAGACGAGCGAGGATTAATACAAAAGTCAGAGTAAGCGAACAAATAAATCGATTAGAGCACAACGCCTTACTGCAACATTCACTGTAGGAGCGTCATCTGGGCCAGGAGCTTTGATTGGCAGAGAGATATTTTACGTTCCCGTAACTCCACGCTCAAGAAATTATCACATTTACCTAGCAGCGTGTGCTCAAATACTTCCAGTTGTGTGCATGGCTTAAAGGAGGATTCCTAATGCCGCAAATTTACGACTATATCACGACGGTGCAGGTCTCCAAAGCTGCTGAAATGTTATAAAGGACGCTGAGTTTGCAAAGGGAGAGGAAGGATGGGGGTGTAGTACACATAATATGTGCTGAAGGAAATCTACCTCCCCTCCTGTCTCTTAAAGGAGCGTCGGGATTGACGCCCACAGTCCTTCGGGAATGTCGAAGAAGTCACTTCCGGCTCTTGAAGCGTGCAAGAAATGGAGCGCACATAGATAGGGAACGACGTACAATAAGCTCAACATACCGCTGCATACGTCTACATCTCCCTATAGGACAGCAAAATAAAAAAGTAAAACAAAAAGAAAAACGAATTCTTCCCAACATGAAACTATGCGAGAAGAAAAATAAAATGCGCATGGCGGCGCTGACGCTCGATACGTATATCAGCATTAAGAAAGTTTACGAGTAACACGTTTCACGCTACCAGGCAGAGTTTGTCGAGAATGTCGACAAACCAGCCGAGCGGAGAACTCTGAGCGCCAGGGAAAAAAAAAAAGGAAATAACGAAAGTACTGCACGCAAGCTGCGAGTTTGCACACGCGGTACGCGTTGCCTGCGTCCACCTCTACGCGGGCGCATTCTCGAGTGCCTGTTTGCTTGCGTTGTGCATCGGGCTCGACATACGCCGCCGTTCGCGCATCGCAGTGCGACCATTCGCGCTCCTGTGCACGTCGCGAGCATCGGCCCTTCTTCACCCAGGCCGTCTCTCTTTCCCCCGCACCTCGCAACTGCCGTTCCGCGCATCTGCCGGCAGCCTTTTACATGGAAAGCGCCTTAGGAACCCGCTAAAACGTGCTATGCCTGACAACGAGGCTACCTCGAAAAAGAGAGCAGCGGTTTCTTTTCGTCCCCGGCTTTCACGGGCTGAAATGGCGACGTGCCCGTATTAACCGTGCGAACAAGAGAACCGGGGTTTTCCTCTCTCAAGGCTTTCTCCAAGCATGATTACGGTGTGTTGAAATGATGCAGAGGATAGGCAATATCAATATATTGTAGCGTCTCTAAGTGAAAGCGAATTCCGCGTACAGAAACTAGAAATAAAATAAAACTATTGCACGGGCAAACAATGCGGCCACAAAAGAGCGTAAATACGGCATCTCCGGGACATTCTTTCTGTGAAAATAATAAAGCAACGAGGCCGCAGGGACGTTAACACATTAGCTCGAATAATGAAAGTAAAGCACGGATAATCGATAATGCATCATACAAGAAAGCTATATGCGTGGATCGCTTTTCTCGTGTAGCAATCGAGCTGATGATGACCACTTAGAAGCGACTAACGGCACATAACTCGTGAAAAATGGTTTTGCCGATTTCTTCAGAATATCTGCATCAGCAGAAAAAACGGCCGAGCATTGCGTTGATTCAAGCCCATAATCAGTGAGCAAAAGACAGGAAACCACATCGAGGCGTCTCCCGAAGAGTAGGTTCCGAATTTTCCCGACTTTGCGCAACGTCAGCCATTGGGAGACGCACGTCACAAAACCATACGACGTGGCCTTTCCAGTGACTATCCTGTCTTCCTTATCATCCTTCTTTCCTCTTTTTGCGCCCTGTCCTCCCCCTTCCTATACGACCATTGCTCTCTCTTTAAACCCTCCCCAAGCACAGTACCAAGAAGAGGTTACTCAAACGTCGGAGGAACTTTCCGTTCTTCAATGAAAAGATCTCTCTTTCTTCGTCAAGGTTGTTTTTTTTTTCTTTCTTTACGCCTAACGACCAACGGAAAGTGAAGCATCCGTTGCATAAATGCAGAATCACATACGTCACATAGTGCACACATGTCCCCTTCGTCTTCTGCTGCAATTTATATACAAACGGACGTTGCGGATTGTGAGCAGCAACACACTGACGAGAGGGCTCAAGGCATTCACGAAAGAGTACACGAAGGTGGCGCAGCGGAGGAGGAGGTTGCACAAGGGCAATTTATTCGCTTGGATTCACAAGATCACGATTGCATAACGCCGAGGGCGAGTCCGCGCACAGATATATTACCGGAAGTTGGTGGCATCGTATCTATATGAGACAGCAAGGGCCGAACAAAAAAGAACCAAATAAACAAAAGCCGGAAGGAAGACATATTGACTCATGAAAAAGCGGACGTAACGACTGAAAGAGTCTGGGACGAATCGAAAGAGGCCGGCCCCGAATGAGACGAGACGCGCCTGGCATTCCCGATTGGGAGACACTTGGGCCGACCCATTGGTGCCGACGACGAAGCAGGCCCCGTATGGGAAAGGGAGGGTTCCTCGGTGTCGACTCAGGAAATGGAATGTCATTCAAAGTCCCTCGAGCCGGAACGACGCGACGGCGGGGCTCTCGAGGACAAGGGCTAGAGCCGCTGGCGCGCAGACGACGAAGGCGGGAACCGAGTCGAGCGCTTCTGGTTCGTTCCGACGTGCCATTTGAGAGAGGCCTTGGGACATCTCCGTTTTGAAGCAGCGAGGGCGCACAAGAAAAGAGGAGTGTGG